>NC_092501.1:13345260-13648316 GCF_047511675.1 Marmota flaviventris
CCTTCCGTAGGGTGTTTGGCTTGGAGAACAGAGTGTAGGTTGGATTTTAGACCCTAGCTAGGTGCTCTGCTGCAGGACAACCTGTAGTCACAGGTGATGGCTTTCTCTCCTTCTGAATTCTTTTTTTTTTTTTTTTTTTTTTGGTATTGGGGATCGAACTTGGGGACACTTGACAGCCACATCCCCAGCACCTCGCTTTTGCTGAAGTTGGCTTTACACTCACAATCCTCCTGCCTCCACCTCCCGAGCTGCTGGGATTACAGGCGTGAACTCCAGCGCCCGGCTTCCTTCTGAATTCTGAACTCCTGTCTGAGCCCACTCGTTGGTTATGGTTTTAACTGCAGTAAAATACACATAGCATAAATGTCACCATCTTAACTATTTTTAAGTGTACAGTTTAGCAGTGTATATTCACATTTTTGTGTCATGGATCTCTAGAACTTTTCATCCTGCCAAACGGAGACTATACTAAACAACCCTTCATCCTTCCTGCCTCCAGTTCCTGAAACCACCATTCTGTCTCTGAATGGGGCTTCCACAAGTGGAATCATATCAAATTTGTCTTTTATGACTTAGCAGGATGTCCTCAAGGTCCCTCCAGGTTGTATTCAGCATTTGTCAGGGTTTCCTTTCTTCTTGAGGAAGAGCACATTCCATTACAGGACTCATCAGTGATGGACCTTTATACTCTTCCACCTTTTCGTTATTGTGAGGGATGCCGCTGTCCTGGTGTTCAGATGTGTCTTCACCACCCTGCTTTCAGTTCTTTCCATGTAGAATTGCTGGATTGTATGGGAATTCTGTTTGTTTGTTTGTTTTTAAAGAAATGCCAGAGTGTTTCTATGGTGTTTGCACCGTTTTTCATGCCCACCAACAGGGCACAAGGGTTCCAGGTTCTCCATAGCATCGCCAGCTACCGTTATTTTCATTTTTTTAAAAAAAATAGTGTTCACTCTCCCACCTCATTGTGGTTTTGAATTGTATTTTCCAAATGAAAAGTGATGTTGGGCATCCTTTCAGTTGCTGATTGGCCATTCAGGCATCTTTGGAGAGACACCTAATTTATGACTTTTTCTTTTTCTTTTATGATTTAGGTTTTTTCCCACTTATAATTTTTTGTTTAACCCAAGATCATAAAGATTTTCCCATATTTGGGCTGGGGTTGTGGCTCAGTGGTAGAGCACTTGCCTGAGGCACTGGGTTCGATCCTCAGCACCATATAAAAAAATTAAATAAAATAATTAAAAAAGGATTTCCCATATTTTGTCTTTGAGAAGTTTTATAAGTTTGACTTTTTTTAAGAGAGAGAGAGAATTTTTTTAATATTTAATTTTTAGTTTTCGGCGGACACAACATCTTTGTTTGTATATGGTGCTGAGGATCGAACCCAGGCCGCACGCATGCCAGGCAAGCGCGCTATAGCTTGAGCCACATTCCTAGCCCCTAAAAGTTTGACTCTTAAATTTAAGTCTATTAGTCTATTATCCTTTTTGAGTAAATTTTTTTTTGCATGTTGTGAGGTAAGGGCTGAATTTATGTGTCCTTCCTCTCTCTCTCTTTGACTCTCTCCAGTAGCATTTTTGAAAAGATTGTCTTTTACCCTTGAATTTTCCTGTCACCTTTGTTGAAAATCAATTGACAGTTGATGTATATATGGTCTACTTTTGAACTCTCTTCTATTATGTTAATCTGTATATGTCTATCCTTAGGCCCATACCACACTATTTTGATTGCTTTAACTTTATACTAAGTCTTTTTTTTTTTTTTTTTTTTTTTTGTACCTGGGATTAAACCCAGAAGCTCTCAACTATTGAGCTACATCCCTAGTCCTTTTAAAAATATTTTTATTTAAAGACAGGTCTTGCTAAGTTGCTTAGGGCCTTGCTAAGTTGCTGAGACTGGCTTTGAACTCATGGTCCTCTTGCCTCAGCCTCCCGGGCCACCAGATTATAGGTGTGCTACTGCACCTGGCTTTTTATTTATTTATTTATTTATTTATTTTTTAGTTGTAGTTGGACATAATACCTTTTTAAAAATTTATTTATTTATTTATTTATATGTGGTGTTGAGAATTGAACTCAGGGCCTCAAACACAATAGATAAGCGCTCTACTGCTGAACCACAACCCCAGCCCTGCACCTGGCTTTTTTATTAAATCTTGAACTTAGATCATGCATGCCCAAGACTTAAAGACTTAGGTCAATCTTCTAGCTCTTTTATTTTTCAAAGTTGTATTGGATACTATAGATTCTTTGCATTTCCATGTGAATTCTGGGACTCTAAGATCTTTAGGTGCAAAACCATTTATGGTTCCTGATGATACATTTCCAAATTTGTTGACTGATTAGTTAATGGGAACCAATTGAGTCAGTAGGATTTAACTCGCTGAGTTTAGAACCTTAGGGTTGGAAACAGACTTCTGAGGGCACCCAGATGAAGATGAAGAACAACCACCTCATTAAATAGATAGTAAGACTGAAGCCCAGAGAGATTGACTCACTTGTCTATGCTCAGACGGTGATTTGTGTCCACTGGGACCTGAATTCAAGTCTTTGACTCACCTGTCCCTGAATTAGGCACAGGGCTTACATGGGTTGGTGGGTCTGTAGAGCTCTATTTATGTATAGAGATAGGATTTCATTTTCCCTGTAGCACCAGCATTCATCAATAATGTGCCAGGCCATAGGGACACCAAGAGCCATGGGACCTGGCACTTTCATGTTCATGGTCTGTTAGGAGCTACTTTTGACCTCTTTACTGAAAGTGCCCCAGACAAGATCCCTATGTGTGTGTGGTCTAGGAAATGGGCCTAAAAAGAGACCCAAGTATCTGTGTTTCAGCAGCAGACTTAAGGCAAGTTCGTACCTGAATGAATTTGATCAAAGACTCTTTCCAGAGACACAAGCGATAATGCTGTGGACGAAATTCTTGCAAAGTAAACAGGCTGCACATTACAGGTGCCGTCATCTGCACACCTGTATTGGAGGACTTGCTGAGTACAGACATTCTGACTTCTTAATGGATGGCCGTGAAATTGACAAATTAAGGGGAAGGAAATTGCATCTGTGAAAGCTGGGAGTTCATCCTTCTGGGAATGACTCAGCTTCTCCTTCCCCTCAGGCTAGAATTTCAGTTTCTTTTCTAATGGATGCGTTGATATTTTGTGCTTATTTCTCACCTTATGGCCTACTGAAAATTTCCTTAAAGGCAAAAAGAAAAGTTAGAAGGTATAATTTGAAAAGTGGCTTTTATGTGAACCAATTCTCCCAATATTAAAATTTAGGCAATGCCTTATAATGGAACATTTCTAAATTTTAATCACCTGTGAATAAATGTGACCATCTTACTATGACAAAGGTGATTATTTTCATTTCCTTTAAAGTATTTTTATCTATATTTGTTAAAAATAAATGTTAATTATATTTGAAAGCATTAAAATCTGCTCTTTCCTTTATCAATGAGAATGTGTTTTCCTGATACTTTGTATTTGAACCCCAATTAAACAAATTAGATTACTATAATGAATATAGAGTTGGCTCAGGAACTAGAAATTTTCAATAGCAATTACTGCTGCTTGAATGTTCTCCCTCATCCCACTCTTTAATCTCTTTTTTCAGAGGTAACCACCATCCTGAATTTTGTGTCCATCATTACCTGGCTTTATTTTGTTTTAAAGTTAGACGCACACACACACACACACACACACACACAGGCCTAAACAATCCATTCTTTAATTTTGCATGTCTTTGAACTTTATAAACACACCTCATGTTCCATAAAGACTCCTATGATTTCCCTTTTCCCACCTGCAGTCTGTTTTTCATTTTATTACCATGTCACAGTTCATTGTGTGACTATTTCACATTTTTGTTTCCCTTTCAGTATTCATTTGCACTGTTTCCACATTTTTTGTGAGATCACAAATATTTATGTTATGAATATTCTTGAGCCTGTCTCCTAGTGACATGTGCAGTGCTTTCTTTCAGCTGTCCATGTCAGAGTGGAATTGCTGAATTATAAGATGTGTCAATTATAAGATGTGTCAATGTTCAGCTTTACAAGCTACTGTCAAATTTATTTTCCAAAGGGACTGTGCCAATTTAGAATTATACTACCCAAATATAAGTGATTCCATTACCCATATATTGTTAGTTCTGCTCTGACACATTACTTGTGTACTAAAAATTACTGGACTATTTAAAATCACTCAATAAAGGTGGAGCTTACAAGAAAAATGGGGTTAGGGGAAAACTCTCTGTGGCACAAATGTGCTTTGAATTTTTTCAGTGCAGGAAAAAGAACCCAGGTTTGCTCTACTATTGAATTAAATCCCCAGCATTTTTCATTTTTTATTTTGAGACAGGTTCTTATCAGTTTTCAAGGCTGGCCTTGGCTTGTGATCATCCTGCCTCACTCTCCCAAAGGGGGTTTACAGGTGTGTGTGCACCACTCTGCTCCACCACTTTAGTTTTTTTTTTTTTTTGAATCTTTATCTTTTCTGTAGAAGATGTTTTGTATATCCATGTTATTGAACTATTATAATTAGGTATATTGCAAAATCTTCTCTAATTTTATAGTTCATCTTTTTACTTTAAGTCACCTTTTGATGAATAGGCACTCTCAGTTTTAAAGTAGCCAGTTCTGTTAATTATAACCTTTTATAACTCACACTGTGTCTTGTTTAAAAACTCTTTTCCTCTCCATCACCTATTTTTTTTAAGTTTAAAAATTTTACTTTCCATTAAAATCTTAATGCACTTTTAGTTTGTTTCTGTGCATGGTGTGAGTTAGGAATCCATTTTTATTTTCTTACATGTAGAGTTAATTCCATTTATCAGTCACCCCTTATCCTCATGATCTGCCATGTCATCTGTCAAGTGTCAATTTTAAATAAATATGTCTGCTTTGTATTCTCTGTTAATCATTTGTCTAGCCCTGATTTTTGTCTTGATTATTAAAGCTTTTTTTTTTAAACAAAGTCTTCACACATAGTAGGGCTACTTACCTTTCCTTATGCTCTTTTAAAATAATTGATTTAAATACACATAGCATAAAATTCCCCATTTAACCATTCCTGTGTGTATAATTCAGTGGCATTAAAGTACATTCATAATATTAGCTAGCCATCACTATTATGTATTTCCAGAATGTCTTCATTACCCTCAACACCTAAACCTATTGCCTGTTTGGTGCCTAACTGTACTCATTAGGCAATAATTCCCTATTTCCCCCTTCACCCATCTCCTTGTAACCTCTAAGCTACTTTCTGTCTCTATACATTTGCATATTCTAGATATTTCATATAAGTGGAATTACAATAGTTGTCTTTTTGTGTCTGGCTTATTTCCTCCAGTGTAATGTCTTCAAAGTTCATTTATGGTGTAGAATGTACTGAAACTTCATTCCTTTTATGACTGAATATTATTCTATTATATGTATATTGTCACAGTTAGTTTCTCAGTTCACCTGTTGATAGACATTTGGGTTGTTTCCACCTTCAAGTTATTGTGAGTACCACTGCAGTGAACCCTGGTGTACAAATATCTGTTGAGTCCTTGTTTTCAATTCTTTGGGGTATCTACCTCGGAATGAAGTGCTGAGTCACATGGTAATTCTGTGTTTAACTTTTGAGAAATCACCACACACTTTTTCCTAGGGGCTGCCCCATTTTATATTCCCACTAGCAGTGCATGAGGGTTTTCTAATTTCTCCACATTCTTGCTAAAAGAAGTATAATTGAGAAGTATAAGAAAAGAGAGAAAATTGGATCTTATATAATACTAGGTTAAAACCAGAGAAGTCAGAAAACAGTGGAGAACAATAACAAAAAAGAACAGAATGATGAATGAAAAACATTTACAAATATTGTAGATACCTGTCCAAATATATCAATAATCATTTTAAATGTGAATGATCCAAATATATCGATTAAAAGACCGAAACAAAACAAAACAAAGAAAGCCCAATGATATGTTACTTACAGAAAATCCATGTTAAATATAAAGACTCAAATGGATTTAAATTAAAAGAATGGAGAAAGATATGTCATACTACCATTAATCAAAAGGAAGCTGGAGTAGCTATATTAATTTCAGACAATGCAGACTTAAGATCAGGGAAATTTGTCATTGATATGGAGACAATGGATAATAATAAAAGACTCCTTTTTTCAAAAAGATACAACAATTTTAATGTGGGATAATAATTGAGACTTGTGAGGAGAAACAGGTAAATCCCGTATCATAGTTGGTGATTCAACACCCCTCTATCAGTAACTGATAAATCCAGCAGGCAGAAAATCAGTATGGACATAGTTGGACTGAATTATCAAGCCAATTGTATCTAGTTGACATTTATAGAATACTTCATTCAACTGCAGAAGACTATATATTCTCAAGTTCAAATGGAACAATCATTAAGATAGATCACATTCTAGGCTATGAATCACTTCTTAAAAAATTCAAAAACTATGCTTTCAGACCACAGTGGACTTAAACTAGAATCTAGAATAAAAATAGCTGGAAAAATCCCCCAAATAGCTGCAGATTGAAAAACATATTTCTAGGCGTTGGCAGTTTAGCTCTAATATGTTGAAGCTCTGGGTTTTATCCCCAGCACCACAAACAAACAAAACGACACTTCTAAGTCAGGCAGGTGACATGTTCCTGTAGGCCTCTCTACATGGGAGGCTGAGATAGGGGGATCTCTTGAGTTTAGGAATTTGAGAACAGCCTAGACAACCTAGTGAGAACCTATCTCAAGAAGTAACATTAAAGAAAAATAAATCGTACTTCTAAATAACACACGCATCAAAGAAGAACTTTCAAGAAAAATATACAAACATTTTGAGTTAAGTAAAAATGAAAATACACATTACAATTTCTGAGATCAGTCCCTCTAAGCACCATTTAGAGGGAATGTTATAGCATTGAATGCACATATTAGAAAAGGAGGAAAGTCTATAATCAGTAGTTTAATATTCTATAAGAATTTTAGAAACCAGAAAAATGTAAGTATATTAAATCCAATGTAATTGGAAGAAAGGAAATAACAAAAATTAAAGCTGAAATAAATGAAATGGAAAAGAGTAGATAAAATCAATGACACCAAAAGATAGTTTAAAAAAAAGTTTTTTAAAATGTATAGGTGCTAAAGGTAGACACAGTGGATTAGAGCAAGATTGTTTATTACTCATAGGATAGCAGACCCCAGGAGCATAAACATGGCACCCTTGTTTCCAAAATTATGGCAGAAGTTTATTCTCAAGTACTATTATGATGTGATCAGAATCTGCTACTCTCATAGTTATGAAACTTCCATAGCCAGAGTAAATATTAAAGGCACAAGATCCTGTGGCAGGCATAGGCAGATACTCTAGAAAGAGGTGAGTCAACTGCTGATAGGAATCACCATTCTTACAGACCAATTTGTTTCTTTTACTTACAGATGGAAGCCCATATCTTGAGCCCATTGGGTTATGTTGATAGGTTTGCTGTGCCTGGTCTAATGATGAATTGGGTAATGATGCTGGCTGCCATGTTGTATTGGCTTTTTCAGCCACTTTGTTCCATTTAGTCTTGTCTGAGTCTGGATTCTTCCCATGGGCATCCATGTAGGTTACATAAATATCTCACTGGGCTGCAGTAGTGGCTTTCTAGTGCTCATGACAGAGAATATCTTTAATATGCCAGTTAGTCATCAGCCAAGGGTCCAACCAGGTATCTAAGCCATTAGCTATAGGCTAAGAGTCAGTGAAAATATGACACATCTGGTCTTTAGTATTGTCTAGGTGGAATCAGGGGAATGACTTTCAACTTTGCCTATTGTGTTCACTGGCCCTTACCACAGTCAAGGGTCCAGGACACTCATGTCATTGAGGCTGGAGGGTTACTGCTGCCCAGTGGACACCATCAACTTTTAGTTTAGCTCAGTCATCAATAAAACAAGTCAAAGCAGCCTTTGAAACTTCATGGAAGCAGAGTCCCCAGGAAGCCAAATGCTGCCCCTGTGAGCTCTTAACATGTCCTGGAAGGAATTTATACCTACAGGGTCCAATTTGATTATCCTTTGCTCCTTTCTGACTTCGTCTGAGTAGACCCAACTCAGGAAGAGGGATATCTGGATTCAGTGTTTCTTGGAGCTCCTGAGTAAGATATTGGGTCTTTGCATTATGCAACAGCCATCCAATAGTTGTTTCTTGAATGGAATATGGTAGTTGACCATATTGGAATGATGGCACCTTTGGATGGAAGCTGCTCCCTTTGCCAGAGGCTCTTATCAGACAAGTTATCAGCAACAGATACCTATAGTTCAAAAGGGTTCTTGAGTTTTCAGGCCCTAAGGACAGGGCTACTAAGGCAGCCTGTGGTATTCTTTGTAATGCTGCCTGCTAAATTTGGCACATCTTCTGGTGGAAGTTTACATGGGGGCCAGCAAAAAGCATTGGTGAGGCAGAGGCTGTTTCTGGTACACAAACTGTCCAATTAATGCTAGACTTCCTTTTGGTAATGGGAAGCTATAAGTAAGAAACTTTTCTTTTACTATTTTAGGGATTGATCTCTCAGCCTCAGACCAATTGCTCCTACAAATTTAAGTTGCTTAGCTGGTTCTTGTATCTTGTCAAGATTAATGTGCCAACCTAGGGGATTCATCCCTTGACCATTGCACAGCCAGACTAGAGCAGCTGTCACCCTCACAGTTTGGTTTAATGTTTTTATTAGTGCATTAGAGTGATACATAATAGTGGGGTTCATTTTGACATATTCATAGGTGCATGGAATATAATTTGCTCCATTTCAATCCAGTGCCTCCTCTTTCCCTTCCCTCCTCCCTCTCCCTTTTCCTTCCTCTACTCCACTTCTTCCTTCTATTTATTGATTGTTTTTTTTAATTGGTGCTCTATAGATATGCATAAAGGTGGAATTCACTATGGCATATTCATACATGTACCTAGCATACTTTTGTCTATTTCATTCCATGGTTTCTTCCTTTTCCTGTCCCTTCTCCCTCTTCCTCAATCCCTTTCCTCTACTCCATATATCTCCTCTCTATTTTTATGGCATCCAGTCCCAAAGTTTTGAATAGCTTTGGTACTAGATAGATAGGTAGATCTATCTAGTCCCATAGATCTAAGAGTAAAGGATATATAGATCTAGAGCAAAGGATATTAGATAGATCTAATACAATAGATCTCCCATGGATTTTACGAGCTTCATGAAAGTCTCTCCAGGTTGGCTGTCATGTAGTGATTGACAAAGGAATCCAAAGTAGCAAATCTTGTTGTGTGGCATGATTCTGGCCCAGCTGGACAGTCTGTATGAAGGGTCACATATGATATAGTCTACTTGCTGCAATTGACTCTCTCATGGGCTGGGGATGTGGCTCAAGCGGTAGCGTGCTCGCCTGGCGTGCATGCGGCCCGGGTTCGATCCTCAGCACCACATACAAACAAAGATGTTGTGTCCGCCGAAAACTAAGAAATAAATAAATATTAAAAAAAAAAAAAAGACTCTCTCATCCTCTTTCCAGAAACCTAGCAGTGAATCTGTAATAGTTCCCTGGAGTGCTGACCCAAGCAGCCCTAGATTTCCCTCTCGTTACAGTCCTGAATCTCATTGCTTGTACTCAGAGCACTTTTCTCATCCTTATTCTGTAGAAGAGCAAGCCACCAACAATTATATCATTTGGAAAGCTTTTTTCAATCACACCAGTCACTACTTAGCCGCAAACTATTGACGTGGTTCATCTATATTAACAGATAGTACAGTGAGTCAAATCTTATTCTTCCATTAACCCACTACTCGGGTGAGAGCATTTGTTTCTGTCAGAGAGTTTTGTCATATCTCAGAATCCAGGGTACAGGATCCTCGCCTTTTCTTTCATGAATTCTTATCTATCTTGGTACCCTAATCACTGTTCCAATTTTGTCAGGGAAGAAACTCAATCTTACCAAAACTCTGTGGGTGCCCAAAAAGGATAACAAGACTCAGTAGATTGAAGAAAACTGATTACTCACAGCACAGCAAGCTGTGTTAGTTTGAGTGTGATAGCAATGGTTTCCGTGCCCACAAGGCGTCTGGTACCATAATGGATCACGTTGCCATCAAGAGATTCACATGATGGTCACAAACATGGCGGGCCGTGTGAAGAACCCATGGCCAAAGGCTATAGTAAGCAATAAGCAAGCCAACCCCCTTGTTTTGTCCAGGACCTGGTTGTGCTAGGGTAGTGGGATAGGTGGTCGAGAGACCAAAGAAGCCACCTGGAGATCGGATGGTATCGGATGGTAAGATGTAAGAAAAAATGGTTGTGGGAAAGATGCAGTGGCAAGAGGCTGGAGAGTTGTTCTTCTGATTCACACAGTGCCACTGGTTCTCCACCAGAAAATAATGCCTCCGTTCCCTCTGTTCAGTGGCAGCTGGCTAGGTAGGCACTTCCCTCTCCAAGGTGCTCTGATCCACCGCAGGGAGGGGGTTTTAGAAGTTAGGTTTTAAAAACAACATCAGCTTAGCTTGCTTTGTCCCATTGTATGACCAGCCCTAAGGAACTTGGCATGCAGACAGGAAAGCAGCTTTCTACAGATACTACTAATTACTTAATTCCCAGCCTGCGTAACAAAAAGCCAGTGTCCTTCAAGATAATATTTATTTGGACATTCCAGCCCAGGCTTACTTTCATTGTTCTCTTAATTTGGTTAGGTTCTTTGGAACAGAGAGGGCCACTTCAGGGACAGGGTATTTAATTGTCCTCCTTTTCTCCAAGGATGACACACCCCTCCCCCAGGAAGTGACAAGCTATAAGGTAGTCATGCTATAGTCATGTGACCTACTTAATTGCCTTTGTGAATAGCTACAGAAATAGCTCAGGACAAGCCTTGAAGTTTGGCATACACAGCAAGGATGTGTGAAGATATTCAGGACCTGGGCAGGCTGGTTCGCTTAACATTTTCTTTTTCTTTCCTTTTTTGCAGGGCTGGGGTTTGAACCCAGGATCTTGTGCATGCTAGGAAAGCACTCTATCACTGATCGATACCCCCCAGCCCTTTGCATAACATTTTGTTGATCTGAAAATATCTTTACTTCAACTTGAGTTTTGAAGATTAATTTTATTTGGCATAGAATTAGAGTGGCAGTTATTTTTTTTCAGTATTTTTTAAAAAATGCTATTCCATAGTTTTCTGGCTTCCATTGTTTTGATTAAAAATCTATCTGTCCTGCAGTTGCTCTCTATCTAGTAGGCAAAGCCTTTTTGTTTGTACCATCTTTTACTTTCTAGGGACACAAACACAATGGGTTTCATCAATATGGGGACTTCTGATGTCTTTTAATATACTAACATGTCTTATGAATTTTCCAGAAAAGCTCTAGATTATGTGCCTTTTCGAGCATTTCAGGACTGTGGTTTTATGAATCTTATCCTTTAAAATAGGGTTGCATGACTGTGGACCTCATGCTAAATGGTTGGATGACCTCTTGGAGTCTACAAACAGAGATCAATGGAGGTTCCCAATCTGTCTCATGGTGGGTGGGGCTGATTCCTAAGTCTTTCCACCTCCTGCCTGATTTTCCTCATGGATTTACTGCTTTAGTTACTATTTCAAAGTATAGAGGTTAGAAACTTGGCCTTTGGAAAGAGAGAGATCTAAATTCAAATCTTTGTTTTGCTAGATACTGGCTGTATCACTATGGTAAATTACTTACTGAGGTTGTTTTCTCATTTGTAAAATGTATGCTTACCTCCCTGTCAAGTCCACACAACATGTGCCACAGCAGTGGGACAGGTTGCTTAGAGACCAAAGAAATCACCTGGAAATGGCATATGAGGCACGTGGTTTTATTGAGAAGCGCTTATGGGAGGTCCAGTGGCAAGAGGCTGAACAGATAACACCTCCACCCTCACCATGTATTGTCCAGTGGTGGCTGGATGTGCGACATGTGTCTTTTCCATAGTGCTCTCAGTTCCATGCCAATAACCACTGAGAAGGGGGTTTTATATGTTAGGCTGCAGAAGCAGTGACACCATCACCATTAGCTTGCTTAGTTTGCTTGTATGATCAGCATCCCAAGGAGTAACTGTCCAGCCATACATGCAAGAAAGTAGCTTTCTACAGATATCATTGCTTTTCCTAGCTTCCAATGTGCACAGGAAAAATATATTAAGAAATATATAGTTATAAATTCTTTCCAGTGTTCCTACAAGATTATATGTACATGGAAATTCTAGGCCAGACTTGTTCTCATTGTTCCCTTAATTTGGCTAGGTTTTTGGGAACAGAAGGAGGTCTTCAGGAATGTGGCCTTTTACTGTCTCCTTTTCTTTAACACTGATGCACTAACTCATGGATCTTTTGGAGCAATTAAATAAAATGATACATTCATTCATGGGTACTGAGTATGTATCGGCTTAATTATTTTTTCTACTTCCTTTATCCAACTTAATAAATTAAGATATATATAGTTATAAATTATTTCCTGACTTCTCAAGTAGAATCTGAGGAAAATGAAATAGACTACAAAATTCCTAACCCATATCTTTTAAAGCTCAATTTTATGTTTAAAGATTCTCTTTTAAAATTCTACCTTTTAGTTTATATAATGAACTTTATAAAATTCATTTTATGAACCTTTCTTCCACATACAACTTAATATGTGACCTTTTATTTAGTTAAAATTCCTGTAGCATCAGTATTATTTTAGAAGGGTTTGTATACTTGGTGTTTTGAGTGTAGAGAGAAAGTGACTTGGACTTTCGTTCTTTTGCAGTTTATTCTTTTCTCCTTTTGGGCATGTGGAGCTAGTGATCACATAAATACAGCTGATGAATCCTCCAAAGTGGAACCTTGTCCATCAAAATCATAATTTTAAAGATTTGAGTGATTGCTCCATAGTGGCTGATTGCTATAGATATCTAGTCATCCTTTCTCCTGAGGACAAACTTGCCAACAAAAGCCTTGTTTTCTGGGTTGGGGATATAGCTCAGTTGGTAGAGTGTTTGTCTCACATGCACAAGGTCCTGGGTTTAAATCCCTAGTATCACAAAAGAAAGAAAAGCAAAATGAAAATCCCTGTTTACCTTGGTCCAGACAGTCATTCTCCACAACTTCCATTGATAAGGCTGACCTCGTCACGTGTTACAAGTCACATGCCATTCCAAACTAGGTCTTTTTACCTTAACTCTCCATGATCTTCAGTCAAAATGCACATTTAGCTTCTTTCATTCCTCTTTCCCATCAGCAGTTGGGAAAAGCTTGCATTCTACCACGCTTCCTACTTGGAGAGAATGCTTATGAAACCCACAACATACTGTGCCTGTTCACAGAAGTGAGGCATTTTAATATTTGTCACTCCATATTCCTTCTTTTGTGCTGGGGGAGTTTAAGATTATATGAAGAAATAAAACAAGAGGTGCTGGGGTCTGAGTATACCAAGGAAAGTTCTAAGAACTTTTCTTCTACTACAAGAAAGCAATAAGTTAGTACACTAAAGACAGCACTAATGAGATTTTATGCATCTCAAATTAATCATAATGGATACTGTGCAATTACTTTCTGTTTGCCACCGTTTTTTCCCCAGAAACTTGTAAATTGGTTTCACTCTCATGCACATAACATGAAAATTCAGAGGCTTCTACATGAACTCGGACCAATTAGCAAGAGGCATTTTTTTTCCTCCCTGTTCTCTTTCCACAATGTTAAGTGTTTTTCACATTTTAAGAATCAGAATTCATGCTGATTTTTTTTCTAGATGCCCCAACTTTGAGTTGGAAATTCAGATTAACTTTGAATGCTTGAAATGATGACAATTCTTGGTGACTTTTATGCACCAAACCTAAATGCCTCTGAGTAAGCATAGTAATCTGTTACCATATATGAAACTGTGGCATGCATGTATTTATTGATGCATATTTTGTTTCATCTGCAGACTTGAGAATTTCTGTTATGGTATATTTCCCTTATGTTTATATCCTCAGATGATGGGTTTGGGAATGGACATTGCTCACTTTTTTAAAGTGAGGGATGGAGGAGGTTTTTCCAGTGAAATCCTAAGAAAAAGACATAAAGTTGAAGCAGAGAGAATCTGAGCCTTAGGTCAGCACTCTACCAGGTAGCACCACAGATGGAACTAACCACCCATCAAATCCATTAGCTTCTTTCTGCCCCTACTGATTCTCCCTTTCCTAAATTAAGACAGCCATCGCTTCCCCCTTGTAACTGGGTTCTCTGCCCTTCATCTTGGCCCTTTCAGCCCATTTTCATGCAGAACCCAAAGTTATATTTCTAAAATCATTCTTTCAGTATCCTGTTTAAAGTCCTTCAACATCCTTCCATTGGTCTCAGGGAAAAGTCCCAGTTCTTTAACACGACTCCCACAGATTTCACAGTCTGAGCCCTCTCTGTCTTTCCTCTAGCTACTACCTCTTTATGTGATTTTTCTAATATTACTGCACTTAATACTGTTATTAGCCATTGTGCTCTCAGTTCTTCCTCTGACCCATACTTTTCTAACTAATTTATATTTTTCTTTCATGTCCCAGTTAAACCATTACTACCTCTGACCACTTTCAGCCACATTTAGGTCCCCTTTAAATGTGTACCCTCACTCCCACCACAATGCTTATTAAACTGCATGATAATTGCCTCTAATTATTGGTTTGTATGCCTCACCAGATTGAAAATTCCATGAAGTCCCATGGAATCGGTCACTGTTTGGCTGGTCTTGGTTACTGCTGTACCTTCAATGCTTAGCAAAATGCCTGACATGAAGAAAGTGTTTAGTATTTATCTGATAATAACTGAAGAATAAGAACTTGTGATTTTGGTGCTGGGCTGACTCATTGACTTAATTAACCACACACAAGCTATTTTGTGGTTTGTACCAGGATCACCGTAAGATTCACAGATAGAACTTGGTATAAAAATGGACAATACTGCTTATCTAATTGGTAACCTAGGGAGCCCCTGTTTTGGAGAGCCGGACTTGAGGGACAAAGGATTCTCAGGACCTACAGTGAAGCAAAGCAGAGTCCTAAGTGCTATGTTGGAACTCTGGATAAAGGGGATCCTAGGACACTTCTACCAGCCGGAAAAAGGTCAATGGAAAACAATAGTACATTTCTATTTCTACTAATTAAGATGGGTAAAGTTCAGTTCATTAGGTCTATATTTTTATTTTATAATACACAAAAGGATCTTTTTCTTCTAAGTTTTTTTTTTTTTAAATCCCAAATTCCCTTGGAGGTGTTGAGGAATGGAGCCCCAGGTAGCACTAGTGCTCGTCTGGATTCCTCTGGTAGAACCTTACCTTTACCCAGTGCTCCCTGTGGACCTGTGAGTGCAAAAGCAGGTCATTTTCCCTGGTCTTCTTATGTGTCCCCCAAAGTACCATAAAAACTTCTACTCCTGCCCTCCTGACTATTGCATTTCCTGTTCCCATCCTTGGTTTTCTGTTCTTCTAATTATCCTGATAGAAATGACACAAAGTACTAAAATCGAAATCCTTATACTTCTCCAAATAGTCCAGAAATAAATTTATATATATATCAAAAGTGTACAATGGAGGAACTAAGATTTGTGGTGATACCACTGAAATGCTGCAATTCTTAACTTTGGGGAAGTAGTGGATTCTTTGAGAATGTGATAGAAGTTACAGATCCTCTCCCTGACAAGATGCATATAATTTTGCATATAAATTTGAATGTTCACGAACTATAAATTAAGGACTTTTGTTGGATGTGTTAACTGAAGGACTCTCCTAAGTTTTAAGATTTGGATCCTGGGGGATGAGGAGTATTAGAGATGCTTATGCCTATGAATTTGTTATTAAAAATGAAATACATTTTAAAGGCATGCACCCCATCACAGAGTTTGATTATATGCATTGACACATGCTTTATTAATTTCTGACACTGTCAGCACAAAGACTATTAGGGAGTCACAACAGGGTCATTTGGTATTTGCTGAGAGTGGTTTGAGACCATTAGCTTTCTAATGAAAGTATATGGATGTACAATTAGAAAAAAGAGAATTAACTAAATTGAGCTAAAAGGGAGAAAACTATGTGCTTTAAACTAATATTTCCCAAATGCCTGGACTTTTTTTTTTTTAATAGAGCAGCGCCCTCTTCCCCTCCACCCCACCTAGTGCTTACTCTGCCCTTCCCCCATTCTAAAAATCTTGACATATTTTGTGGGGACTGGAGGGATTTGGGGCTGTGGGTAGCTGGAGCAAAAACCTCAGCAAGTTCAGGAGAGGGATAATGTCTACAGGGTGCTAATGCTGGTGGCCATCTCAAGGACCATGACAATGGGCAAAATCCACTGCTTAAATTAGCAGAATGGTTCTCCAGGTGCTTTACTGTAATATCACCTGGCTTTACATGACCATTTCTCATTTTTAGCTATCATCTTACAGCAACCTCTTTTTAGGCCTCTGATGATCCCAGTCCAAAAGGGCTTGCTGCCCCTGCTCCACTGGTTGCATTTGCCATATATATATATTAGATGAACACAGTACCTTCATTTATTTATTTATTTATTTTTTCTATGTGGTGCTGAGGTTTGAACTCAGTGCCTCACATGTGCTAGGCAAGT
Source organism: Marmota flaviventris (assembly GCF_047511675.1). Taxonomy (NCBI): domain Eukaryota; kingdom Metazoa; phylum Chordata; class Mammalia; order Rodentia; family Sciuridae; genus Marmota; species Marmota flaviventris. The sequence continues at coordinate 13,361,848 of NC_092501.1, forward strand.
GCTCTACCATGGAGTTACAAACCCAGCCCTGCCTTTTTCTATCACTATCATTTATCTATCCCTATAAATGCTCAGAGCATTTATAATTATATGATTTATATATTATAAAATAGATAATTATATCTTTTATAAAAAAAAATTGTTGTCTGCCTTCACTGTACTCTACTTCAACAGAGGGCTGATTTATTTATTAATCTATGGAGATACGACGCAACCTAATGAGCAGAGGTAGGATTCAAATGCATGCAGTCTGATTCCAAATCCTGCCTGCATTCAAATGCCTGCTCTTCCACTTATTAGCTACATGACCTGAGATGGGCTATTTAACCTCTCATCTAATTTTTCTCATCTTATTTTTCTCATCTTCAAATTGTGGATAATATTAGTATCTTCTTCGCTGAAACCGCTATTGAGACCTGGGTAACCAGGTTCCTGCCCTGGGTCTTGTACTTTAGTTGATATAACTCACTCTACCCTGGTTACATCATCCCTCTTGCCCGCCAGCAGTACATAGGGCTCAAGGAATCTGCTTCTATCTCCTGGTATAGATCATACTTCTAATAAAAACTTTCCTGCCCAAATAGCTCTAAGCACCCTTCTAGAGATGGCTGGGTTTGCTCTAGGTCATCCTCCTGGAGACAGATGGCAGCAGTAGTGTGCATATCCAGAGACTTTATGGTAACCCAGGGTCTGCTCTTTGCAGTGGGAGGGTGGCCAAAGCATCTAAATGTGGGCCACACCCACTGACGCAGACCTCCTTGTGTGGTGCAGAAATAATTCTGTGGATGAGGCGAGAAGGGAGTAGGCGAGGGTCCTCCTCTTTGTTCTTGCTCGTGTCTACTGCACAGAGTGTTAGGAGGACTAAACAATATGTCAGATGTTAAGCCTTTAGAAAAAGGCCTGATGTGCTAAGTGCTCAATAAATATTAGCTATTATTATATTTCTGGTTGGCTTAGCATAGGACTTAGTGCTTAAGAGGTTTAAATTATTTTTTAAATGATTGAATAAATAAACGATTGCTTGAACTATTCACAATTCATTAATTGGGGGTCCTGTCTGGTCCTATTGTTATGTAAAATCACCCATGTATTTGAACTAAAGTTTCCTTCCTTTATTGTAGACATGATTGTTCAAAAGAAAGAAATACTGTCTTGACATCCACAGTTAAGTATGAATTGCAAACTTCTTTTCAGGAATAAAGTCTTGGTTATTAATCTTATAGAAGGGCATCCCTTAGAAAGGGTCTGCATTTTATTTGAGCTAACAGATTATTGTCTTTCTCAAGAAAGCCACAGAAATTTGAATTTATGCACTATCAAATATTCCCTGCTAGCACAAATACATTTGCAGTGACATACACAATAGATAGAAGGATTTGCAACAGAATCCTAGGCTTCAAGACAATTCTGATGATTTTTTGTTAGCTTAGAGAACCATTATCAGAAGCAAAGTAAGTGGCTGCCTATTTCTCTTAGTTAAGGTCCCCAAAGCCCAGCCCTTTGGGCTGACCTGCAGCTAAAAATCTCAGGTTTTAAGTCATTTTGTAGTTCATTAATACATATGAAAAGAATGTGGACTTAAGAGGGAGAACGGGATAAATCCTACTTCTATCATTTATTAGGTAAGTGATCTTAGGGAATTTCTCAACTTCCCTTGGCCCTGGTCTTCTTATCTGTATGATGGGAAAATAATATCCATTGGAGGTCCCAGTACAGTTCCTCCATGCAGTAGATTTCATTCTCTTCACTATCAAATCACCATTTAGGGGGCCCTGACACATATCTTATTTTGACAGTATAGTTATACAGGAGATACTGAGCATACACTTTCAAATCTGATAAAATAAATATTTCACCAGTGCAAAGTGACACACACGAGGAAACAGCATAATCATTGTTAGCAAGGGGGCACAGCAGAGTACTAAAAAACGAATGTTTAACCCCAACATTCATTTTGCTTAAACTTTGTAAAATGGCTTTTTATTAGATGACATTTCTGATTCATGTAAGATAATCACTGTTTTGTTGTTATAGCAAGTAGAAAAGACAAATAGAATATTTTAAAAATGAAGCACAATTGTATTTTAGCTTTGATATTTCAAAACCTCTTTTGAAAAGAAAAATTCTTGTTCAATTCTTGGCAGTCACCTTGCTGGGGATAGGGAGGTGAGGAAGAAAGTAGAGAACTTGGACAGAAGGGCAGATGGGGATGAAAGGACACAGGCAGTCGATATGGAACTCAAAAGAAAATCTCCACTGACTGTGGTTTTAAAATAGAATCTGGAGTTTTGAAAATTTTTAGTTGAAGCAATAGACCATAATTTAAACAGGGAAAAAAATCCCACCAGAACAGACACACAGAATGTTCCTCTCATATCCACTTAGTGATGGTTTGCTGCAGTTGAAGTAATATTGACTTCAGGGTCCATTATGAACATCAAGGCAGCAGCTGGGATTTTTTTTTTTTTTTTGACAGTTTGATTTTGAAGACTTTTCTCTAGCTTTCAGTACTTTTTTTTTTTTTTTTTGGATTCATCTTCATTAAGGATTTAAAAGCAAAGGTCTTTGCTTACATTGAAAGTGCTACTTTTTCTAGCACCCTACTTCCTTGCTAATGGGTTTCTGAATACCATTTTCATTATTTCATTTTTATAGAACTCTACTTCCTTTATTATTACATTTGCTTTTGTAACGTGTACGATCTGTTGGCTACATATTACTAGGCTTTAAATATTTTTCCTGTTTATCATTAATAAAAAATGGTTGCTGATTCATTTGCTTTGAAGAATAAATCACTGCCTCATCCATGCCCAACAGAAAAATGGCCTGTATTATCTCTCGATTATAGTCACTAGCTATTTTGCTCTGATCTTTCTCTTTTCCTCTGTCCTAGTGAAGATATAATGTTCCTTGGTTACAGAGTGGAAACCAGAACAGTAAGGCTGCTTGGACTTCCTACATTTAGTAGTAATCATTTACCTACTTAAATAACATCAGCACTTGACAGTTAACTGAGGACCTTACTTTGTATTCTCTTCTTGGAATCATGAAGGGTTGTCCCAATGATTGTCCCAATTTACAAACGTGACCTACACAAGTTCATGATTAGTAAGTGACCCAGGCTACCACCCACTTCCTTTAATCACACTCAATTCTTTTCTTTCTTTTTTTCTTTTCCCCCAATTCTTTTCCATCTAAAGAACCACAGTTCCCTTTCACAGTCTGACATTCCCATTGAGCCACAACCCTCTTCTTCTCCCCTTTAAGTCACTAAGTCACTTGAGAGTGGTCTGTACCCCTTTCCCCACTTCCTGGTTTCTCATTCAACCTGAAATCCCGAGTTGGTGCCTGCTACTATGCTGGTGGACCCAGCTGGGATCCTGGCAGCTTCTCAATCCTTTCACTGTATGATATGACATTATGGATTATTTCTGCTGTCTGTGGCTCTTTCTTGGCTTTTGGGTCCTCGCCTGCTTCCTCCAACCTCTTCAGCAGAGTCTTTGTTTCCTCTTGAGTAATTCCTATTCCTGAGGTTTTTCCTTAAACACTGAGATTCCTCGGGACTCCAGCTTCCACTCACCTCCCTTTCCTTTGTTCTCCTTCCCCTTTCCTTCTTATTCCAGAGCAAACTTATCCGTTTCTCGCTGTTTCCTCTATAGGCAAATGAGTCTTTGGAAAAAAAAATAAAAACTATTGCAGATGTTTTCAAACACAAGCAAAAGTAGAGACAACAGTGTAATACATGCCCATGTGCCCCGGCTCAGCTGCAGCAATTACTTCGCATATCTTGTGTCTCTCTGTTTCCCATCCTGTAGTTAACACTTGCAAATTCCATTTCATATGGGCTTTTGAAAGTCACAACTGCCATGCCATTTTTATACCTATGCAAAATTAACAGTAATTATTTAATGTCATTAAGTAATGACATTGAACCCAGATTGAAACAAGAAATTGATGGTTTTTCTTTTCTTTACTTTTTTTTTTTTTTTGAGATGGGGTCTTGCTACGTTACCCAGCCTGGCCTCAAACTCCTGGATTCAAAATATCTTTCTGCCTCAGCCTCTTGGGATTGCATGTACATGGGTTTCCATTTCTAGTTCTGCCGGGCTCCATACCTGAATGTCTATCTGGCCTCTGACAGTTTCACTTGGAGACTAGAAAGTTGCCTCAGATTCTTTACATGTCTACCTTAATTTCCTTTGGCACACAGAGCTACTCTTTATCCCATGTTTCCTTTCTGTAAATAACACCTTGGTCCACCCAATTGCTCATACTAGAAACCCAAGGTCCATCCTTGATAGCTCCACCTCACTGACCTCCTGCACCCAACGCATTGCCAAATACAACTAATTCTATCTCCTAAATAGATTCTCAGTCTGCCTTTCCACTTGTGCCATTATCTTGATTTAACTCATCATTTTTCCCCTGGATTGCTGCAGGAGCCCCTGAAATGGTCACTATTTCTAGTCCTGCCCCCTCCAAATGTTCTCCTCCTTACTGCTGGGAATCTTACTAACATTTAGACTGCTCCTGTTTTTCCCTTTCTCAAAACTCTCCAGTGACTCCCCATTGTTTTCAGGACAAATTTCAACTCTTGAGGCCTTCAGAACCTAATGCTTCCTAGCCTCATTTTTCTTTCTCCTTCAGGCACACATTCCCCTGATGATCTTAGTTCTTTCTGACCGTGGGCCATACGTGTGTTGTCCTTCTGTCCAGAATGCTCCTTCATTTTCTCCCACTCTCCTTTCATCATTGGATGAGGTCTTGCTGGTCTTCCCATCTTTGCTTAACACTTTAGGGAAAGCTTGTCGCCCCCCAAACCTGAATGAGGAGCCCTCTCTCTGGATGACTAGGGCATCTGTAGGTATCTGGTTCTAACTCCTTTGGTAGCACGTATTCCACAGTTTTACAATAATGTGTTTATCTGCTGTCTGCTGTCTTATTTTTGGTGTTAGTCTTAGTCTCTAGAGTAGTGTCTGCTATGAGGCAAATGCACTCAATAAACATTAGTTGAGTGAATGAAATCTAAGCCCCGTGTTCTTTCCAGTATACCCCTGGCTTTCTTTGAACTGTATTTTAGGTCATAAGCAGTTGCTATGGCATCAAAGTATCCATTGTTGAAAACTCAAAAATTCAGTTTAAGTTTTCAGAAAATAGTTGAAAGTGACAATAATGTGGTATGGGGATAAAGAATATAGCACTGAGCTGGGGATATATATAGCTCAGTTGGTAGAGTGCTTGCCTCTCATGCACAAGGCCCTGGGTTCAATCCCCAGCACCACACACACAAAAAAATACAGCATCCATTCTCTGCATGCCAGGCAAGCACCCCATCACTGAGCTACACCCAAGCCCTCCTTCTCCTTCTCTTGAGGAGTTGTGAAGAGCTGTCTGCTGGACACTGTCTATTAGGCCACCTTGCTTAAGTGGGATGATGATAATGTACTAATATTAGCAGAACCATAAGAGAAGCAAGCACTGGGAGAAGCGCTCACGAAAAAGAAAAACAATCAGGGAAGCCTCTGAAAGAAACCTTTTAACAAACGATAGCAGCAGCAGTTTGCCTACGTCAGCTTTGGAAAACCAGCTTACAGAGACTCATGCGAGTCTCATTGATTTTGCCCAAAAAAACAATCAGTCGGGTTCAATTAGACACTGGCTTTCTTTTGATACAATTGTGTGGGACTTTGGACAGTAATGACAGTGGGGCAGGGGAGATTGCCTGGGAGGATGGCCGTTTGTGAAAGAACATTCCTATTGAGAGGCAGAAGCTCTGTCCTCAGAGACAAGATGGAGCCCGAGGCTCTGAGAGTGGGTATGGAGGGCTGGATTAAATGATCTTCCTGGGCTCCTCCTGAATCTTCCATAGTCCCTGGGTGGTTTCAGGATAGTGTCTGTTCGGCAGCCACAGATACCGCAGGATTGGCACATCTACTTGCAAGTCCAGCTTGGAACTAAGACACTTGTTTTATCTAGTTCACTGACAATTGAATAAGAATAGATGACTAGAAAATTGAAGAATAAGAATGGATGACCCCCATCTTCCTGTTTTGTGGGCCTCTGTGGTGGCTGCCCCCTGAGCCTAGCTGAGCAGGCAGATATGAGCACAGCAGAGAGACTTCTTCATAAAGCTGAATATTTAATCTCCAGGACTGTCTTTTAATCTGAAGTTACCCCTTTGGTTATTTTTTTCCTTTGGTGGAGTATGGTGAGAAGTGTATGTTTTCTTTTTTTTAAATCAGGGATTGAACTCAGGGGCACGTGACCACTGAGCCACATTCCAACCTTATTTTGTATTTTATTTAGAGACAGGTTCTCATTGAGTTGCTTAGTGCCTTGCCATTGCTGAGGCTGGCTTTGAACTCCGGATCCTCCTGTCTCAGCCTCCCAAGCCGCTGGGATTGCAGGTGCACCATCGCGCCCAGCAGAATATTGTTTTTATTTCAGCTTAGTACATGTTTGGAAAAAAATCAAAATAGGATTTGAGGACCTGAAGGAAGGCCACATTGAGAAACTCACATTCAGGCATGAAGACCTGAGGGTGAATAAAAACTGCCAGGTAAGTGGTGTAAGGGAAGAAGGTTCCAGGGAAGAAGGAAACACAGGTGTCAATACAATCAGGTGAGATGGGAACTGGAGTGTTCGAAAAAGAACAAAGGCCCTGGAGATTCAAGAAAGGAAGGTCCTAGTTGAGGCTTGGGAATCTTGAGGCCACACCAAGGGTTTTTCACTTTTTCCCAAGAGAAATAGGAAGCAATGTCAATGAAAGACAATTAAGAAACTCAGAAACCTCTTTACATATTTGAGCAGAATGAATTTGATCCAGGAAGTCCATTGTACTGTAGGACCGAGAGGGCCAGAGAGCCAGTGAGGGAACTTGATATTAGTGCCAGGAGTCTCCACTCCACTAACTAGAACCCAGCAGGACCCTTGTGGCAAATGGTGGGATATTGGAGTAGGGGGTCCTGGTGTTGAAACTGGAATCGCTAAAGGACAGATCCACTTTAATTTCCAAAGTTGCTGTCTGAAGCAGGTGTGGGCTGGGGGTGAAGTGGGGCTCCCCTCGTTCTCTTTTCTGCTGACCTGCTGATGCTTCCTATTAATAGAGGCTAACAGGAAGTGTCATTTAGACTCCTAGCCACAGCATTATGAAGCAGAGTGAAAAAAAGGGGGGTTTGGGACTAAGAGACACAGCAATAGAGAATGAGTTGGTAAAAGGTTTAAATGAAGGGAGGGATAAGAATTTCTGAATCGCAAAAGGACTCATATCATGTTAATGACAATTTCTCTTCTGGCATTCACAAAATCATCTCCATGTGTGGGTAGTGTTCTCCAGAGAATGCCCACTTGCTTAACTCAAAGCCTGTTGATCTTATGTCTTCTTTTCAGTGAGTTATACAGGAAGATCAGGGAGCATTGGGTACCATTTGTTAAATACCTGCAATGTACATTGCAGTGTCTCAGTGAATCCTCACAACAATGTTATTATTATTTCCATTTTATACTAAAGGTAGCTGAGGTAAAGGGAGGCACCCCCAGAGATGTCAGTGCTGATGTTTGATCCAGGGCTTTCTCACCCAAAACCTATGCTCTTTCATCATAGCCCAGAATCTGGGGGGATCTTTTCCACATAAACCTCCAGATGGAAGTTAATTCACAGATGTCCAATTTCTTAATTGTGAGAAGATTCCTGGTTGGAAACCTATTTTAGTGAGGAGGAAGCACAGTTTTCAGGATTTTTTTGTGTGTGTTTTGAACTTTATTTGACCAATAATACTTGAAATTTATGAAGAAAAAACTTTTTGACTGTAGGGCAAATGTTTTCATTTTATGAGTTAATCATATAATTCTCTTCCTGGCAGAGGAGAGCTAAGATTTATTTTCCCCTTCACTCTACTATTAGTATTGTATTTGTAATCAGTTTTTTTTTTTTTAAATCGGGGAGAGAATACACAGTTGGGTTAAGAGGTAGACCAGTGTGAAATGTTATGCAGATAATTTGAAGAGGCCACGTTGCCTGGAATGGGAAGGAATTCTTCTTGAGGGAGAGCTGAAATTCCTTATTAGTACTTATCTGACCCCTTTTTTTGAGTTCAATGGCAATGCAAAAGCTAATAGTGTTTGGAGATCATTTAAATCTAACGCAAATGCATGAAATACCATTATAACCTACCTACAGTTCAACTCAGAGGAAGAAATAACTGCACACACATTAGTCAGAGAATGCTATTTTGATATATATGTTTTGTAGAAGTAGGCTAGTTGGTTGGTGCTGACTGTTCGGTTTCTCAGAGGCTTAAGTGGAATGACCTGCCCTTTCTGTAGAAAACCTATTGAAAAAGAAACGGTTATCTAGACATACACCAAAGTTTCAGGCGATATAATAACAGTGGAGTTGTCTTGAATATGCATAATAATGGAGTGTTAACATAATATGAACAATATCAGCAGGCCTTGACCATTTTGTTCAAAAAATGTGTTGTCGTTTCTTCCAAATTAGGTTCCTGTACTAGTTCAACAATAGATGATTTAAAAAAAAAATTTATTAGAAGCCAAGGTCTTTGGCAGAACCAAGCATGCAGAGATACTCTGTATTAGGCACTGCACCCTGTTAGGGTCCTCTCACTTCCCATATCATAAACCATTTAAAAACACCACAAGTGGAGCTGGGGGTGTGACTCAAGCAGTAACACGCTCGCCTGGCTTGTGCGGGGCGCTGGGTTTGATCCTCAGTACCACATAAAAATAAAATAAAGATGTTGTGTCCGCCAAAAACTGAAAAATAAATATTAAAAAAAAATACCACAAGCTTTCTGTAACATTTGTACTTGAAAGACCTCTTGGCTCTGTAACAAACTGCAGGACAGTGGAGTTATCTCGAAAACAGTGCCACCCTGCTTGGAATTTGATTCCTTTTGTATTCCATATTATCTACCCAAGAAATTCTTGGGTGTGGTATACATTTCTGGAAGGTCTCCTAGGTTATGTAGATGACTGCTGAAGAGACAAACAAGGTGGAAAGCCATTACATTTATGTTGCTCTGTTTTTAATTCTTAGAAGTCACATGAGTTCTAGGTTAAATGCAACTACTCATGTCTTGCCATAAATGGAGAAGTGCTTCTGAATCTGTTGGCCTACTGCAGGGGAACCATTCTCACACCATTCTTAAAAATTATTCAGGATGCCCCAAAAGCTTTTCTTTCAGCCAATTATATCTATCAACATTTATTCTATTAGAAATTTTAAAATATATTTCATTTCACTAAAAATTATAGTAAGCATGCTGCATGTTAATCACATTTTTAAATGGCAAGTTACTAAGTGTATTTAATTTAACATTTTATCTTGAGATACTTGTAGATTCATATGTAGTTGCAAAACATGATACAGATTGATCATGCGTATCTTTTACTCAGTTTTCCTCAATGGTACAATCTTCCAAAACTGTGATACAATAACATCACAACCAGAATACTGGCATCGATACGGTCAAGATCCAGAACAGATCTATCACAACAAGGTTCCTTCTGTTGCCTTGTATGGTCATATCCCTTCTGCCTCCACCACCAAGCCCTGGCCACCACTGATCTGTCCTCCACTTCTATAGTTTTGTCATTTCAAGAATATGATGGAAGTGAAGTCACATAGTATGGAAGCATGGGATTGGCTTTCTTCACTCTTGTCACAGACCCATGTTGCTGTATGTGTGAAGGTTTGTTCCTTTTCATTGCTGAGCAGCATTCCACGGTGTGGATGTATCACAATATATTTGGCCATTTGCTCATTCAAGGTCCAATTTTTGACTATTACAAACATGGCGGCCATGAACAGAGCAGGTTTTTGAGTAACATAAGTTGTTTTTTTGTTTTAATTTCTTTGGGATAAATGCCCCAGAGTGTAACTGCTGGGTTATATGGTTGTTGGGTGTTTTTGTTTCGCAAGACCCTGCCAAACTGCTGTTCAGAGTGGTGAAATATTTTACATTCCCACCAGCAATGTATGAGTGACCTAGTTTCTCTGTATCTTCACCAGCATTTAGTGTTACCATTATTATTATTTGTGAATTGCCATTTTTTTCAGCTTTATAATTATGGTAAACTACACAAAACATAGCAAGTGTGCAGTTCAGTGGTGTTAAGTCCCTTCACGTTGTTGTCCATTTCCAGAGCGCTTTTCATCTCACACAATGGAGGCTCTGTACCCTTTAAACCCCAACTCGCCATTCCTCCTTTCCTCCAGCTCCTAGCAACCATGTTCTTTTTTTTTCTGTGAATATGACCATGGAGGTGTTTCATGTATCTGGAATCCACAGTATTTATCATTTTGTGACTTACAACATCTCCTCAAGTTTCCTCCATATTGTAACACGTGTCAGAATTTCTTTTTTAAGGATGAATAGTATTCCATTGTGATTATGTGCCTCATCTTGCTCATCCATTCATCTGCCAATGAAGACTTGGGTTGCTTCCACATTTTGGCTATGATGAATAATACTGCCATGAACATGGGTATACAAATATCTCTTCCAGACCCTGCTTTCGATTCTTTAGCGTATGTGCCCAGAAGGAAAATTGCGGAATCATTTGCAATTTCATATGAATTTAAGGTTTTCTCTTTCTGCGACAAAAAGCCATTGGGATTTTGATAGTGACTGCACTAAATTCATAGATAGTCTCGGGGAATATTGTCATCTGAACCATAGTAAGTCTTCTAATACATGAACATCTATTTAGGTCTTTTAAAAGGCTTTTTGTTGGGGCTGGGGTTGTGGCTCAGCAGTAAAGTACTGGCCTAGCACATGTGAGACGCTGGGTTTGATCCACATAAAAATAAATAAATAAAGGCATTGTGTCCAATTACACTAAAAAATATATATATTTTAAAAATAAAATAAAATGCTTTTTGTAATGTTTTGTAGTTTTCAGTGTAAGTCTTGTATCACATTGGTTAAATTTATTCCTAAGTATTTCATTCATTCATTCATTCTTTCTTTTTTTTTTCTTGGTACCAGGGATTGAATCTAGAGGTGCTTACCTGCTGAGCCACATCCTCATCTCTTTTTAATATTTTTATTTGGAGACAGGATCTCACTAAGTGGCTTAGGCCCTCCATAAGTTGCTGAGCCTGGCTTTGAACTTGCAATCCTCCTGCCTCAGCTTCTTGAGTTGCTGGGATTACAGGTGTGCGACACCACACCTGGCTTCATTCTTTTTTATGCTCTTATTAAAGAAATTGTTTTCTTTTTACTCTTGTGCTGTTCGTTGCTTGTTTATATAGCAACCTAAAGAATTTTTACAGGTTGATTTTGTATCATACAATATTGGTAAATTCATTTATTACCTCTAGTGTTTTCTCTGTGGATTTGTAAGGTTTTCTACATGTAAAGTCACGCCATCTGAGAATAGAGAGTTTTACTTCTTCGTTTACAATTTATATAACTTTTCCTTTTCCTTGCCTAATTACTCCATCTAGGGCTTTCAGTGGGAAAGCTTTCAGTCTATTTTGTCCTGATTGTGGGTGGAAAACTTTCAGTCTGATACTATGTTAGTTTTAGGTTTCTGTAAATGTCCTTTAACTGGTTGAGGAAGTCCTTTTCTATCAATAGTGTATTGATAGATGCAGAGTTAAAAGCGCTGATTTGAGATCTTTCTCTTTTTTTTCGTGTAGGCATAGTCAGCTGTGAATTTCCCTCTGAGCACTGCATTCACTGTAAGCCCCCCACCCCTTTGGTACTGGTGATTGAACCCAGGGGTGCTCTACCACTGAGCTCCATCCCCACCGCTTTTTATTTTATTTTGAGACAGGATCTCACTGCCTTCCCCAGGCTGGCCTTGAACTTTTGGTCCTCCTGCCTCAGCCTCCCTAGTAACTGGGATTCCACAGTACCACTCCCAGCTATCCCATGTGTTTTGATATTTTGTTATTTCATTTTCATTCATCTCAAAGTATTTCTAGTTACTCCTGTGATTTCTTCTTTGACCTCCTGGTTGTTTAACCTCTTACAATTTTAAAGGCGACAGTAATCTCCTTGGTATCATTCCTGATATTGATGACTTAAGTATTTTCTCTTTTTATCTTTCTCAATCTTGCTAAATGTTTATCCATTTTATTGATTTTTTTTCAATGAAGCAGCATTTGCTTTATTAATATTTTCTACTGCTTGTGTTTTCAACTTCTTTTATTTATTTCATTCTTCTATTTGAGTTGGATTTAATTTGCTCTTCTTTTCCTAGTTCCTTGAGGTGATTATTTAGATTATTGGTTTGACATCTTTCCTATTTTTTGATGTAAGCATTTAGCAGTATAAATGTCCCTTTTGTTATTATTTCAGCTAAGCCCCACACAATTGGACATGAACTTTCATACAGAAAAATACTTACGATACCAATTATATCACAAAATCTGCAGTAATTAGGCTAATGATCCCTAGTTTTCTCCACCACAGCCCCTCTCTTTTATTCATACTTCTCTTAAATACTGGTCCCTCGAATGTAGAATTCTGGATTGTTCCAGATATTGCAAAATAGACTTGGACTTTCTATTTATTATTTTTTATCCATTTACTCATTCATTAATTGAACAGAAATTACTGAGTTCCTACACCAGGAACTGTGCTGGTTAGGAATATACAGATGATTAAAGCAGATGTATTCATTATTCTAATGACTCTACCTGACAGAGATGTCAAATAATCGAATAATTTCAGGGGTGACCACTATCTCCCTATTACAGAAATGCTATTCCCATCAACAAAAAGGAGTTAAGATAGTTAAATCCCATGAGTTTGTTTTTTTTCCCCCCAACGATTCTGTCATTTTCTACCCTATTTCCAGAACTCTCCAGTGCTTTGATGTAGGGTGATCCTTTGGCGGTGTGCACTCTACAGGCTACACCAGTTGCTTAAAACTGTCTTCTTTCTGATTAGTGGAGGCTGTGGTCAAATATCTTGAACAGCATGGCTGGCTTGAACATTTCTGGTTTGATGATTGCAAACATCTCTGTCACTTCCCACTGATTCCTCTTTGGGGATACAATCTCTGCCCACAATAGAGTAACATCTTAGAATTGGATAGAATGACCAACTAGTGAGGAGTTCTTTTGTTAGTTAAGCTTTTTGATCCTCCCTAAAATCCTGGGTAGAAATAAGCCCCAATTGGCAGATGAGGAAATTGAGGCTCAGAGGCTAAGCAGCTTTCCCAGGTGGGAAAAATCAAGAACAGACACTGGTTTCTAGACTCCCACCAGGCCTTTACTTCTTGTCTCCATCTCGCTGCCTCCCCATAGCTGACCATTAAATATGTTTTAAAGAGGGCAAAGTCCAATTGCATAATAGATCTGCCTGTCTAAAACATGATGATTAGTGCTAATGGTCGGGTATTACCTGGCATGCATGTGTTAGGTTTACAGTAAAGAATGTCTACTTTTTATTAACTGTCCTTTTAGATATATTAGTGACTGTCACACCTGAATTATAACAAAGAAGCACTAGAGAAATTCAATGTGGGCGGCAAAATTCTTTGAAGAATAACTAGTTATAATTGGGGAGTCTGAACACATTTCAGAGTTGCACGTTTAATATGCAGTATGGTTAATTGCACTGTAATTACAGTATTTTAGAATGCCATGCTAAGTGTTTAATCCTTTTCAGGTTTGCCCTCCAATCAGTGGTCTGCCTTCATTTTTCCAGATTGATGAAGTCTGCCTGAGAGAAGGGGGTAGGTAACAAGATTGTGTCCATGTGTCTAATCAGCTGGGAAAGTTGTAAAATGAATCTTTCCTATCTGGAATTTATATTTAATCATAGTGATGCTCTCTTTATGAAAGAGGGCTGATTAGTTAGTTGTTGGAGTAGGAAAACAATAAGAGCGTTTATTTACGCAGATAAGTTATGCCGAAGTCATTATTTGGTCTGATTGAGCTGATGGGGATATTCACATTACCTCAGCACACAGACCCACTTAATCTTATTCATAATGTTAATTATATACTCCAAGAGTTACTGCTGTGCTCTTATTTACCGTGTTTACTATTAGAGTTTGTTTATCCATGTGGGATTTTATGGCTTCCCTCTCTTTCACTGGACTATGCCCCTTTTACAGAAATAAAATGCATTTCTACTCCTAGAAACCTAATCTTCTTTAGTTTATTCTCAGTGATTCTGATGACATCTAATAAAGGAAAGGAAACTTAGTTTAGTTGCACAGAGTTGGTTAAGACTGTACCATCAAGCTGAATTTTTAATAGTATTTTTTTGCCTTTGTGTATTTGCATATTCTTTTTCACTGTCTAGAGTTTTTCTCTCCCTGTATATCCCCTGAAAAGCTATTATCCATCTTTGAAATCCATTTCTTGGGGGAATAGTCCTTAATCGTACCAGAGAGAGTTAACCATTGCTTCCTTTCTCTCAGGGCTGTATCTGAACATCAATAAACAGTAGAATCACAGCCCTGGTATATTGTATTACAATTATCTTTTGTTAATTGTTTGCTTTCCTTGACAGACTGGTTTGTCTGTTGTAATCGTCTGTCTTATCAGCCAAGTCTAACAGTGCATAGTTCTCAGTGCTGATTGACAGTTTTTGAAAAATAATTTTCAAGATCTACTTTACGTACCATACACTCACTCTTTCAAAGTGTACAGGTAAGTGGTTTCTAATGTACTCCCAAAGTGGAAAACCATCACAACCACCCAATTTCAGAATATTTTAATCACCTCAGAAAGAAACCCCATTCCCATCAGCAGGAGTCATTCCTTATTCCTTATTCCCTCTTTCCCCAGCTCCTGGAAACAACTCCTCTGATTTCCATCCGTGTGGATTTTCCTATCTGGACATTTCATGTAAATGGAGTCATATGATGTTCCATGGCATATTTTCCAGGATATCCATGTCCTTGTATGCACAAGTACTTCGCTCCTGCCCAATGCTATTCCATTGTGTGGAAATATATCAGATTTTATTTATCTTCTTACCAATTGATGGGCATTTCAGTGGTTTTCACTTTTTGACTATTATGAATAAAACTTCTACAACATCCATGTACAAGTTCTTGTATGAACCTACACTGTCTATGATCTGGAGTATATTCCTGGCAGTGGAATTTCTGGGTCTTCTGGTAACTCTGTGCTGCACTTTTTGGGTCGTGGCCAAACACTTCCAAAATGGCTGAACTGCTGGGTGGTGCACCTGTGGTCCCTACTACTGGGGAGGCTGATGGGAGGATGAGTGGAGCCCAGGAGTTTGAGGCCAGCCTGGGCAGCATAATGAGACCCTATCAGAAAACAACCAACCAACCAAGAAAGAGTCAAACAAACAGAAATCTAGAATGCCTACACCATTTTATATTCCAAAGCTGGCAATGGATGATGCTTCAAATTTCTCTGTATTCTCCCCAACCCTTGTCATTGTTGTCCTACTGATTACAGCCATCTTAGTGGGTATGAAGGGGTATCCTTGATGTTTTTATCTGCATTTACCTAATGACTCATCATGTCAAACACCTTTCACGTACTTATTTGCCATTTTTTTTTTTTTGGCCTCAGCTTTTTTGACATTTTGCATGTGATGTGCCTAGGCATAGATTTTTTTTTTTTTAAGTATTTTTCCAGCTTGAATTTCTCTGTGATACTGGATCTACAGTTCAGTCCCTGATACTAATTTTGGAAAATTCTTTGCCTTCATTTCTTCAGATATTTCTCCTATTCCTTTCCCTCTTTCTTCTCCTTTTGGTGTTCAATTACATCATCCTGTTACACCATTTGTAATTATCCAGCTCTTCTTGGTTATCGTCTTCTTTTTTTTCCCCACTTTTGTTTCTTTCTGTTTTTTTTTTTTTTAAGTTTGGGAAGTTTCTGTTAACATATCTGCATAATCATTGATTCTTTCCTGTTGTGTCCAGACTATTCATGAGCCCATCTAAGGAATTCTTCATTTCTAAAATAATATTTTTATTTCAAACTTTTTTTTTTATTCTTTCTTGGAACTTCTATTGCTCTGCTTGCACATTTCATCTGTTCTTGCATGTTGCCTGCTTTTTTTCCATTTGGTCTCTTAGCATATCATGCTTATTTTAAATCTCCTGTTTGATGATCCCTAAATCTGAAACTGGTTGTGATGTTTACTATCTCTTTAAGCTGACTGTTTTTATCTTTTAGTATGCCTTGTAATTTTTTTCTTTCAAAGCTAGACAAGATATATTGGGTGAAAATAACTGAGGTCAATAGACCTTCAGTGTGAGGTTTTTCTGGCTAGAAGTCTGGTTATGTTTATTGTTTGCCCTAGCTCCATGTATCAGAAGGTAAGTTTTCCTTTGTTCTTGTCTCCCCTGTTGCTTATGAACTAAAGACCCCTTAAATCAGATCTGAGACGTGACATTCTTTCTACTGTAGTTCCCTCTATTACACAGGAGCCCTGTATAATGTAGAAGAGGTGGTGGGGTGTGGGAAGAGGGGACGTATTCTGCAGTCCTATGATTGGGCTTCAGTCTTTCTGAGAGCCTACACCCTTGGGCCACGACCTTGTAAATGTTTCTTAGTTTCCCTCTAGTTAGACAGACAGGAAGACTAGAGGGGAGTGGCGTTGGGTATCTTCCTTCCCCAAATCAGAGGCATGAAGAGGCTGGTTTTGTTTGGGTTTGGTTTGGTTTGGTTTTTTGGCACCACGTGGAAGGCTGGAGCAGGACAGAGTTGGGCAATTTCGTTGCCCTGGTCGGTCAGGCTCGATAAAACCTTAGTTGTTTGGACTTTGATAAAACACTTTCTTCTGAAGGCAGGCCTTGTTAAGGATGAAAGAATGCCCTGGACATATTTTAAAATGGCTATATTTCTGCTCTCCTTGGGGGGAGTACAAGGGGATTTTTCTTCCATATTCACTGTGAGAATCTTGTAGGGTTACTAATGGTAAAACTCACAAAAATGTGGGCCCCTCCCCGCCACACCTGGGTGGCCCTGAGGTTTTTGTTTTTTTTTGGTACCGTGGATTGAACTCAGGGGCACTCGACCACTGAGCCACATCCCAGCCCTATTTTGTATTTTATTTAGAGACAGGGTCTCACTGAGTTGCTTAGTGCCTCACTTTTGCTGAAGCTGCCTTTGAACTTTCTATCCTTCTGCCTTAGCCTCCTGAGCCCCTGGGATTACAGGTGTGTACCCCTGCACCTGGCCCACCCCGGGGTTTTTAAGCAACAAGCTTGAGCACACCGAGTCTCCACTGATCCATGCACTACCCTGTAAGTTTTCCAGTGGCAGCTGCTGTGTCTGACTTGTGCTCTAGGAAGTTGGGATTCTCTGTACCTACCTGTCTTTCACTAATTTGAGGGGTGAGAGTACTGTTTTACCCTAGTGGCCTCAGGTTTTGGACTTGTCTAGATTTTTTAGTTTGTTCATATTTTAATTTATTAGGACTAGTTAACAATTTCTAAGCTTCCTATATGCTGTATCCAAAGGTCTCTTCTTTTTTTGGGGTGGCTATTGGGGATTGAACTCAGGGGCACTCAACCACCAAGCCACATCCTGAGCCTTATTTTGTATTTTATTTAGAGATAGAGTCTCACTGAGTTGCTTAGTGCCTCACTTTTGCTGAGGCTGGCTTTGAACTCGCAATCCTCCTGTCTCAGCCTCCTGAGCCTCTGGGATTACAGGCATGTACCCCCGTGCCTGGTGATCTCTATCATTTTTAAAGAAGAGTTTTGCTGGATACAGAATTCTTGGTCGGCAATCTTTTATTAAGCACATTGACTATGTCTTCCCACTTGTCTGACCTCTTTGACTTTTGACAGTTTGATGTAACTAGGTGTGGATCTTTGAGTTCATCCTATCAGGAATTTATTGAGCTTCTTGAATATATAGACTTATATCCCTAAGCACACATGTAACCTTTTAGATTTTTAGGACTATATCAGAACTATTTTTTCCCTTTGTGGTGCTGGGGAACCAACCCGTGTGCTAGGAAAGCATGCTACCACCGAGCTACACCCCCAGTCCTTATTTCAAGGACCCCAAGTCATTATATCTGCCGCAGTCTGGCTGGCACAAATCACGAGCCACTGAAGCAGGAACAAACTTTATTTCTGAACTCCACCAGCACACTCCACACACGCTCCCCGGGAACTCTCCTCCAGGAACCAGCAACCGGAAATCCCTCCTCCGGAAATCCCTCCTCTGGCACTTCCCCAACCAATGGGAACTCTCTGGGAATCCCCGGGAGAACTCCAAAGCAGCTGGCCGAGGCAGATAGTATGGCTCACCTCTCAACCAATACTGTTGGCAAAATGCCAGGGGCCATTCCAACTCGGCTGTGGCTCTCAGCATATATCCAAGCACCTCTCATTCCCTAAGTGTTCCTTCCAAGTGTTTCATTTGGCTTATTGGTTAACCCAACTGTTTTTGTCACCTGAGTTTTTGCTGATTCTTTTCAATAAATGCTCTGTGATTGTTGGCAATGGGTGAACTCTGAGTTGGAGCAAATAAAGATAAGCCTTGTGAATGGGATTTTCTGGGCAACTGCCATACAGACCAAAGGGTAACAGTATCTGGAAAAGGGGTTGTGGAGGAACTCTAACCCCATTCTGCTTCCTCCAGAGGCCCCTATGATACTGTTTTCACTGTAGTTTTAGGACCACTGAGCTGCAGATCCTACGCCCGAGGAGTTGCGTGCTTCTGACATTGTCTTCACAAGACTCTTCCAGTGGTCTGGAGAGCCTTCTCTCGCCTGCTTGAAGTGGTGACCTTTAAGGAAAACTCATTGCACCAGTTGCAGAAGAGGAGGCAGAAGTTCGCAAACAATAAGATCACTGTAATGGCTGTTGGACAAGTCGATATGGCGTGTGCAATCAGCATTCTGGGAACTTCTCTGGCTGACGAACTTGCCCTGGTGGATGATTTAGAAGATAAGCTCAAAGGAGAAAAGATGGATCTGCAGCATGAAGCTTATTTCTTCAAACACCCAAAACTGTAGCAGATAAAGTTTAGTCAGTGACTGCCAATTCTAAGATGGTGGTAGTAACTGCAGGAGTCCGTCGGCAGGAGGGGGACAGTTGTCTCAGTCTTGTGCAGAGAAATGTCTTCAGATTCATTATTCCTCAGATCATCAAGTATAGTCTCTCAATGGCATCATAATTGTGGTTTCCAACCCAGTGGACATTCTTACACATGTTACCTGGAAACTAAGTGGATTACCCAACACTGTGTAGGGGGTGTAGTCTGGCTTCTGCTAGATTTTGCTATTTTATGGCCGAGAAACTTGGCATTCATCCTAGCAGCTGCCATGAATGGATTCTGGGAGAACATGGCGACTCAAGTGGGCTATGTGGAGTGGAATCAACGAGGCTGGTAGTCCTCTCCAGGAACTAAATCCAGAAATGGGAACAATGATAGTGAAAACTGGACGGAAGTGCGTAAAATGGTGGTTGAAAGTGCCTATGATGTCATCAAACTAAAAGGATACACCAACTGGGCTGTTGAGTGAAGTGTGGCTGACCTCATTGAAACCACATTTAAAAATCTATCCAGGATTCATCCAGTCTCAACCATGGTGACAGGGAGGTATGGCACTGAGAATGAAATCTTTCTGAGCCTTCCCTAAATCCTCAATGCTCAGGGATTAACCAGTATTATCAACCAGAAGCTAAAGGATGATGAGGTTGCTCAGCTCAAGAAAAGTGCACATACCCTGTGGGACATCCAGAAGGACCTAAAAGACCTGTGACTGCTGAGCTCCATGCAATAGAAATTGGAACACTGCAATGTGATTCACCCTGAGCCTTTATTCTCCATCCATGTACATGGGTTATTTGCTTCTTCTTTAATATGTGATATGGGCTACAGAATCAAAGCCCAAGCTTGCTTTAATGTGCTTTAAAAAAAAAGACTACTGGTATTTAATTAAGGCTACTATGGAGTTGGGGAGAGATGGATGAGAACAGATTGAGTTAAAATGCCATAGAATTTATAGTTTTTACCAAGATTCCATCATTTTTCTTTAATACATGCCCACTAGATTGATGCAAACTTTTGCTTATTTTCTAGATTTCTGAAAAAGTTGATTTTTTTTGCAATTCTTTTCAGTGTTTGCATTTAATTTTCTAGTGCATTATAATTATAGATAGTAATGGGGCTCATTTTGACATATTTGTCAATGCATATAACATAGTTTTCTCCCTTTCAATCCCCAGCTCTACCCTTCTCTCCTCCTCCTTCCCCACTTGATCCCCTTCCTCTACCATACGAGTTTTCCTTCTATTTATTTATTTTTTAATTGATGTGTTATAGTTATATAGAGTATTGGAACTCACTGTGGAACATTCAGACACACACCTAGTGGAATTTGCCCTCCTTCATTTCCCAGCTTTCCCCCTTTCCCTTCGCTCCCCCCTTCCCTTGTTTCCCTCCATCTACTCATTGCTGTTTTAAAAAGGAGAATTTCCAGGTTTTGTTACTCTTCCATATTGGCCAACGCCATTCCAGACTATTTTTAAATAATGAATTGAGAATTTGCAAATAAGGGCCTGGATTGTGGCTCAGTGATAAAGTGTTTGCCTATCATGCGTGAGGCACTGGGTTTGATCCCCAGCACCACATTTAAATAAATAAACAGACAAACAAACAAACAAATAAAATAAAACAAAGGTATTGTGTCCATCTACAACTAAAAAATATTAAAGAAAAGAATTTGCAAATAATACAAATTTCCATTTCTTATAGAAAGGCTTGGCAGTAATATTCCACCAAGATAGATTTTGTAAGTTTGGGAAGTTGTCAGAATATCCTGCTAATATTAATTAAGATGTGGATTGGTGTCTGATCTAAGCCCTTGCTCTCTCCTTTCCCCTCTCCATATATATAGTCTTATGTAACTTAGCTGAATTTTTAAATGACACGAATCACTCAGAAACATCCTTTATTTTTAGCGCTTTTTAAGATATAGGTGGACACAATGTCTTTATTTTATTTTTATGTGGTGCTGAGGATTGAACCCAGTGCCTCACACATGGTAGGCGAGCCCTCTACCTCTGAGCCACAACCCCAGCCCCTTTTTTTTAGCGCTTTAGTAAGACAAAATTGGAACTTTCATTAAAAAGATTATAAGCCAATGATGAGATTTCATTGTTTCTCCTTGCTGGGTTTTACATTGAAATATTCTGACTGTCCTTTCACTTCTTCTTTCTTTTTTTTTTAACTTTTTTTTTTTAGTTGTCAATGGACCTTTATTTTATTTATTGATCTGTGGTACTGAGAATTGAACCCAGTGCCTCCTGCAGGCTCGGCGAGCTCTCCACCACTGAGCCACAACCCCAGCCCCCGTCCTTTTCACTTCTTCATGGTGTTTTGGCACACTGTGCTCAACTTTTCCAAGAGGTTTTCAGAGACATGTTTTTCAATTCTGATGTTTCCACTCTGTTAGGTCAGAAAAATTCCAAGCCATAATGAATGCTTTTGACCCTGTTGTTTGGGTCCTTATAGGTTCCCAATTAAATTGCTTCTTTGACTTCAAATTGATATAGAATAGTCAGCATAGATTTCAAGAATGGATTCTCTACATCATATATTTATGGCAGTTTTGAGAATGATATCTTACATGGAATGTCTTATTCAGACACAAATTGCATCATTATCATCAAAGTTGTTTATAATCTATTTTATTCAGTTTTAAGGTCTCTTGTTTTCAATATCTGTAAGGTTCTTATGTAGTTGAGTAGACAAGTAGTGTACGTACATATAGTTGAATGCCATGTAGCTTTAAAAATAAGGCAAATGTAACTGATTAGAACTAATAAAAATAAGTTTAAATAATAAAAAAATATTTAAAAAGGCAAGTTAATGTGGCAATATGAAAAGACCTCGAAAATATATTATAAAGTGAAAAAGCAGAGTGTAGAATAGTGCAAATGAGCCATGTTTATAAAATATGTATATAGAAGTATGTATTAACATTTCCAGAAGAATATCTATGAAACACAGTAACAGTCATGCTTGGGTAGAGTGTATGGGTTGGGGAAGAGCCAAAGACTCACTTTATTAATATACTTGGACCCAAAAGAGCAAACATTACCTTTATAGTTTTCAAAAACTATTTTAAAAATCAATTTTCAACGTGGCATGCAATCTACAGACTAATAAAATAGTTCTGGAGCAGCTAAGCTGACCCTGAAAAATCACTTAATGTTTGCAGCATTAAAACGTATGCAAATTTCCACTTTGTTTCTCATTCTTCTCCATATTATACAATTTTCATTGTGTTTTCCTTTCCTCTACAAAGCCCCTCTCTATTTTATCAAGTTATACTCACCTGTGTGAAGTTACAGATCAGATCAGTAACTTCATACTTACCAGTGTGAAGTTACAGACCAGTGCAGTAAGTACATTCACATCTTAGTATAATTGTCTCTGTGGATCTCCAGAACCTTTTCATCTTCCTAAACTGAAACTCAGTACCCAGTAAACAATGAAGCTCCATTTTTAGGAGATGGAAATTTGTCTGAAAATCAAGTGAAATAAATGAGAAAAAATGCATGGAAAAATAAGAATGGATTTATCATGTCCATCTAAAATACTGCTTTCAATGATCTTTCAATACTACTTAAAACACTGCTTTCAATGACCTGTGCTTATTAGGAAGGTTTTCAACTCCATACAGGTTAAGTAATTATGTTTATCAATGCCACATTATTTGGTAGAGTAAAAAAGAGGAGTTGTGCAAGAGCTATTGATCATGAACATAAAGAAAAGGCATCCCCGAGGGAGCCTTATCTGGGAATGTTTTGCACCAGATTGGATGGTTGTCATGATAAAAGGAGGCATTTACTTTTCTCTCTAGAGAAGTCAATGAGTGTACTGAATGGTTATCAAATGTAATTACTGAAAGATGGCTAATGTTGCTGTGGGACTTTCTGTATTAGGATAAAGGCCAGTGGAAGGAACATCTCAGACTTATCACCAGGGAATGTATCCTTGGCTCTGGGGAGTAGCCTGAGTTCTATTCTATCACAGGCAATAAGATGTACCCCATAATGAGGGGGTGGAGTTCCTCAGCATGAGAGTTGCCTGATTACATAGGAAATGCTACTTTTGAGCAGTTGTTTTGAACATCAAATGGCCTTTTGGTTTTGAAGCCAGTGAGCTACCAATCTTGGCAAAGATGGCTTGTAAATGTAAAAAAAAAAAAAAGGCAAAAATGTGCTGTGAAAAACCAAAATGCAGTTTTGCTTTCCTTCTCTCCCTCCTCACGACTTCCTCCTCCTCCTCCTCCTCCCTTTCTCCACCAGCACAGATACACCCAAAGACCTGAAATCAACTGACTTGCTTAGGACAGAAAAGCTGGGTATTAGCTTTTGATTTTCCCTTGCACATGAGAACATGTCATTTAATCTTTGTGGATCTTATTTTCCACTTCTGTAAAAATGAGAAAGTTGGACCAGATGATACTTTAGGTTCTTTCAGTGTTATCATTTGGTTAGTTCTATCAGAAAAAGGATTTGGAAATTTAAAATTAGATGATTTGTCATATTGGTTATTTTAGAGAATGAATCACCCCATGTTTGAATTTTTGCAAAGAATAATGTAGTCTTCCATCTGTATAATCTGTGCAATAATACTAATGATAATAAAGATCTGCTCATGTAATTGGCTAGTGGTAGACCTGTGGGATGAGAGCCACTCTAATTTATCTCTAGAAAACTAAGAAAATCACAAGTGCTTTTAGTTCTCAAGTGCTTATCTGAGAAAGTAATCTGATTTTTCATGACAGTGAGTTTTAAGCCAGGGAACCTCTCCTCTTCCCTGGACTCCAAGTCTATGAGTATTCTCATATGAAATAATGTCTGTCACTCAAACAGTTGGGATACAGAAAAGAAGTACATGTTGTAGGGTTGAGCCCTGGGCTAAAAATAAGCTTTTGGACTCCCAGGTATTACATGCTGATTCATTAAGAGTATCACTTATTTACTGACTTTATTTTTCTTTTAATATTCAAGATCAATTTTAATAAAAAAAAAAAACGGGTAGCTACTAATTTTGAGAAGTCAAATAAAAAAACAGTCACTTTCTGTTTCAATGTCTCTGGCATCTCAATAGTTGAACTTAAGTTAGGAAAATATATTGATGAAGTCATACTTAGCTATAATGCTGGACTGAATTTTATATTTAAAAAAAAATGGGTGAGCCAGGTATAGTGGCATATGCC
Source organism: Marmota flaviventris (assembly GCF_047511675.1). Taxonomy (NCBI): domain Eukaryota; kingdom Metazoa; phylum Chordata; class Mammalia; order Rodentia; family Sciuridae; genus Marmota; species Marmota flaviventris. Next base: position 13,386,024 of record NC_092501.1, read on the forward strand.
TGTAGTCCCAGCTACTCAGGAAGCTGAGGCAGGAGGATCCCTTGAGTCCACTTAAAAAAAATTATCTTGGCTACTTTAGTTCCTTTATATTTACACATTGTCTCATTCTTAAAGAAAGGGGGACAGTAAAACACCATGTTGTCCCTGAGTGCTTCTTTTCTGTTCTCTATGCTGAGCCAAATTAAGAGAACAATGAGGGCAAGCCTGGGTCAGAAAGTCCAAGGTCCAGATTACCTTCAAGGGCACTGGCTTTCTGTCATGCACACTGGGAATCAGGGCAAGTTAGTGTTATCTGTAGAAAGCTACTTTCTTGCATGTATGCCAGGACAGTTGCTCCTTGGATGCTGGTTAGACAACCTAACTAAGCAAGCTAATGATGATGATGTCACTGCTTCTGCAGCCCAACTTGGAACTGAGAGCTCTGTGAAAAGGATTATGTGTCACTTATACTGGGGATTGAAACTGTGGCCCTGAGCCTGCTAGGCAAGTGCTCTACCACTAAATTATATCCTCAGCCCCTTTGTGTTAAGCAAAGATCTGTCTGTCTATCTTTATGCCAGTTCCACGCTGTCTTTATTATTGTAGCTTAAGTCTTCAATTCCTTTTATATAAGTGAACCAAATTTATTCTTGTTTTTCAAGAGTTCTTTGGTTATTCTATGTCCTTTCTTTGCCATAAATTTTAGAATTGACTTTACATTTTCTACAAAAAACACTTACTGGAATTTTAATTGGAATCACATTAAGTGCATAGACGAATGTAGTATTTTAACCATATTGTCTTCTAGTCCATGAGCATGGTATAACATTTTATTTATGTCTTTGACTTTTCAGCAATTTAAAAAAAATTTTTAGTGTATAGATCTCACATAACATTTTTGGTAAAGCTAAATGATTTCATTATTTTCAGTGTTATTAAAATTGGAATAATTTTAAAGTTTGACTCTCTGCTAATTGTAATTACATAGACATATAAATTATTTATATGTGATCTGAATCATATTGATTTTTATTTTTTGCCATTAATATGGTGGATGCCAATTGACTTTTAACTTCTTATTCTGGAATAATTTTAGATTTATAGAAAACTTGTGAAGATAGTACAAGTATACCTAGAATTCCTATGTACCCTTTACCTAGCCCATGAGGTAAATGATCATTGTATTGGTCAAAACTAAGAGATTAACATGGGCACAAATCCTCTTAAATGTAACTCTATTAGGATTTTACCAGTGTGTCCACTAATGCCCCTTTTCTGTTCCAGGGTCTGCTCCAGGATACCACATCACTTGGTCATGCCTCTTTCCTCTCCTCTGATCTATGACAGTCTTTCCATGTTTTCTACAATCTAGTAGTTTTCAAGAGTACCGGTCATGAAGTTTGTAAAATGTCCCTCAATTTGTGCTTCCTTCACATTTTTTTCTTAATAGATTGAGGTTATTGGTTTAGGAAAAACACCAAGAAAGGGAATACCTTTCTTATCACGTCATGTCAGTGGGCACAAGCTGTCAACACGACATATCACTGTGACTTAACCTTGATCACTCCATTCAAGTGCTGTTTGCTAAGTTTCTCCATTTTAAAGTTACTATTTTTCCTTTTCCATTTCTTCTCTTTGGCAGCAAGTCTCTAAGTCTAGCCTACATATAAAGGAAGGAGATTAAATTCTGCCTCATGGAGGGGGACTATTTACATATATTAGTTGGAATTCTTTCTTCCTCATTATAATTATGAGGAATTATACATAATGATTTGACTTCTATCAATATGGACAATATACTCCCTGCTCATGTTGTATCATCTTATATCTCTCCTGCTCCAGCCTCAGAATTATCCATTTCCCTGAGGAGTTCTGGCTCCCTTTCTTACATAATCGCATTTAGAAATCAAGATCTGGTTTAGGGTTGTGCTCATGGCTACTGGTATAACTCTGTCTAGGCCTTCTCAGTGGATGAAGAGAGGAGATAGCAATGTGCATTAACCCATGCACACACACACATCCTCATCTACTTACCTATTTGTCTACTATTAAAAGAAACATGAATTCACACTGATATCTTTGATTGTACTCCAGCATCACAACATTCATTTTAGACTTCCTTTCTTCCGTATTGATATGGTTCTGATAGCAATGTTTGCTTTGGAAACAGAAATTCACTTTTGCATGATTTCATCTCTGAGGAATGCTAAATCAATAGAAGAAACTACACCCAGTGTAATTAGGCTGAAGTAGAATACAAAAAACCCTGTGTCACACTCATATTTCAATAGCTACCTTAGTCATCACGTGTCTTCAACAAAGTTATCTTTTGTTGCTCTTTTGCATTTGTGAGGGAGCATATACATCACACCTCCTATACCCCAAACACATCTAAGTGTCCTGGTTCAAAAACACCAAGCAATGAATGCAAAGGGAAAGCCATATGTATTGTGGAGAAGATTGGAATAATAAAGCATTTTTGAAAGAAATAAAAGGACAAATAATATCTCTCATTCAACAAGCATAAAAGGATCCACATGTGGACCATCAGAGATGATACTATGAAAATAAAAATAATCTACAATGGCATAACCTCAAGGACTTGACGTCAATAAGAACAAGGTCTAAAGAATTAGAAGAAATGAAAGATTGTTGAGTTTATGAATTCAGCACAAACAGAAAAAAAACAGAAGCATCTTTTCTCACAATCACAAAGCAAGCAGGATATCTGAAATTGCCACATCCTGCAGAAGTGGTTCCTTTTGGTGCTGATAGTGGCTGGGTTAGTGGTTGCAAATATGACCACAATTTCCAAAACCTTCAGCTGGTAGTTCAGAGTTCAGCAGGGAAAAGCAAGCCCAGCTAAGAAAGCAGCAAAAGAAGTTCTAATGGTGGTATAGAAGTTAATTGGAGAAGGCTCTATATTGTATTGGTATTCTAATTTGGTTATAAATGCTTTCCTTGAAAGACCTACGAATCAAATTCAGAAAAAAAAAAGCCTCAGGAAATAACACTGTGAAAGACTGTGATGTTGGAGTCCAAACATCAAACTGTGGACAAGGAGTTACACCAAACCACAGACAGTGTTAGCACTTTCCCAGTGGATTTCAGACAACCCTTCCCCCACCACTTCACAATGACTCCAAAGATGCAGCCTTCAGGATGCCCATGCTCATGAACACTGGGTGTTTTTCAAGCCAAATGCCCAATTAATTGTAGCATTATGCATTTCTTAATCATTTAACCTGTGTAAAATGATGCTACTGATTTTATTAGGTTCTCTATATTTTATTTATTTGTGGTTGGAGAAGCATTTAAGTGCTGTGTTTCTAATCTCATTTCCCCCATGACATCTATGGCTTTTATTGTGCAGTTCTGCACAGCATGATGATTTTTAAGAATGCATAAGACATGCTGCAGCAGAACTGTCTAACTTATCTGACAGTGAGAAACCCACGGCCCATCATCTATGGTTTATTGACTTATTTATTCAACTCTACTATACCTGTAGAGAAGTTCCAGAATTGCAAATCCATACTCCAGTGTGAGGCAAATTTATCAACTTGTGTTTATGGACAGTTTCTTTTCTCTTTAGATTTACAGTATTCAGTGAAAATACTGTTATCTTAGATTACTCAGGTAAGGTTGTTTTTATTGTTCCTCTTTAGTGAAGTAATGTCATGCATTAGTAATACTGTCTTTGGGGTCTGGATTATTCAACTTAACAAAATGTATTTAACATCTATCCACATTGCTGTGTGACTAAGTAGCTCATTTTTTTTTTTAAAGAGAGAGAGAGAGAGAGAGAGAGAGAGAGAGAGAGGAGAGAGAGGGAGAGAGAATTTTTTAATATTTTTCAGTTTTCAGAGGACACATCTTTATTTTTATATGGTGCTGAGGATCAAACCCAGCGCCCCGCACATGCCAGGCGAGCACGTTACCGCTTGAGCCACATCCCCAGCCTGCTCATTTTTTTTTAATCGATGTATATATATTCCATTTTGTGGATGTACTATAGTCTGTTTATTCATTCACCTGTTGAGGGACTTCTTGGTCATTTCCAGTTATTAGTGATTATGAATCAAACATTTACAAAAAATTATATATATGTTTATCTATGAACATAAGTTGTTGTTCATTTGGATAAATCTGGGGTGTGAGATTGCTGGATTGTATGCTAAATGTTTGTTTGTTTGTTTATTTATTTATTTAAACCAAGGAATTAACCCAGGAGTGCTTGAGCACTGAGCTATATCCCTAGCCCTTTTTAATTTTTATTTTGAGATAGGGTCTCACTAAGTTGCTTAGTATTTTAGTCAGTTTTTTTGCTGCTGTGACTAAAAGACCTAATGAGGACAGTTTTAGAGGAGGAAAGGTTTATTCAGGGGCTCACCATTTTAGAGGTCTCAGTCTATAGACAGAGGGCTCCATTCCTCGGGCTCCAGGTGAGGCTGAACATGGTGGCAGAAGAATGTGGCGGAGAGAAGTGACTCACATGATGATCAGGAAACAGAGAGAGACTAAGCTCAGTTCACTCAATATATACCCCAAAGGCATGCTCCCAATGACCCACTTCTTCCAGCCTTCTCCTACTTGCCTTCAGTTACCACTCAGTTAATCCCTATCAGGGAATGAATTCACTGATTGGGTTAAGGCTCTCATAACCCAATCATTTCTCCTCCAAACGGTCTTGCATTGTCTCACACATAAGCTTTTGAGGGACATCTCACATCAAAAGCATAACACTTAGGGTCTTACTAAATTGCTGGGGTTGGCTGCCGCAGTCCGGCTGCAGCAAAATAACCGGGGGGGGGGGGGGGGGGGTGGTGACGAGCAACTTGTGTACATTGATACAGCAGGAGTGGGAGCCGTTTATTGTAGGACAGGAGGGGTATATATACATTCCACACAGCTTATCTTAATTAACATAAACTAGATACAGCAGTCAACCAATAAGGAATCTCCACACTTAATGGCTCCCTGGCGTTACTTCACAAACCACTCCCTCTGGCAAAATGCCAGGCGCCATCTTGACTTGTTTACAGACCTTAACATTTCCCCCTTTTGTTTAATTTAAATAACGACCATAGTGGTTTTTACACAAACACCATAAATAATCTGCTAGAAGCAGAAGGGGAGGATACAAAATGCCACAATACCAAGCCAATTGATGGCTCCTGCAAGAAGCCCTTGGAAAAATTATACCAGCAATGACACCTTTAGCAAAGATACCGAGTTACAATTTGTTGTAGATTACAGTTTGTTGTCTCAGTCCAGGTAAAGCAGTGTCTCAATAGATTAACTCACAGTCCAGGTAAATCACAGTCCAGGTAAGTTCTGCAGGCAGCTAGCTCAAATCACAGTCCAGGTAAGTTCTGCAGGCAGCTAGCTTGATCGGAAGTCTCGTCCGGTTCTCAGCAACACTGGAAATTCTTCCACCCTCGTTTTCACCGACACTGGGACGAAGGCAGGAACTCTGGCAATGATGCTAAAGAAAATCCTGTAGTATTCCAGCAGGCACTAAGAAAACAACCTTCTGAACAATTTAATACATTATCTCAAGGTTTTTTTTACATTAGAAATAGGCCTTAATGGTGCTCATTACTCATTAGCTTCCAGGTGTGGGAGAACCATTGTAGTTACTGGCCTTAGAAACGATCAAACTTCAGGGAAGCAGGCTGTCTTCCGCCTGCAGCGTCCAGGGCAGCCCCAGATGGCCCTGGGGAGAGTCCGGGAAGTGTTCCGGACTCAAACTGCCACTGGGCACAGGGAGCAAGAGCCTGCGAGACTGTGCCTCCGGGTCAGGTTTGGATTTGGGCTCTCACAGTGGCATCCCGCTCCCCAGGCGGGGGCCGGGGAAGAGCCGGCTGCCGCCGCTTGGAAAGTCCTTGCTGCGCCATGACTGGCTCGCGCACGTGGCAGCTGCCACACCGATTTATGCACCCGCACCCTCCGCGGTAACGAAAAGTATTCAGTAATAGCCTTTTGCTGCAACTTTTTTCCTGATAATCCTTCCTCCTCTGAACTTTCTTTTTTCTGACTAGAGTTCCTGGGCTTCCATCAACACATGCCCTAACTATTCTTGGTTCCATTGGGGTGCCTCCTTCCCTTATCAATTTACTTCTCACCCCTTCCATATTTTCATCATACAGACAATACAACATTTCAAGACAAAACAAGACACAAACATACTGTATCAATCTTCTCCATTTTCTCAAAATGGCCATTTTTCTTCTCGCCTTATCTGGGGACGAGCAGATTTGCTCCCGTCCTATCTATGGATGGGGAGCTTTTTTTCGTCACTTACCTCCAAGTGTCCCGGGGCTCCCCGTAACCATCTGCCGCAGTCTGGCTGCAGCAAAATAACCGGGGGGTGATGAGCAACTTGTGTAGATTGATACAGCAGGAGTGGGAGCCGTTTATTGTAGGACAGGAGGGGTATATATACATTCCACACAGCTTATCTTAATTAACATAAACTAGATACAGCAGTCAACCAATAAGGAATCTCCACACTTAATGGCTCCCTGGCGTTACTTCACAAACCACTCCCTCTGGCAAAATGCCAGGCGCCATCCTGACTTGTTTACAGACTCTAACAGTTGGCTTTGAACTGGTGATCCTCCTGCCTCACCTCCAAAACCACTAGGATCACAAGCGTGCTACACCTGGTATGTTTAATTTTATAAGGAATAACTGATTGTCTTTCAAAATGGCTGTGCCATTTTAAGTTACTTCAATAATAAAGAGAGCTATTGTTGATCTGCATTCTTATCAACATTTGCTATTGTCCTTTTTCAATTTTAGTCATCCTAACAGAAATTCAGTATTATCTCATTGTTGTTTTAATTTTCATTTCCCTAGTTTCAAATGATGTGGAACATGTTTTCATATGCTTATTTGCTGTTTAAGAATCTTTTTTTGGGGTAACATATCTATTAATATTTTTGCCAATAAAAAGTTTGGTTTTTTTAATTATCAAGTTTTAAGAGTTCTTATATTTTGAATACAAACACTTTATCAAGTATGTGACTTGCAAATATATTAATCTATAGCAAGTCTTCATAATCTCCAACTTCTTTTAATCTTAGTAGAACCTAAAATATCAGCTTTTAAAATTAATCATGTTTTGGTATTATATTTGGAATTAATTGTCAAGCCTCAGGTTACACGGTTTTCTTCTGTGTTTCTCTTTAAATGTTTTACTGTTTTAGGTTTTGAATTTCAGTCTATATTTTATTTTGAATTAATTTTTAAGTAAGGTATGTGTTGAGGTTTATTTTTGTATGTGGATTTTTAGGTGTTCTACACTATTTGTGAGAAAAAATATTCTTTTTCTATTGAATTGCTTTTGCTGCTTAAAAAACAGGTTGACTGCATTTTGTGGACATACTTCTGACTTGGCCATTCTGTTCAATTTTTAGTATGTCTTTTTGCCAGTACTTCATTGTCTTGATTACTATAGCTTTATGCTGAGTTAAAGCTACAGTAATCAGCTACCTGAAATCAGTAGCTTAAGTTTGTTTAAACAAAGTCCGACTTTGTTCTTTTTCAGAGTCATCCTGGCTATTCTAGATCTTTGGTTTTTCCATACAAATTTTAGAATCAGAGGATTGAGACTCTAAATGAGCTTGTAGGGATTTTGATTGGGATTATATTGGATCTAGAGACCCACTGAGGAGAATTGATGTCTTAGAAATATAGTCTTCACAATGACTATATCTCTCTCCATTTATTTAGTCTTTGATTTTTCATCAATGCTTTATACTTGGTTAGCATCTAGATCTTCCACAAATTTTGCTGGGTTTATACATAAGTACATTTTTCAGTGCTATTGTAAATGTATATGTAATGTGTATTTTTCCTTGGTTTTTGCTTTTATTTTTCCCCCAGTGCTGGGGATTGAACCCAGGGCCTCACATGTGCTAGACAAGCACAAAATTACCGTTGAGCTACAACTCCCGTCCTCTGTGGCTGATATTATCTTTTAGCAGCTCCACTACAATATGTCTAGATGTGGCCCTTGTATTCATGTGCGTTATTTACAAACAGACAAATATCAGTGACAACCCAAATGTCTAAGAATTTGAGAATGGGTAGTATTACTTGATTAATGGAAGAACAGGACTAAGTTTGCTTAAGAAGAAGTACATACAAAATACTGTTTAGTTGCTGGGTGTGGTGGCACACACCTATAATCCCGGCTACTTGAAATGCTGAGGCAGAATGATAACATGTTGGAGGAAAGCCTGGGCAACTTAGTGAGCCTTTCCCTCAAAATTACAAAAAGAACAAAAATGTAGATCAGTCACAGAGAACTTGTGTAGATGCACAAGGCCCTCAGTTCAAACCACAGTACTACACATACAAAGAAATACTATTTAGTAAAAAGTAGAACAAACTGTTATGTACACAAACATTTGAAAAATTAAAATATTTGCAGAAGAAACATGTTTAAGAATGTGAAAATCTGATTTTTTTCCACTTTTTTTTTTTTTTACTGGTGCATTATAGTTGTACATACTGATAGGATTTGTTACATATTTGTACATGTGCACGGTACAACAATATAATTTGGCCAATATCCCTCGCCAGCACGTTCCCTTTCCTTCCCCACCTTCCACCCCTTGGTCCCTTTTCTCTACTAATGTCCCTTTGATTTTTAGGTGATCCACCTCCACCTTGCTTTTTCTCTTTCTCTCTGGCTTCCACATGTGAGAGAAAACATATGACCCTGGACTTTCTGAGTTTAACTTATTTCACTTAACATAATCTTCTCTAGTTCCAGTCATTTCCCTGCAAATAACATAATTTCATTTTTCTTTATGTCTCAATAAAACTCCATTTTGTATATATAACTACATTCTTTTTATTTATTCACCTGTTGATTCACCTAGGCTGGTTCCATGGTTTGGCTATTGTGAATTGTGCTGCTATAAATATGGGTAGGAATGTATCACTGGAGTAAGATGACTTTAATTCTTCAGGATAAATACCCAGGAGTGGTACAGCTGGTTCATATGGTAGTTTCACGCCTAGCCTTTTGAGGAACCTGATTTCCATAGTGGTTGTACTAATTTACAATCCCATCAACAGTATAAAATTCCTTTTCATCACATCCTCTCCAGCATGTATTATTATTTGTATTCTTTTTAAAAATAAGTTTATTCATTTTATTTCCCCTAGGGAGATTGATGTTGCCAAATCGCCAAAGGTTCTGGTTCCTTGCGTGTGCTGTCTTCAGATGCAATGGTATTAATTATATATTGTTCATTTATTGTATTTATTTCATAGTGAATTTTAAGAAGGACAGTGAGAGTCTGAAACATATCCAGAGGAAGATGACAAGAATGGGGAGGGTTTCCAAAATCTTCACGTCTGAGAAATGTGTGACAGGCTTGGTGGTATTTGGAACAGAAAAAGAGAAAACCTTAGTGAATCAATGCTCACTAATTTGAATCATTAAGACAGTCCTGTCGACAACTCTCCTGTGTCATTCTGGAGGCGGGAGGGAGACAGAAGTAGGCATGGTGGAACAGTTTGACTAATATCCTCCAGCAATTAGAGTTGTTTAAAAATGGAATAAACTGGTTTGAAAGCTTCATAAGTACCCCTTTACTGGAAGCAAATGTTAAGAAACTGAATGATCATCAGTGAAAGATAAGGAATCTTGGGGGGAGATTGGACAAGTTTATTATTTGCATTCTTTCTTTTAATAATCATTTTGAAGTTTATTTTACAGCACTTTTATTGAGACATCATGTAACTTACCAGGACTGTTTACAAATGTAATGTTTGGCCTTTGAGACAATTAAAACCGTTGAAGTACTAAAATTTGACATCGTGATTTGTTTAACTTAAGGAGGGTTAAGATGATGAAAACTAAAAGAAAATTTTTCAAACAGAAATATAATTTTCACAAAAACCCTATATTCCTCCCTTACATGAAAAGAAGGGAGAGAAGGAGAAAGAAAGGAAAAAAAAGAGGTGTGTGTGTGTGTGTGTGTGTGTGTGTGTGAGAAAACGCAAAGAAAAAGAGGGCAAGAAAAATACTCTTTTTTCCCTGTTTGCAAAATGGAGGGAAATCTCTGAGGTCTCAGCACATAATGTGATCAACCAAGTCAGTTTATATTAAAGCATCTTCTTTACATATTATTGAATCCCATCATGCCTTTCACATTGGAAGCTGCACCCTGTTGAAACTGCCTCTTCACTGACTGAGGTCCTGCCATGGCACCCACGTGATGAAGAACTCTTGGATCCATCATTTGGGCCATTTGTTGATTCAATTTTGCCATTTGTGATTGACTCACATTCTTAGGCATGTCATCACCTTTGAAAAGTCCCTTGATATCTCCCATCTTTTTTACTATCTGTATGAACTTGATATATTACGTCAAAAGTTCCTGAACATCTCTTGTTGACATGCCTGATCCTTGTGCTACTCTTTGGGTTCTTCCTGTTTGCTTACCACAAACCATGGTGCCATCTGTACTGTTCAGTTCTTGATCATTTATACTATCCATTATTGTCATTAATTTCTTTATCCTTGACATTGACTCCTTTGTTCGTTTCCTTTGCTTATAAAATCTGTTCCAAAAACCAGGGATCATCACCAAGATCTGACTAAACGGGCCCATTTTAATGACATCTTGAAATCATTCATACATGTCTTGCGATGTAAACTGACCATGTTTCAACTTCTCTATGAGTCCTTCATTTCATCCAACTTCAACTCATTGACTTTATCTATAAGTTCTTTAATGTCACCCATACCCAGAAGTTTGCTGATGAAAGGCTCAAAGTCATCAATATGTTCCCCTGTACCCATGGAAACAATGGCAGCAACTGCACTGAGTGCACCACCTCCTTTTGTATGACCATCAAGTTTCATCACTCTTTTTTTTTAAAAAAATATTTATTTATTTTAGTTAGGTATAAATGACAGCAACATGCACTTTTCTAAAATATTTTTATACCTTTATTTTGTTTACTTTTATGTGGTTCTGGGTATCAAATCCAGTACCTCATATGTGCTAGGCAAGCACTCTACCACTGAGCCACAACCTCAGCCCAACAGAATGCATTTTGATTCATTGTACACAATAGCAGCATAACTTTTCTCTGATGGTACACGATGTAGCGTTGCACCCTATGTGCAGTCATACATGTACCTAGGGTAGTAATGTCCATCACATTCCACCATCTTTCCTGCCCCCATACTTCCTCCCCTCCCCTCACTCCCCTTTGCCCAATCAAAGTTCCTCCATTTTTCCCATTCCCCCCGCAACCCCATTATAGATCAGCATCCACTTATCAGAGAGAACATTTGGCCTTTGGTTTGGGGGGATTGGCTTACTTTCCTTAGCAGGATATTCTCCAGTTCCATCCATTTATCTGGAAATGCCATGATTTTATTCTTTTTAAAATGCTGAGTAATATTCATTGTGTATTTATACCACAGTTTCTTTATCTATTCATCTATTGAAGGGCGTCTAGGTTGCTTCCACAGTTTACCTATTGTGAATTGAGCTTCTATAAACACTGATGTGGCTGCTTTATATAGACAGAGGAGAGGAAGAGCTGGGTCAAATGGTGGTTCCATTCTGAGTTTTCTAAGGAATCTCCATACTGCTTTCCAGAGTGGTTGCACCAATTTGCAGTCCCATCAGCAATGTATGAGTGTGCCTTTTCCCCAGATCCTTGCCAACACTTATTGTTATTTATATTCTTGATAACTGCCATTCTGACTGGAGTGACATGAAATCTTAGAGTAGTTTTGATTTGCACTTATCTAATTACTAGACATATTGAACATTTTTTCATATATTTGTTGATTGGTTGTATATCTTCTTCTAAGAAGTGTCTGTTCAGCTCCTTAGTCCATTTATTGATTGGGTTGTTTTTTTTTTAGTATTAAGTTTTTTGAGTTCTTTTTTTAATATTTATTTTTTAGTTGTAGGTGAACACAATATCTTTATTTTATTTTTAAGTGGGTGCTGAGGATCAAACCTGGTACCTCAAGCATGGTAGGTGAGCGCTCTACCTCTGAGCCATAACCCCAGCCCCCAAGCCACAAGCCCAGCCCCCTTGAGTTCTTTATATATCTTGGAGATTAGTGCTCTATCTGATATACGTGTGGCAAAAATTTGTTCCCAAAATGTAGGCTCTCTCTTCACCTCATTGATTGTTAGTTTTGTCACTCTTACTGAGGCTACATCTAGTTTATCTTAGCCTTAGCTTGGGCTTCACAAGCCTGACCAATGGAGGCATCTATCACATAAACAGGTTGTATAGCATTAGCAACTTGAAGTATTTCTTTGAATAATGAGTCTTCTTGTTTGTGGCAGACACTTGTCTCAACAACAATAATTTCAAAAAAATGTTATTTTTCAATTTCTCTACTTCTTTAGAAGAAATGACAACAGGATTCATTTCTGTACAGCTTCCATAGAATAGAATTCTTGCTTTAGTAGCACTCTGGTTTAGTTGGTCAAAAGCCTCTGCTCTAAATGCATCTGCACGTATCAAGCAGGTCTTCCAACCTTTCCTCTGGTAATAATATGCTAATTTTGAACACTTTGTTGTTTCACCACTCCCTTGTAATCCAACCAACATAGTCACATTCTATTTTCCTTTAGTGGGTGTCCATGCTTTAACTCCAGGGTCTACAAGCTTCACAAGTTCTTTAAAGACAACATGTTGAATCATTTTTCTTTTGTCAAGATCAGATGCTATCACTTCAAGATCAATAGGAGACTTAACATTTTATCTTAGTTGCTTCATTAGTTTAACATCCACTTTAATGTTCTACATACTTCTTTTAGCATAGCACTTAATACCTCTTCATTGATGATGGTGGCAATGCCCAAAGAGTGTAATGATGTTATTTTTCTTCCAAGGTCTGCTAGAACCATCTTGAAGACTTTAAGATGTGCTTATGAGGAACTCTTTTGCCTCATGAGGAGATGACATCATTCAGCATAGTCCAGTCTTTCTGGAAGAGGACATACTTCCAAAAGGATTTGGGGAGATGTTTCTTTGTTTTGATTGGCTTTGGTTTTAGTTTTTTACTATTAAATAACTGAGGCAGCAAAGTTAGTGGCAAAATAGGGTCCCTAGGGATACAAACTAGGAAAGAAAGCCAGGCCTCTAGGAGCCACTTTAAGAAAAAGGGATTAGATCCAAGGAGGTGCTCTGGGGAAACTCCGAAATGGGGCATCTATTATTTGTATTCTTGATGATTGCCATTATGACTGGTGTGTAATGAAATCTTAGTGTGGTTTTGATTTACATTTCCCTAATTGCCAATGATGTTGAACAGTTTTCATATATTTGTTGGCCATTTATATCTCTTCTTTTTGAGATTTGTTTGCTTAAAATGTTTGCCCATTTTTTAATTGGGCTATTTGATTATTTGGTGTAAAGTTTTTGAGTTCTTTATCTATTCTGGATTTTAATACTCTGTCAGAAGAGTAGCTAGCAAAGATTTCTTCCCATTCTGTAGATTCTCTCTTCACATTCCTAATTGTTTTCTTTGCTGTGCAGAAGCTTATTAATTTGATGCTATCCCACTTATTAACTCTTGCCATTATTTCCTGAGTGTTAGGGGTCTCATTGAGAAAGTCGTTGCCTGTGCCTATATGCTGGAGTGTTGACCCTACGTTTTCTTTTAGGAGGTGCATAATTTCTGATCTAATTTCTAGGTCTTTGATCCATTTTGATATAACTTTTGTGCACAGTGAGGAATTAGGATCCAGTTTCGTTCCTCTACATATGGATAACCAGTTTTCCCAGGATCAGTCATTGAAAAGTCTGTCTTTTCTCCAATGTATGTTTTTGGCATGTTCGTCAAGGATGAGATGACTTTATCTCTGTGGGTTTGTCTCTGTGTCTTTTATTTTGTATGATTGGTTTATGAGTCTGTTTGTATGCCAGTACCATGCAGTTTTTTGTTACTATAGCTGAAAAATCTGTTCTTTTATAACCGGTTTATTGAAATATAATTTACATGCCATCAAATTCTCCCATTTAAAGTGTATAGTTCTATAGTTTTTAATCCATTCATAGAATTGTGCAACCATGAGCACAATTTTTCTGTATTTTTATTGGTGTATTATAGTTGTACATAATGGTGGGATTTGTTGTTACATATTCGTACATGCACACAATATAACAATATAATTTGACCAATATCATTCCCCAGTATTTCTCCTTTCCCTTCTCTCTTCCCTACCCCTGGCCCTCTGGTTTCTTTCCTCTACTGATCTCCTTTCAGTTTTTGAGACACCCCCATACACACCTTCCTTTTCCTTTCTCCTCTCTAGCTTCCACATATGAGAGAAAACATACAACAACTTTTTATTCTCGATGGCTGCCATTTTGAGTGGAGATGAAATCTTAGTGTAGTTTTGATTGGCATTTCCCTAATTGCTAATGATTTTGAATCTTTTTTTTTCACATATTTTTGGTCATTTGTATTTTTTCTTTTGAGAAGTGTCTGTTTAGTTCATTTGTTTATTTATTAACTTTTTTGTTATTGTTGAGTTTTTTTATTTCTTTATGTATTCTGGATATTAATCCTTTGTCAGAAGAGTAGCTAGCAAAGATTCTATCCCATTCTATAAATTCTTTCTTCATTTCTGTTTCCTTTGCTGTGCAAAAGAAGCTTTTTAATTCGATGCCATCCCATTTATCAATTCTTGGCATTATTTCCTGAGTTTTCAGAGCCTTATTGAGAATGTCATTGCCTGGAGCATTTTTTGAGCATTTTTATTACCCCAGAAAGAAACCACATACCTATCAATAGCCATTTTCTATTTTCTCTCCAATCCCCACCTTGCCTTGAGTTTCATACAAATTTCTAATTAGCTTTCTCTTTCTATGGATTTTCCTATTGTGAACATTTTATATAGATGCAGTCATACACTATCTCGACTTCTCTGTCTTTCCCCACTCAGTATAATGTTTTCAAAGTTCATACATGTTGTATCATGTGTCAGTACTTTTTTTATTGCCAAATAATATTCCAATGTTGCATTTTTGCATCATAATTACCATTACAATAAGTAGCTCTGTACTGAAGCCTTTTAAGATGGACCCACTAATATAGAATGAGTGGATCAAGGAGGGCCAACTTTAAAAAAGATTTTAATCTTATTTACCTGTATACTTCAAAGGATTACATGTAATGTGATTTTACTTTAATTACCTGAAAAAATCAAACAAATATTAAAGAAAGAATCCTTTTTCACTTCAGCACTCTCCCACTCCACCCAGACTCCTTGGACCTGTTCTTGTAGCCTGAAGAAAGTAATTTTCTTGAACTTTGTACAAATATTTTCAATTCATTTTTAGAAAGCATTTCTTCTCTCTCTACATATACATGTATGTATGTAAAAATACTCATTTTTAAATGTTTTAAATTGCATGTTGTGTGCAGGTTAATAGCTCCATTGTGATGCCTGTAACATAAATCCCTATGTGCATTATTTAACAGAACAAAAACTAATTATATCACTTCTATCCTCTCATCAATATTCATATCATATAAATAAACCATAAAGTAATGGGAGATCTGCATCCCAATAAGTAACTCTAATAGTCATCCTAATAATTCATTCCATGCCCTCAGGATAATACCATATTGTATTTCAGGTGGCTATTTTAATTTCAAGGAGGGTAAATGGAATTAATTTCAAGGGGCTGCGGATTGAGTGTGGGACCAGAACACTTAGTTTGATTATAGATTTGATAATTAACTCATCCTTAAACTCCAAAAATATTACCTAACTACAGTGTAATTGGAGTACACAATAAAACCAGACATTTAAGAGAATGGAATTTTGTAAAATAATACAAATACCTAATGGACACTCTGCTTATGTTTGGTAGAGTGTGAGAAAATACTCTGGTTATTTAGGTTTGGAGGGAACTCCTCCAAACTGCCCAGCAGTCAGAAATGACAGCTCAGGTTTAGCATGTTTCCCCACTGCCATGCAAAAGCTAGATCGCCATGATTTGACACTCAGTTCTCCTGTATTTTACTCCCTTCTGGAAAGAAATTATTTCTTTTCACAAAATACCCAGTGGCAGGACATTTTCGTGGAATTGAGTTTGGATTGGCTCATACTTCTAGCCCCTTCTTTCAATTCTGAGGACTAAAATGCAGTTTCAGGGAAAAGGCCACGTGGTTGTCTTCTGGGGACCATCACTGAAGCTGATTTGCAAGTACTTTGAATTATTTTATGAAAAATTAGGGAAAGGATTGAATGATTAAAAACTCAAACCAATTATTTTTTAATTTTTAATTCACTTCACTAAAAAATACTTTGTTGCTATTTTTAGATCATTTACCACCAAATGACCCATGCTAAAACACTATATTGCCATTTTTAGAAAAGCAGAAAGCAGTGCAACCATTTTTTCAGTTTATTTCGAGTCAATAGTTAGTAATGAATATGAGAAAGATACTGGTTACAAGATTCATCAAATTACCAGGCCTCCTGCCCATCTATCCCAGAGAGAGGGACACAGAAAATGGAGTTGGACATTTGCACAAAATATCAAATGAGGAGTGATCAGAAGCACTGTGCTGGTGTCCTACCTAAGAGCTTAGGATAGAAAAATCAAGATGTGCAAATAGGTCTAATCCAGGTTGGATTTATTTTCTATGCTAACTGATCAGTGTAAAAGAACTTTTGCCTGTTTCAGTTTATAATTAGCAACCATAACCCTTTCTCATACCGGTAATTAAAAAAAAAAAACAGCAACTAAATGCTGCATTCTGGTTTGGCGTTTTGATCTTTTTCTTCTCTGTTCAATCCTTACCCTTCTCCTGGAGAGTAGGCATTATTACTCTTCCCATCCTTTAGGTGAAGTTCAAAGAGCACAGAAGACTTGACCAAACGTTAGCCAGCAACTTGGGCCTGGGGAAAGTTGCCCTTCAACCAGGCAGACCTACAGCCTCTCTCCTGGTCAGGGTCTATTCTAGAGCTGGGTTTAAATAGTGCAGAGGGCAAGAGGGCAGTGAAGGGGACCAAGTGCTGGGCTTCATTTCACAACACCTGGCTCTCCTGCCAGGTAGCTGTTTGCCTCAGGCATTTGAGAGGCAGTGGTCGCCCCCCTAGAGTGAATGTCCTCTCAAGCCAACCATAAGATCCCTACGCGCCTCAGGGCCCATGTTCCAGCCTCTCAAACCTGACGTCAGGTGGAGAAGCCCGCCAGGGCCCCAGGAACTGTTATCGGACTACCACGCCTCTCTCCCAACTCTGTGGTGACCTTACCAGTTGGGCGGCCCGCAAAGTGCAGGATGGCCTATTTCGCTCCCTGCCCTATTTCGCAAGGTGCTTGAGGTATGACCTGAGGCTGCCTTTGCAGGCCCCTAGGTTTTCCAGTCCCTAAAGGTCGCCCCAATAGACCACTGCGTGGGAACTCGGGGCTTCTAGTGCCCGCCACTTCCCGCTCTAAATCGTTGGCTCTTAGTGGCGCGGGTAGTGACCTTTGAGCTGCGTCCAAAGTGGCGCTAAGAACCCAAGGCCGGGTTTCTCTGAACGCGCGCGTCCGGGGGCGGAGGCGGGGAGAAGGGTGCAGGAGCGCCCAGCGGCCGCACGCAGGGCCGCGCGCCCCCCGCCTGCGCGTCCTGGGCGCCGGCCTCCAGGGAGGATCCCGGGCCGCAGCGGCCGCCGCGGGCTGGGACACTTGTTCCCGCCCCCGCCAGCCGCCGCCCCCACCGCGGCCCAGTGCCTCCGGGCCCCGCCCGCCGCCCGCTGCAGGTGAAGCGGCCGCCGGGAAGGTGCGTGGGGATGATCTCACTCGCGCGCTCGGCGCCGGGAGGAGGAGGAGCGGGAGCGGATCCAACTTCCGGGTAGTGCCGCCGCACGCCACCGGCATCTTGCTTTTTCTTCCCCCTCCCCTGGGGGCCCCCTCGCCTCACCTCCTTTCCTTTTATTCCCAGCCCCACCCGCCAAAATGAACAGCTCGGACGAGGAGAAGCAGCTGCAGCTCATCACCAGCCTGAAGGAGCAAGGTAGGCGGGCCCGCGGGCGCCAGGTGTGGGAGCCGCGGCCCGTGGGCGGGGACGGCTCGCGAGCTGGGTCTGCGGCAGGTGGGAGCGGGGCGGGGGGCGTTGCGGCCGACGCGGTCACCCGGTAGCTCCGTCACCTTGCAGTAGAGCGCAGGCCAGACGAGGTGCGAGTGTCGGGGAGGGTCGGGCCCCGCAGTGGGAGAGGCGCTGCCGCCTTGGCCCGCAATTGGAGATCCGGGCCAGGGACAAGGACCTGGCGCGGACCGGGGCGCGCGACACCCGTTCCACGCGGGAGAAGCGGGTGGGGCAGGACGCTGGGCGGCTCTGGGCGGCTCAGCTGGCCGTGCTCCTGGCCTTGGCCCCACCCTTGCACATTTGGGGCGCTCGCGGGCCTGCAGCGCTGCTTCACAGCCTTTCCAGCATTTCATTGGGGTCGGTGCAGTTCCTCTTTCCTTAGCCAGGATTTTCAGGCCGCGATGTGTTTTTATCACTTCCCATTTTTAGCAGTGTATTAGTGAATCAACACCCTGTCTGTGTGCCTGGTTTCCTGAATGAACAGTGTTGGCGCTGGGCACAGGGCAGCCAGGCCCTGTGCACACGTTTCTCTACTGCTTGTAACTGGGGATTATCCCTCAATAAAGAGCTGTTTCAATCATTTTCATCATTACCACCCTTCTGAACAAAGCCAGATCAGAGAGCCATTGTTAATCTAACACATTTTAAAAATTCTTATTACCCTGATCAAAGGGTGGTCTGAGAATGTGGGTCAAGAAGGAGCCGAACATGGAGATTTAGGAAGTAAAAACGAGTAGGTACTTGTGCTTCTCCGAGTGACTTGCTGACATGGCCAGAAAGTGAAAGGGGCCCTGCTCTTTGGCTAACCCCTGTGTTTAGTCTCAGTTCTTCTGCTTCTCTTGGCTCAGCTCAGAAGCTTTGTGAACTTGGAGGAATGTCCGCCCTTCCTTGGATCTTGTGGTTTCAGTCAAGCCTTACCTGTCTAAAAACAAGGACTAAACCAGACGTCACATCGTCCTGTCCAGTACTATGTATAACCTGTTGCTGCTTGATTACACCATCTTCCCATCTGCAAGGGTACTCCTTGCAAAAAATTCTTAACAGGACCATGTACTGTGTGACCTTGGGGGAAATTACTTAACTTTTCTAAAGTGGACATTGATATCTAGTATCTGGAATGTGCTGGATAGATATTAGTCTTCTTGGTCCTAGCACCTTCACTTCCCAGCCTAGACTAGCCTGAGGGCCTGAAGTGAAGAACCAGTGAATCTGCTGGATGGGCAGAATTTCCTTTATAGGAAATCTCAAGTTTTATTAAGGGCTGCATTCTATTTGAATGTTATTTCTTGACTCTTGATTCATATTCCTGGACACATGGAACTTTCATTATTAGTATTACTGGATATCACATCTCTTGATGGATGCTCAGTCTTCGAATAATAAAAAGTTACTTCCTTTTCATTCTGTATATATTTTTAAGGGTAGATTAACAATGCAAGTAACCCACAAATTGTTTTTATTTGATTTGGGAACACGTTCTCTGTCTCTATGTTGGATTAAGGAGTGAGGAAAAAGGGTGTATTTCTAAGTTTATGGTTCTTCTGTTGTATTGGGAAACATCCATGGTGTTGGTATTTTCAGAGGCTGTATTTCCTTGATTAAGGGCATATCAAAGGTAATAGAACAGTTGACTTTGAAATTTGTGTTTATTAAAAGTACACTTTTTTTTTAATGATGTTGGGTCTAGTTATCCAGGTGTGAGGATTTTTTTCAGCCCATAGTATGAATTTTATATATCTCAACGCAGGGCATTTACCATTGGATCATTGACTGTGATAACAGTTAACTTATTTCAAGAGTATTTAATTGTTGCTTGACTTGTGGAACTAACTGGAAAGCTAGGGATTTGAAATGAGAACTCAGGTTCTTTGGGTATCTCCAGTATTATGATCAATTTTGTAAAGTTTCGGTGTGTTCTACCCATTAACACTTTGAGTCCTCATTCACTACCCCTGTTTGATAGGAAGGAGAAGAACCATCATTGAGTAGATATACTAGTTTCCTTTTTTAATTCCAAGTAAACACATGTTTTCCTTCCTTTAACAAATACCATGTGGTTACCACAGGTGGGGCCCATGTGCTAGGCACTGGGGGCCCAGGGAGTGAACTAGACAATTTTTGTCTTTGCTTTTTTTCTTTTTTTGTCTCATAGACATCATTAATCAAATAATCACACTGATAAATGTACAATTACCCTTTCTTTTTCTAGTATAGATTCTTAGACGTGAAATTGTTGGGTTAGAGGTCATGTACATAATAAAGTTTTGCTAGACAGTTAAAAAAATGCCCTATAGGGGGCTGATTTGTAGCTCAGTGGTGGAGTGCATGTGAGGCCCTGGGTTCGATCCTCAGCACCACATAAAAATAAAATAAATAAAATAAAGGTATTGTGTCCAACTACAACTAAAAATAAATATTGGGAAAAAATGCCCCCTAATATGGCTATATCAGTTCACATTCCCCAAGTAGCCTCTCTATCCCCGTGTGCTGGTTAACATTGACTGTTAGCCATCCTTACTAATTTGACAGCTTGACAAGTTTCTGAATTTTTGCCAACCAAGTGGGCAAAATGGTACCTTTAAAAATTTGTATTGCCCTTGTTATTGGTGAAATTGGAGGTATTTTTATGTGCTTTTTGGGCGTTTGAGTTTCATCATGTGGTTCCTTCCTTAGTGAGTTTTAAGTCTCAAATTCGAACCCATTCCTCAGGAGGGTATGCAGAAAGAAGGTCGAAACTGCAGCTCTGACAGCAGTTTCCCTCATGTGATGCCTTCAGTGGTGTGGTGAATGAGGTTGCTTTTGACAAAAGTTGTGAAATGCAGTGACGGAGTCTGTCATAATATGAACAATCTCTAATTTATACTTACCATTCCCTAAGCTCTGTGTCTTATAAATCACACCCACTTCTGAATTACTTCAAAACATTGTATGTTCCCTTCTAGTGAATGGTATAATTAGCTATATTATGTCTTTCTAGAAAGTTATATTATGTCCCTTAAAAAAATTAGCCAGTGTGTGATTGCTTATGTTCAAGCAGATGTTGAGGTAATGAGGTAATTCTCCTTTTGTCTTTTTTTCTGGCTTTATTTTATTGGACTGATTGACATCTTTAATGCACAGAGAAATGGCAACTTTGGATACTATTTCCGATGCATATTTCCTAGCTACTAAAGTGGACATTTCCCTTACAAAACACCACACAATTTGCTCCTCTCCGGAATTCTGTTGGAAAATGATAGACTTAGTTCAGCATTTGTTTAAGGTGCCTGATTTTCTGTGTAATTCATTGAACTCGCATGTGCTGAATATTCATGGCCAGGCACTGTGCTAGGCATCAGAGATAGAGAGATGAGTAAGACCTGGTCCCTGCTGGTGAGGAGTTCCTGGCCTGAAGATGATGGCAGGCATGTATATTCCAAGAAGAGTGTCTGATTGGTCTAGATGGGGGTCATGGATTCACATCCTTTGGCCGGGAAGCACTGTGATTGGCAGCCTCCGTGAAGATCCATGCAATGGAGTAGTTGTCCAAAGCAGAATGAATGACCTGCCACCATCAGAAGAGAGGATACAGCTGGGGTGACATAAACAACAGGTGCCCACTAACCTAGTCAGAATAGTAATGGCCGCCCTGTGGAGCTCAAAAGTTTTGAAGAGAGTGATTGCTGCTTACTAGTAGGGATGTTCTTTTTTTTGTGGGTGGTGCTGGGGATCAAAGCCATGCTAGGCAAGCACTCTACCACTGAGCTGTAGCCCTAACCCTACTAAGGATGTTCTCATGTAAGACCAAACAACAACAAATCCTCTGAATGTATGGATCATTCTTGGGTAATACTATCTAAAATGGATTTTCTTTAGCTTTTTTTTTTCAGTATTGGGGATTAAACACAGCTCCTGGTGCATGCTAGGCAAGGGCTTTTCTACTGAGCTTGCATCCTCAGCTCAGATGATTGGTTTTATAACAAGGAAACCTCCTTTCACTTTTATAATTAATATCATTTCCCCTAAGTTATTGAGCTGGTGCTTAAGATTCAGATGGAAATTCAGTAAAGCTCATTCTTTAGAGCTGAGCTAGTAATTTATGGATGCTTCTAGTGTTCTCTTGGCTTCTGGGTCAGAGGAGCATTATTTTGACAGAAGGGGCCCACACTGTTGCCTATCACAGTGACCCTATCAGTCTGGAAAACCTAAAGCATTGCAGTCACTGATCCACATGAAGTCACTCAGTAGAAAGCTGTTTGGAATTAAATGGTTGCTTTGGTTTCAAGCACAAACTTGGCCTTACACCAGTGTTTTCCTAAATGTGGTCCAGGGACCAGCTACCTTTGAGTTACCAGATATGTATTAGAAACTTACTTTCCTCCCAGATGAAAGAAAACGGGTGCAGGACTGATCACATGGGCACATCAAAGGTAGAGGCATAAGCAGATTTATTGCCAGGCACCTGACAAGGCTCTCTCTGGCTCAGAGAGAACAGCAGTAGGAAGGGAGAGCAGCGGGACGGGGGAGCAGCAGCAACTCCCCCTTGAGCATGACTTTTAGAGGCCAGAATCATGGCCGCCCGTTAGAGGTGGGTTTAGCCCTTGTGACTGGCCTAGCAAGCATCACCTGGTTTTGTGGAAGGCAACTTACAGTTCCTTGGGAACAGAGAAGAGCAACTTTTTATCGCTCAAGGAGAGAACAGAGACCGGCAGGTTTTTATCTCTCAAGGAGAGAACACAGACTAGCAAGTTTCTATCTCTTGAGAATAAGAACAGTATTCAAACAGCGGGGGTGGGGAAAGGAGGATGGCTGTAGTTATGCCAACCCCAGAGTCCGTGAATCATTGCCGAAGAGATGCCAGGCAGGCAGCCCTCCAGGACACCGGTGCTTAGCATGGCTGGCGAATAGCATCTTCTAGTCAGAATTCCTCTCTTCACTTAATACTTCCTGTAGGTAGGTGAGTCTTGTATTTTTTTTTTTTTTTAATTGAATCATAATGGGCTGGGGTTGTGGCTCAGCGGTAGAGCACTCGCCTAGCACATGCGAGGCCCTAGGTTCGATCCTCAGCACCACATATAAATAAATAAAATAAAGGTATTATGTCCAACTAAAGCTAAAAAATAAATTTAAAAAATTGAATCATAAAATAATCTCATGCTTATAGAAAATAAGTTCATAAAGTGAAAAATACAGTTACCTGTTCTATCTAACTCATTGTTTCTCAGTAGTTCTTTTATTCTTCTTCTCCTCCTCAGGAGCCATTTTATGTACTGTGACCCTTTGATTTTTTTTTGCCTTGTTGAGAATGATATTACTCCCTATTGACAGTGCTTTCTCTACCCCATTCCCATTTCTCAAAGTTTCTGACTGTTAATCTTTTGTGGTGTTTCCTTCCAGAAATTGTGTGTTTCTATGTACACACATATTTTATTACCTAATAGGTAATTTATGTCAGCACATAGTTACATTATTAAAAATTGATTAGATAGTGTTTCACTGTATTCATCTACCACAGTGTCTTTAATGTCCTCTGGAGGATATTTCTGTGTTTCTTGTTTTTATTTTTTTGCTATTTAAAGTAATGTTTGCAGTAATGGATTCAAGTTGGAGACATCAGTATGAATTCATATTTAGTTTAATGTAGATAAAGATGGTTATCTTTAAAATTCTTACAGATATGTACACGTAGTTGGGTTAGTGCAGACAGGTGTGTTTTCTTGTTCTGCCAGATGAGAGTCAGGATGCACTGGTAGCAATGAACACATCTAGCACCCAGAGCTGGGTACCAATACCATGAAAGGAACAGGGTTATTGGGAGAAACGGCAGATTCTAGAACAAGGAAAGAAACATACAAGATGAGCCTGAGGCATCTAGTAGTGCTCGCAACTAAGGAAGTGAACAAACTAATAACCCTACAGTGATGGGGCTGTCAGAGACACACACAGGAGCCAACTGAAGGAGCTTCCCGTGGGCAAAGACAGAACGATTTGAAAAAAAAATATTGTATTGTAACCCAAAGTATGAAATAAATATTTGTGAGTCAGTACTAATAGAAGTAATTCAACACATTAGCAGGGAGAAGAGACAAATTTCTAATGCAGAACAATTTCAAATAATTTATGTAGCTCCTCCCACTTTAGAAAGGTGTGGTCTTAACTCCCCCATCCTTAAGTGGGGGCTGTACGCAGTGACTTCTCTCCAGAGATTGCAGCGTAAGAAAGGAGGAGTAGAGTAATTTCCATGGAAATCTGGCAGACACTACCTCAGTGAGGTGATGCTGGTCAACATCAACAGTGATAAGTCATGTGGATAACTCATGTCTTTGATAGAGTATAATAAAAATGGCCCTTGATCTCTGTGATTGTCTCCTAAAAACCTGTAAGCCAGTCTACCTGTCAAAGTCAAGAAATGCCTAAGGATATATGACATCTAAATACAATTCGGCATGTCTGATGAGATCCCAGAGCAGAGGAAGGGGACATTAGGTAAAAACTAAGGAAACCTGAATAAACTGTGGACTTTAGTTCACAATAAGGTGTCAGTGTGGGTCCATTAGTTGTAACAAATGTGCCATAGTAATGCTATGTTCATGACAGGGGAAGACAGGGGAACTCTGTACCGTTGGCCCTCCAATATCCATTAATATTAATAATATTAATATCCATGGGGTCCACATCTGTGGATTCAACCAACTTCAGTTCAAAAATATTTGAAAAAAAATTGAACATGTACAGGTATTGTTTTTGCTTATGATTATTCCCTAAATAATACAGCATTCAACTCTTTCCATGGCATTTATATTGAATTGGGTATTGTAAGTAATCTGGAGATGATATAAAGAACGTGGGAGTGTATGTGTAGATTGTATGTAAATAGTACATCATTTTATATAAGAAAATTTCCAGAGTTTGGTATCCACCTAAACCACCAATTCCCTGTGAATACCAAGGGATGATTTTACTATCTTTGAGTTTTTCCATATCTCTAAAGCTTAAAAAATTAAAGTTTATTAAAAATAATAATGCTACATACATTCTTGTACATATATTTGTAACTATAATTGTAGGACAAAATCAATTTTTAAAAAATTATATAATAGTATATATTCATGGGTAAAAGGGAAAATTTATCTATGGGTAATAGGAAAAATTCTTAAAAGTGAAATTGAGGAATCTAAAACTTTTAAACTTTGCCCTGCTTTACATTTTATTCTTACTTTTGTTTTTGTGGTGCTATGAATGGAACCCAGGGCCTCATGCATGCTAGACAAATTCTGAATCACATCCATAGCCCTAGATTTTATTCTTTAAAGCTGTTACACAGCTAGACTTTGCTTTAAAATGTAAAACTTGTATAACTTTTATTTTTTGCTTCCTTGCTGTGCTGGCTAAACATTTCAAACATACATTCTGAAGTTTTTATATGGTACCATGAAGAGTAATGTATAAGATCCTTTTAGTAACTTGGTTTTGTCTCATATCCTATATGACACAAATCTAGGTATGATTTCTGCTGGCAATGTGTGTTGCTCATTTAGGGTTCTTTTAAAAAAAGACTTATTTTGAGAAATAGGTTTACATAAAAATTGATCTGAAACTAGACAATTCCCACATATATCCTCATTTCCCCTCAGCCCTATTTCTTCTAATATCCTGCTTTAATTAGTGTGGTGCATTTGTTAGAACCGATAGGTGAATATTAATAAATTATTATTAGCTAAAGTCCAGTTTACATTAGGATTCACTCTTTGTATTGTACAATTATGGGTTTTTACCAATATATGATGTACATACAAGTTTCATACAGTATAGTACAGAATAGTTTCATTGTTCTAAAAATCCTGTGATCTACCCATTCATTGTTCCTTACCCCAGAACTTGGGGCAATCACCGATCTCTCTTGTTTCTTGCAGTTTTGCTTTTCCCAGAATCTCACATAGCTGTTTTCATACTAGATGTAGGCTTTTCAGATGAGCTTCTTTCACTTAACAATATGCATTGAAGTTTCCCCTCCGTGACTTGATGGCTCATTTATCTCTTTTTTAATCACTGAATAATATTTTGTTGTATGGATATACACAGTTTGTTTTTCATTCACATCTTGAAGAACATCTTGGTTCCTCCCTAGTTTGAGCAATTATAAATAATGATGTTCTAAACATTGGTGTGTGGTGGTAGGGTATGAAATTAGTCTGTAGTTCTGGTTAGATCAGAATCCTCGGATTGGGTTTTAGGAGGCTGTGCTCCTGGACTGTGACCTCCCACTTCTGTTCAGCTCCCACTTCCCCAATTAGGCAGAACAGGAAGCTGGAGGAGGCTGGACCTGGACATTGCCCTGCCTTAAATCCATTAGACTCTAATACGGCTGTTTCTCTTGAGGCCAGGCTTTAAGAACAGAATGCCCTGAGCATATTTCAGAATGGCTGCTTTCCTCCTCAGCCTGCTCTCTCTGATCTTCTCTGTACAAACCTGGCCAGGTTCTTGAAAGTAAAACCAACAAGTGTGCACCCCCACCCAGACACCCACTTTTAACTTTCACACTTGCCCAAACAGAGCCTCCAGCAATTTGTCAATTACAGTTTAGATTTTCCTCTCTTGCTGTTGGTTTCTGCTCCTGGGATCTGTTCCCGTAAATTGTGGTTGTCTATATCTGCCTGTGGGTTCCTCTAATTTTGGGGGGTGGCCTTGTGACATTAGTTCTCTGACAGACCTAAAAGGAGTTGTTGATTTTCAGCATGTTCTGCTTTTTTTTCTTGTGAGAAAGAAGTGATTTATAGGGTCCTCACATGCCAGATTAGAAATCCGACATATATGTATTTTAAAGATACTCCGTTTCCTTCTTTTCTGTTGGTTAATTTGAAGTCATTAATACAGTTTTGTGGAGAGTACTTCTTAATCATCATTACTTCATTAACACCGGACTGTATGTTCTACCAAGTATTGAGTGAATTTCTGTTTTGCCATAATTTCTTTTCAGATATGAAATCTGTTACCTTTGTTTTTTGATCAGTTTTTTTTTCCAGCAGTGTTTTTCCCAGCTTTTATAATGATTTAATTAACAAGTGAGGTATAAATGACTTCTCTTTCTACTCTGGCTTTAAGAGGAGGACCCATTGGGATGTGTGCAGAAGGGAATCTAGCCCTAATTGAACACCGTCTTTTGTGACTCATGTCCTCATTCCCCATTAGTAACATTTCAGGGCTCCCAGAGTCTCAAAGGTACAGACTCAATGAATGTAAAGCTACATTACAAGATCTCATGAGGCAGTGTTTCTCCGGTTACATTTGGTGGCTATTTAAAGTTTCATTTTGATTAAGGATTTCCATGTAACATAGGATGCAAAAGACCTATAGGGAGGAGAGTATGTGCTCTTTCATGAGTTGCTGGTGTGAAGCCTTAGTCATTCTTCCTTCCTGCTCAGTTTATCAAATGCCTGTTATATGTCAGGCATCATGTGGATGTGGGTGTCTGGATGAATGAAGGCACTGTTTTCACCCTAGAGGATTATTTCCGACTTAGTGCTTTATTGCATTGTGCACAGTTATGCTCAGTACTGTCTTCTTCCTTGAATGACTTTGGGAATCAAGAGACAGGTTCTGCTTTCAAAACTGTGGGATTTGATTTCTCTATGGATTTCTGTCTTCCTTTGTAAAATGGGGATGTTAATATTTGGCTCAGTTGTTTTGCATCACAGATTCGAGTGGACATAGCCTTTCATTCAACATAGGCAAGAACTCTGTGTTTGGTATTTTGCACAGGCATAGTTCAGTCAGTTGGGTGGAAAGAAAGGTCAGAAAACAACCTGTATGCAGCTAATTTATGATGGCTGTGTGTAGGGGCTCTAACAGAGCTACAGGTTTAGTTCCTGTATCCAAGATGCTTACTTTGTATTTTTAAAATTTTGGAATATTTGCATAGACATTACTAGTTGAGTATATCTAACAAGAAAATTTTAAGTCCAAAATGTTCCCAGATCTGAAACTTTGGTGCTCAAAAGTGTCATATTTCGAAGCATTTCCAGTTTCTGATTTTTGAAGTAGGGCTGCTTAACCTATATGAACAGGGCCTTCTGGTGTTAAAAGAGAAGTGCTGACTTTGCCTGAGATATGTGAGGAGAGCCTCTTGGAAACCTGCATTGCAAGGAAGGAGATGGGGAAGACCTCGCAGGCAGAGGAGAAAACATTTGCAGAGGCACCTATGTATGAAAGGTCTTACAGGATTCAGGGAAGTCCTGGACTCTGGGTGTGATGGAGTAGCTTGTGGTGGACTCTGAGACTGAATGGCAGGCAGTCAAGTGGGTTCCAGATTGTGAAGCTAAGGTTTTGGAGGTTTTAAACAAGAAGATGGATGGAAGAAGAGGATCTTTTTGTCAATATGCTGACTACCCACTGTGTAAAGAAACTTGGGATAAAGTAAAGGTAGAACTGGATTGGAGGGTTTTGTTAATATTGAGGGTCTGAATTGGGACAGAGATACTGGCTACAGAGGAAGGGCAGATTGGAGAGACATTTTTAGATATAGGAGTTTGATGCTGTGGAGGTAGAGGGAAGTGGACTCAAGGGAGACCCTGTGGGTAGTAGCCTGGGGGCTGGGTGGAAGGTGACACCAGTGAAGGAGACCCTGTGTGCTGGAAGCAGGAAGTTTGAGTGAAGAGGGATTGCTGAGCTCACTTTCTAACATGTTGAGTTGAGGCGCTTGTAGGACATCAGGACAGAGATGTGCAGAAGAGTACTGACCAGTAGAACTTTCTGCTGTGTTAAGAAGGTTCTGTGTCCAATGTCCAGAGTGGTATCTAGTAGCTGTTCAGCACTTGAATTGTGACTAATGAACCTAAAGAACAGAACTTTACATTTTAATTGATAAATATTTAAATGGCTACTGGTGGCCAGTGGCTGCCTTATTGGACAGTGCAGGTTTACAAAGTGCTAGTTGGAAATGCTGGTCTGGAGATACCAACAGAGGTAGTCAGTCAGTCCACATGGGACTGAGAAGTGTGCAGGGATGCTGTACTTTCAGTGCTAAAATGGACAGTCCCAGGCAAGCCATGAAGGTTGTTAACTCTCGCCAGAGGCATTGTTATTGACTTGTGGTTATGGACTTTAGTTGTCACATTTTTTTTAAACTAGTATGTCTACTCAGCTGCCTCCTGAGCTGACTGTTTCATGATTTGCAGCTTGGAATGAAAACTCCTTTTCTTGGTATTAGGGAGTTAGAAAATGGAAAACCAGCATGGTTCTGGATACACGTGCTCTGCCTGCTATTCTCCTTGTTTTCTCCACCATCTTCCTTTTTCTTCCATTCCGTACGGTTATGTGAGGTTCCCCACCTTGGCTACACATCAGAATTACCTGGGCATTCAATTCTCAAGAAAAGCAAAGGGTGCCTGAGCCCCACCCAGACGAGTCAAATCAGAATCTTGGTGTCAGAGGTGAGGGGACGGGAGTCTGTGTGACTGCAGTGCTGCCCAGACCAATCTAATGTGCAGCAGGATTGAAAAGTATGACTCTCAGATGTGCTTCCACTGCTTTGTGGCAAACGTTTCTTTACAACAAATGATTCACACTTGATCCTTAACCCCTTTCCCCCTCCCTTTATTTGGTGAAGGATGATGGTGCCCTGGGTTTCAGATTTTTCCATTTGGCCATCTTTATGGGCCCTGTGGGACAAAAGTAACTCAGGATATCAGGGCAACCTGATCTCTTTTGTCATGCACTCAGGATTTGATGTACTTTACTGTTTGGCAATAACCATCGCTAACATGTATGGAACACTTCATGTGCCTAGACACACATGTTAACTCTTCTCTTAATAACAGCTTTGTGGGAGACACTGTTATCAGATGAGGTACCCCGAGACTCTGAGAGATTAACTGACTTTTCCCAGCTCCTATAGCCAATGAGTGCTCAGCTGAAAGTAGGCTGTACGTTTTAATGACTGTCCTAGATGACCCTTTGGTATAGTGACATTTACTATACCTGTATACCTAGGAGATGAAGTCTCCCCCAGTTGTGAGGATCTGTCCTATGGCAGAGAGTTGGGTCAGATTCCTCTCTTCTTAGGCATTGATCAATCCAGGATTGGAGGATCTCTGTTATCAAATCACTTAAGCTATGCAAGCTTATTATTTAAAATTTGCAAACTCTGAGCCAGTCCTGAAATATGAAGAAGCCTATGACCCCTCGCAATGCTGTCCGCCAAAAAAGGTCTGAATAATAATATAGGTCACTTCAGTTTTCACAAGTTTTGCTGAGGATGGGGTTACCTGTGTGTCCCCTTGATACTTGTGTATATGCATTGTGTATATGCATGTATACGTATTATTTATGGCAGCAAACTTGGTTTTTAAACCCCAAATACATGCTTTGTTGTTCTTCTATGCCCAGTTCTCAGTTATCCCCTGCTTGGTGCCAAGTGGTTGAATTCTTAATACTTTCCTTTCCTTGCATTTTGCTTTTTTTTGAGTCTCATGTAGTCACAAGAAAGCATATTTTCTGTGTTTCGCACTAAAATGTGATAGGTGAAGGGTTCTTAATTAATGCTTTTAATAAAGAGCCAGTAATTGAGAGTTTACAATGTTTCATCTGGGTTCTATTGGCAATATAATGGAAGAATAGTATGGGTGTTTTAAAAAGGCTTTCAAAGCCATTATCCGATGTTTTAAATAGAAAAAAATTTCTTAATGTCAATATGAGATTATGGTTTTATAAGCCTTTATTGTTTGTGCGGAGGTCTATAAAGTAGGGCACCAATAATAGAGTGTTAAATCAATTTTGGTTTTCAACTTCATCTACAGATACTTTTAAATGTCAAGTAATCTAAATCAAAGTCTCTTAATAAAATATTTTTGTATTTATTTTTTTGAAGCAGTATTAGATATATTAATAAGATTCGGGACCATGACCAATGGGCGGAAGTGGATGTTTGTAGAATCTCTTTCTTAGTTAAAAGGGGGTCCATCTCATTGATTTTTAAGATCCAAGGACACTTTAGTTTATCCTCAGTGGTGGGGGCATGTGTGGTGGGGGCTGATGAGGGGCTGAAGTGTAAAGGGCTTCAATCTGAGGTCAGTCAAATCTTTTCTGTTGAAATGTAATTGTTTTCAAAGTGCTCTTATCTCTATGGATATACATTCAGAGCTATTTAGTGGGCTATCTAATGTTCAAGGATTTGGGGGTGTGGGGGGCTTTAATAAAGTTGACATTAATTCTTACTTCATGTTTACGGGGTGCTAGTAAAACTTCTGGACATTGTTGGTGTAATCTCATAAACGTGGGATTAATAAATGCCCTTGATAAAGACCCAGTGATTGGGAGTTTGCAGTGTTTCCTGTGGGTAGAATTGGCAGTATAAAGGAAGAATAGCATGCATGTTTTAGAAAAGCTTGCAAAGCCATTATTGGATGTTTTAAATGGAAGAAGTTTAGATCAGATGTTAAGATTTAGGTGCTGCCATCACTGCAAGTTCTCTGAACCTGTAGGCTCACTTGAAAAAGCAGAGTGCCCTTTCCCATGTTGGTTGTTTATTTCTGGGATGTTCTCTGCTCCAGTACTTAGAATCACACAATCATACATTTATAGAACCAGTGACCACATTATCTGGAATGTTCTTGAAGCCACTGGTTTCAGATTTTTTATTTCTGTCAGATTGTTTGTAGAGATAGGAAGTTTTTTTTTTTTTTTTTTTTTTTTTAAGAAAAACAGAGATTTTTAGGAGCTAAATCCCAATTAATTATTTAAAAGATGAACGTCTAGCCTGATAATTCACTGGCTTTGTGGTTGGGGTAGCTGGGGCGGGTGAGAAGCAGTTCTATATTTACCTTAGATGTTCTGTTCCCTCCATGATCTTAGGTGGTTGCCCAAAACTTTGTCTCAGGTTTACCTTGAGGATACCTAAGAATGGGGTTTTTTGCTAAAAGTTGAATGAAGGGGTTCAGTTATTTTATTTTTCTAGCTACAGGGAATTTTAAGTAGGGAACTGTTTTTCCCCCCACATAGTTGGAAATATGTCTGATTTACATGTATTCCTGACTCAGTGAACTGAGCCTGGCAATTCCTGGTGGTGGCTTGGTGACTGCCAGTCTTGCCTGAAATGGTTGTTCTTAGCCGGATGTTCATGGGGTCAACTTTTTGCTCTGGAGAAAGCTGATACGTGACATTGGAAGGTATGCTTCATTTTCTAGAGGTCCATTCCCCAATAAACCTCTTGGTTGTGACACCACAGACTCAGTGTTGGAGGAACTTCCGGGAACACCTCCTGAATCTTTTCACAGGACAGGGTGCTGAGCATGGAGGAGGAGGAGCGGCTTGTCCTGGGGCACTTCTGGCTCTCACCTTCCTAATGACCTGGGAACGCTGAAGGTCAGCGTGGTGGGCCATGTTTTCTTCCTTACACTCCAAAGCAGAAGCCCTCCTGGTTTCTTCTCCATCCTTCCCAGCCTAGTAAAGAGCCGATGGGGTTAGTTGGGTTCTTGGGTTTTCCCACAGTAAACTTTCCTCTGAGTTGTAATGTTGCTTTCCTTTTTCTTTTAGCAATAGGCGAATATGAAGACCTCAGAGCAGAGAACCAGAAAACAAAGGAGAAGGTTTGTACTTTACCCTTTTCTTCCCTTTTCTTCCATGTGTGAAAGCCTAGGCAGCGTAGTGTATTGTTCAGCCACCAATTTCAGTTAAATGTGAATGAGGGTTTTTTTCCCCCTTCTTTTCTCTTGCATGTGTGGTTCAAGCTAATATCAACTCCAGGCTCCAGATGGTAAAGAATAGCAAGCATGCCACAGTAGGCGCAGCTCTGGGAGATTAACGACACAGCTAAATGTGTGGTGAGGCACCGGGCCAAGCAAGCGAGTCCCCAAGAATTGCACTTTTTCCTGACAGTTAGATTTGTGATTCTGGGGGTGAAATTGAAGGCCTGGGACATTTGCCTTTGGACCTAGACATGTAAGATCCTGGAGAGAACTCCATGGAATTAGTGCTGCCATAAACCTTCTGTGTAGATACTTCTTCTGCCTGTATGAGTAATATGAGAGAAGTTGAAAAGCACCCAGTGTGAAGAAGGGAAACCTGGTGAAGGGGAAGTCTGGCAGTTTAATTTTTTAACTGTTAAGTAGCTGAATTCTTTATAAACTGTATCCATTTGACTCTAGCAATGTCCATATAAGATTTGGGAATGTTTGCTGATATCTGTCTATGTGTCCATCCGCCCACACATGTGCATACCTACGTATACACACACACATATACATACATGTGTGGCGTGTATGCATGTGTGTATGTGTATGTCTGTAGCCCCCTGTAAATTTAAGGGAGGACAAATAGAAGGTCAGAAAAGTACAGGGAGTGAGTAGAAAATAAAAAATAAGAGGTAGCAAACAGTATTGTCTATGGTTGTTTTTAGATATAAATGAAATTTGCTTTTAAAAATTATTTTTTTTGTATAGACCAACTATTTTAAAGCATTATAACCCTAGTGGGAAATTAATAAAAAAGGTCCCTAGTGGTTATTAAATAAGAAGGTAGTTTGTCACTACTATAAATTATGAAATCTCATCATTAAAATTTCAGAGTAACATTGTAATAAAAATTGGTAGTGAGCTAAATAGTTGTAAACCTTGTGGCTTATTTGGTATTATTTATTGGGCCATTGAGAATTGTGTTTAACTGTTTCACTCATATTAATTTGCCATCTTTAGTTGTGGTGTGGTTAGTGATATTAACAGTAAGTACTCTGTTTCAAAGCAGGTTATAATAGATTTTTGGATAATTACTTTCCACCTACTTCTAAGGGTCCTTTGCTCTTTTATAAGTTAACCCCTGGTGGTCTGTGAAATCTCAAGTTTCTTCTCTTTCCTTCATCATACAATTCAGGGAATGCTAGGTGGGGATGATTAAAATGTCCATGATAGAAGTGGCTAGTCCTCACCTCTGTGTTAAGGGAAGAGTCCATAGAAATTGGCTTGGCCAGATATTTCTACTTCCCTCACCATAACCACCCTAGTAATAGATGTCCTGAACGTATCAACAGGTGAAGAGGGTGTGCTCAGATCTGGCATGCCTGAAGCCTGTTAATTTCAAAACACATGTACTGCATGGTGCTTAGATTAGATAGCTTGATCCTCTTTCATGAGTTACCCATCCTCCCACTAGGGAGGAGAAAGAGGCTGCCAGGTCGTCAGCTCATGGAGTCTTGCTTAGCTGCTCCTGGCCCTGGAAGGGTGAGAGCAAGGCAAGTTTGGAGGTGGTTGATTCAGAAGAACTCTGACACACCCCAGGAGACGTGAGGGACAAAGCAAACCCGTGTCTTCATGTGGTAGAGAAAGAAGGATGCAGACAGAAGTCAGTAACAGATGAATGAGAAGACTAAATCATAAATCATTTTAGCTTTATCTTTTCTTCTTCCTTAATCCTTGCTATGTGTAGACCTAGCAGCACCCTAAAAATAGGAGGTGCTCTGTACGCATCTCCTGTTGGTGGTGGTGATGGCTGTTTAACTGAGAGCCACTTTCTGCAGGGAGGTTTTAAGTGAGCCGTCTGTTATGCAAGTGGAATTATAGGTAAAATGCATTTGGTCAAAGAAGGATTATACGTTACCCCAGCCCATTAACTGTTTACATGCGTCTCTGTGCAGAGTGTGGCCTAATACTTTTGTAACATCTGTAGGCATTGTTGACCTGCTTCTGTCCTAATTCTTAAAAATAACTATTAACAGAAAGGGGAAGAAAAGAAATGAAAGCAATAAGGAATGCTGTGTGGTTGGGTAAAACAAAGTAGAGTGGTTTTAAGTTCACTGCACTCTGTTTACCTCCTGTTAAAAGACTAGCTTGCTTATTACTGCAGATTTTTTTCCCCAAAAGGGGGGCCGTGTTACAAAGGAGGGAAGCATATAATAAAAGCCTTTTATACAACATAGAATGAGTAAAAGCAGCTTTAGTTCCGGAGGTGGTAAATGGAGGACACCATTTTCTCTGGGAAAGCACTTTCTTGTGCCGGGCTGGGGGAGCTTTGTCCTGTCCACTTCAGGAAAGACAAGCTGCCATCTTTGTCTGATGTCCCCCACCTAGAGTCCAGTTAAATCTGTCAGGGATAGCCTTCTAGAGTAAGGCTTGGTTTTTTTTTTTTTTTCCTTTTGCCCATATTTAATTTGATATGGGGAAATTCGGCAGGAGTAGGGGAAAAGAAAAATAGATGGCAAGGTATTTCTCCCTTCCATGTGTTTCTGTTGAGTCTGATTATCTTAGCTGCCAGGCAGGAGCCTTGTCAATTGGAAGAGGCAGTGGATGTGACTCCTTTGGGTAAGGACTTCTTGCCTGATTTGGGTCTTCTCTATTGAGGCAAGTATCAGGATCCATGGTCTTCAGGGAAGGCAGTTGCTTATGAGGTTGTTTATTAAGAAGCCACTGTGGGACATCTGTCCTCCTATCTCCCTCATCTAATGCACCAAACAGCCCCATTTGGCTCCATTTCATCCAGGCATGAATGGGACTTCAGCTGGAGTAAGTTTCCTGAGGTCAAACAGTAGGTAGTGTCAGAGTCAAGATTCAAACCTGGGTCTTCCAACACAGTGCTCTTTTACAAACAGGTAAACTGATGGGAGCAAAGTGACTCTTTTCCCACAAAAGACCTCATTTTATTCTTTATCATTGGTGTGTGAATTTCCCACAGCAAATTTTCAGACTCAGTACTTTTCTGGGTCATGTGCCTTTACCATTCATCAGTTTGTGTTGAAAAATTGAAAAATGAAATCAGTCTCATGTCAGAAGAATTCGTGTGTGTGTGTGTGTGTGTGTGTGTGTGTGTCTGTGTTTCTGTATGTCTTTCTCCCTCCCTCTTTTGCAGGATTCTGACTAGGAGCAATAGAATGTTGATGATTTTATGGTTTTTATCAATAACTTTAAGGATGGAATCAGATTCTGTTTGAGTTTATAAGGAAAGCTTTTTTGAAGGAAAACCTTTTTTCAGATGCCTTCTGAGCACCAAAGTATAACGAAAAATACATGAATGTCCTACTCTTGAGTTAAAACTCTGTCCAGGGCACAGACAAGTTGACAAGTGTTCATGATGAGTTAGTAGTCATTGTATAAGCAGGTGTCTGGAGCCTGGTGGTGGAATGGAGTAAAACATAAAAAGACAAGGTTTCTGTTCTTCCCAAGTGACAAAATTGGGTCAACTTGAATGTTTGGATTATATGTCACTTATTTTTTTTTAATCTCTTCGAACTCTCTCACAAGCAGAATTAATTGCTTTTTATAGTAAACCATCTGAATATTTCTTATATACTTGTCACATTTATAAGCCAGAATTCATTATTATCAAAATATTAAAAAGGTTCTAAGCAGTTGGTTCAGGTTGCCTTAAAGTATAAAAAAATCTTGAGACTTTTGTGTCTTAACATCATGGTAAGTGGGAATTGTAAAAGAATGCTATTTGCTACTTTTACCATTAATTTTTGTCCATTTTCTAATTAACATCATCAATTGTATGTTAAAAACATCAGAGAGCCTATCACATTGAAGGTAGCAACTCTTCTAAGTCTGTATTTGGGGGCCTGGCAAAATAGATGATGATATATTTGGATCAGCCAAATAAAAGTGTGTCCCTTTGCTTGTGTAGCAGTCACCATATTTAAATGTCAGCCATGCTTTTACAATTGAAGGGCATTCTCTTCTGACTCACTCAGGATCTTTGTCATAATCCTTTGGGTTTTTTGCTTATATGGGGGAAAAGTCTTATTGGGCTTTGAATGGAATGGCTTTCACATTTCTCAGGGTGGCGGGGGTGTGTGTGGAGTGTGCAGAGAAAGAAGGAACTCTGTATAATAGAAGAATGTCTGTCGTTAAATAGTAAGTATTTATGTTTAATATTATGTTCAGAGATCGATTTTTGAAATGCATAAATGTTTAAGTGGCTGATTAGGAGCCGTTTGGGTGAGCTGCTGTACCAGTGCATCAGGCGGCTCTGTCAACTTGCCAGGAACAATGACTGAAAAGGGAATGAGGCAGACACTTTCCAAGAGTTGTGTTTCAAGAAGCAGGCTATATGATAGTGTTTGCGTGTTGGCTCAGTTGTCTATTGTTAAAATTTCTTCCTCTTGTGTAATATTCAGAGGTGAAGGTCCCAAAGTATTTTATTTAAAAAAAAAAAACCCAGAAAGAAGCCACTTTAAAGAACAAGATATGCATCCATTATGCTAACTATTCATGCATAATACATCCACATACATGCAGTTTCTTTGAGACAGAGTGGCAAGTGGTTGTGCCAGAGAAAAAGTAATTACTTAGCAGTTTGAAAGTGAAAATGAGTCTCTTATTAACAGCAATCTATCCAGAAACAAAGAGCAAGGATCTCAGTTCTGATGACATGTGTTTCCATCTAACACACAAGACCTAGAATTTGGAGAATGCTGTGAGACAGCTTGGGGGGACAGCTACTACTTCTTTATTGCCTATGAAAATTGGAGGGAAAGAACTTTGAATTGGAAGAAAGAACACCAAAAGAGAAAGAGAGTGAAAGGAATTCCATGCTAGTGGGAATGATTTAATGTCTCGCATTCTTTAAGGATACACCTGTAGAAATCCAGAAAGCACAGTTGAGTACTAGCCAGACTTACACAGGTGGAACAGTAGAAGTGTCAGTTACTAAAAATGTTTTGATGGTCCACTCACCGCATCACCAAGGATTCTAAAAGCAGGTATATAGGTAATTCTGCATAATTCTGATGCTATGCATGTTTACAATTTAAAATATGGTAACCAGACGTGAAAGAAATGGACTGCAAGAGAGATGGCCTAGGGTTGAGACCTTGCCATACCCGGTGCCATTGCCTTTGCTCTGTGTTCCTACAGCAGTGTGGCATTTTTCTCGTTTTACCAGGTGTCCTCACAAATTGCTTGTTTTATTGTTGGTCTCTTGGTAAAGATCTGTTTTGTGAGCACACAGGGTCTGTGGGGTTCCACACTCCCCTCAGTGCTTAGCACGGTGCCTGGCAGGTATAGGTTTGGCATGAATTTGTTCAGTGCTCTGAGGACAGAAGTCCAGATATTCAGTAATCACAGGTGGCATGTGATTAAAAGTTCAATTCAGTCAACTGTAAGGTATTTGTATATAGATTGTCCCCTCTTGGTGATGTTTGCAGGCAGGTGCGTGTGTCTGCTTCTTGGGTCGCAAACTGTCCTGTCTAGAAGATGGCAACCTTCCATTGCATTGTGTACCAGAAAGATAAAAATGAATTTTATAGTAACTAAAATTAGACACAATTGAGAATGTTGAAGGTTTTTCTTGCATAAAATATATACAAAGCAAAAGATAAAGCTGTCTTGCTACCATCTGTATCAGTTATCTGTGCTTCAGCTGAGCCCTGGTAAACAGCCACTCTAGTGTTGGCAATAGTTGGATGATGGTCGAGGGGGTAAGAACTGAGTAGCCCATGGTGGAGGGGGGAAAGTACGGAGATTCTAGTTCACACTAGAGGGACTTTGCTCTGCACAGTAGCCTGCCAGTGCTCTGAGATCCTGGTTTGGTTTTATCTGCCTGGATGAGGCTCAAGGAAGAGATATGGAAAATAGCCGGAGCTTCTGATATTAAGGATTTTCAAAACTAGCGAGGCCAATGTTTGGTCAATTCACTACTCCACAGAGAGCCAGAATCGAAACTCTAGAATAGCTGTAGTGTTACCCAGCTTGCTTAAACCAGCCAGCACTCACGCTGCTAAGTCTTACCCCAGCCTCGAGCTGCAGAGAATTGTTGGGCATCCTAATTAAATGACGTGGGCCCAGGAACATCTGTTGCTTTTGCAAAGTCTTCATGAGCAATTCTCAACACAAAAAGAAGCAGTTTTTACAGATGGTGCAGCTGCATGGGCAGGGCAGAGCAAAGGGTGGGATGGGTGAGGGGCCTCTGTGTGGCAGAAAGATGCATCTCTACCAAAAAGACCCGTAATCTTTGCTAACTTCTCCCTGTTTATAGAATGATAGATTGCAAGAGATGTTTCTGGATCTACCTAAAATGAAATAAGTGGGTGTTCGAATTCTTGTTTAGCAAATGGGTACATCTTTCATATTTTGATCAGTTCTAGTTTGGAGTAAGTGAGCTGCATTTGTAGCATGTGTAAACTCACCCCCCACCCCCCCCCCCCCCCCCGCCACACACCCACACCCTTTTCAGCATAGCAGATGGTAAATTCTGTGACTGCCAGTTCTATCATAATGTGGTTGCAGAAAATAGAAAGCAAAGCAATATGAAGGCCCCTGATGGAACACAGCTGGGCTTGGGGGGAGACCATGTGAATCTGTTGGTGTTAAGTAGAGGGCTAGTGTGAGCTGGACTGCAAAACTGCTTACCTGCATGGCAGCCTGAGACTGATGTGGAGACATGTTATTAGCTAGAGCCTGTCTCCCTGGGCCTTATGAGTAGAGAGCATAGACATAAAGTCTGTCTTCTGGGTAACTGGTACCCGCCTGTCTGAGACGACCAGCAAATGTTAGCTGTGTTGGTGGCTGGTGGTTGGTCTCTGTTTGTTTTTCTTAGCTGTTCATGTCTCTTTTAAAATATTTTTTATTATTTTGTAATTTGCTCTAATTAGTTAAATATGATAGTAGAATGCACTTTGATACATCATACATAGATGGAGTGTAATTTCTCCTTCTTCTAGTTGTACATGATGTAGAATCCCACTGGTCATATAGTTATATATGTACATAGGGTAATAACATCTTGATTCATTCTGCTATCCTTCATAACCCATGCCCTCTCTCCTCCCTTCACTCCCCTCTACCTAATCTAAAATAACAATATTCTTTTCTATCCCCTCACACCCCTAATTGTGAATTAGCATCCACATGTCAGAAAAAACATTCAACCTTTGTTTTTTGGGGATTGACTCAATAAATGAACCAAGGAAGTGAATAGACACTTCATAGAAGAAGAAATATAGTTGATCAATAGATATATGAAAAAGTGTTCAATATTTTTAGCAACTAGAAAATGCAAATCAAAAACTACTCTAAGATTTCATCTCACCCCAGTCAGAATGGCAATCATCAACAATAAATGTTGGTGAGGATGTGGGGGGAAAGGCACACTCATACATTGCTGGTGGGACTGCAAATTGGCGCAACCATTATGGTGAGTGGTATGGAGATTCCTGTTTATGTTCTTGTCATGCAGTCTTAGTGACAATTCAAGCTATGTGAGATTTGGATGAACCTCTGGTTCCTTCAGAAGAACCACTCTCAAACACCACCTCTTGGATGATGGCAGTTTTCACAGGGCATCCCACGCTTTCAGAAATGCCAAATCAATTCAGAAGTAAAACAGAAAATTAACACAAAATTAATCCAGAAATTATACAGCAGATATAGATATTTCATCAGCATTCATGACTCAGGCCCTTGAGTCCAGTCACAGGTTGAAGATTTTTGTGCCATTCATCCCTAATCTTTTCCCTGTTTCCTAGAGTACAGCTTCTGTCATAAATTTTATATTTATCCTTCTATTTCATGCTCATATATTTTTGTATATACCATACATATCAAAATATATGTACATATAATATAAATATATGAAATGTTTTTGTGTGCTGAAGACATCATTTGATATGTGTTCTGCTACTCCTTTTATTCAGCATTATAATATACGTGTGCGTTTATATGGCTTTAAGTTATTCGTTTTCACTGTTCTATAGTGTATTTTGTGAATATACCAAGACTGTCATGATTAGAAATGTGGAACATTTACTGGGTGTGGTAATGCATGCCTGCAGTCCCAGTGGCTGAGGAGGTTGAGGCAGGAGGATCACTAGTTCAAAGCTAGCCTCAGTGAGGCCCTAAGCAACTTAGCAAGATCCCTTTCTCAATATAAAAAATAAAGGGTTGGGGATGTGGCTCAGAGGTTAAGCACCCCTGGGTTCAATCCCTGGTATTTAAAAAAAAAAAAAAAACCTGAACATTTTCGTACAGTTCATCTTGTAACATGGCTGGAAATTCTCCAGGTGTAGACACCTGAACAGCAGTGCTGACTCGGAGGGGATGTGTGTTATCAATTTTGATAGAATATTATTTCCAAAGTAGTTATCCTAATTTATACATACAGCAGAATATGAGTTGTCAGATTTTAGAATGCTCAAATGCTCAGATTTTTTTTTTTTTTTAGTTTTTGCTAGTCGAATAGATGATCTCACTATTTTAATCTGAATTTGTCAAATTATTAGTGGCATCATAATTTTCAAATCATTGGAATTTGAAATTTAAAAACGAGTTGAAATCCCACTGTATGACGTGTTAGTCATCAAATGCATCTTAAAATTCTGCTTTATTTATTTGGTTCTTTTAGGGTAAGTATTCCCAGGAAATTCAGTTTTTTTCCTTATGGCACTGGGCCTTAAACCCAGGGACGTTTTCCGCTGAGCTACATCTCCAGTCTTTTTTATTTTTAATTTTGAGTCAGGGTCTTGCTATTAGACCAAGCTGGCCTCAAATCTGTGATCCTCCTGCTTCAGCCCCGAGTTGCTAGTGTGTACACCATGCCAGGTAAAAAATCATTTTTAAATTATTATCCTGATAACTAAAAGTTGCTTTTTAAAGTTTCAGGTAGTTTTGATAAAAATATCTCTAATCATGTCTTCCCTGTTTCATGCAACTCAGGGTGACCTGAATTCAGTTCTCGTAATGACTTTTTGATTCCTAAAAATATCACTAATACCATCCTGGGCTGTTGAAACAGGAGATACTTGTTTCTATACCACATGCCTAAAAGATTGTCACGT
This sequence comes from Marmota flaviventris, assembly GCF_047511675.1. Lineage (NCBI taxonomy): Eukaryota > Metazoa > Chordata > Mammalia > Rodentia > Sciuridae > Marmota > Marmota flaviventris. The sequence goes on from NC_092501.1 coordinate 13,427,834, forward strand.
TTTAATAGTTATTTTTGCCTTTTATGGTCTTGTCCCTCAAAGTCTTTTCAAGGACTTCTCTCACCTTTTTGAATTAAAAACCAGTTTTATAAATGATACATGCTTATTGTGAAATAAGTTTATCTTCTCTCCTTTGCTACCTTGCAGCCAAAATACTGGGGGGTGTGGGTGGGGGCATGGCGTGTCGTGTTTTCTTGGGTGAGAGTGTGCAAGGGTATGTGGCAGCACCTTGCCTTCATTCAGTCCTCTCTCCGTTGGCCCCCAAGAGTACAGCAGTGAGCTGGGTTGCTGAACCCATGGGGAACTCAACTTGTGGATGAGCAGGGTGTTGGCTGCCAGGGGCACCTGAGAAAGATGTGCACTCCCACAAAGTGGCACAGTGGAAGGGTCTTTGCCTGGCATGTGCTACACCCTGGGTTTGATCCCCTACTCTGGGGAAAAAATGGTACAAACATACCTACTTAAAAAGAAGTGCAAACATTCTCTTAAAGAACGAGTACACTTTAACTCAGGGATATTAAATTGGTCTGTTACTGAGGAGATAATGAGCCATAGGGTGACTCATTATCTTAGAAGGTCTAAGAAAATTGGACAATTCCGTGCTAGTTGAGCCGAACAGCCATCTTGTATTATTGGTGCTTTTTAAAGATGTTTTGTTTTCAGAAAATTGTTGCTTGCCTATATGTTTACTCTTGCTCACCTTTCCAAACTTAAAATTTATGATATAAACTTAACATTTTTTTTTCTCATTTCAGTGTGACAAAATTAGGCAAGAACGAGATGAAGCTGTTAAAAAACTGGAAGAATTTCAGAAAAGTATGTAAGCACTTCAGTGGAATTATTATACATATATACCTATTTTTGTATTATGTGAGTAGAGATATATAATTAAAATTGTCTTTCCATTTGCCCAAAAGGTGCCTTGACATTACTGGGATCTTTTTTTAAAACATTTTTTAGTTGTAGATGGACACATTTCCTTTATTTTTATTTATTAATTTTTTTATGTGGTGCTGAGGATTGAACCAGTATCCTCACATGTGCTAGGTGAGTGCTCTACCACTGAGTCATATTCCCAGCCCATATTACTGTGATCTTTAAAGAAATGGAATAGTATTATTATTTTATGAGGGCATTATTATTATAGTTTTAGTAGAAAATCTTACTGTACAAAAAGTTAAAAGAGAAAAAATTACTTTGTTACATTGGCTACTTGAGAAAAGCTAATGTTACCATTTTATAGTCTTGTCCTTCCTGTTTTTTTTTAAATTTGTGTAATATGTTTATATCAAAATGCATATTTTGCATTTGGTCTGGTGCCCTACTTTTCTCAGTAGACAGTACGTTATCACATTTGCATGTCGGTAGAGCTGTACATTTTAATTGTTGCCCATAGCATTCCATCATATAATGGTACCATGTTCTTTCATTAATAGATTATTTATGGGTTTTAACTATTATAATTAATGTCATGGCAAGTACACAAAGTACACAGCTTTATAGTAATCTGATTAGTTTCTTAGGTTAATTCTTAGAAAGGAATTATGTTGGAGATTTACTCTGCAACTTTGTGGCTATAACTAACAATACTGTGTTATATACTTAGAATGTACTAAGAGGATAGATCTTATGTTAAGTGTTCTAAGTAAATCATAGGGGTTGGGGTATAACTTAGTGGTAGAGTGTTTGCCTAGCATGCATGAGGCATTGTGGTGGATGGATGGATAGATGGATGGATGGATAGAGTGGGAGGAGACTGTGGGAGGTAATAGATGTATCTAGGACTTAATGGTGAGTGATGGTTCATGGATGTATATACTTGCCCCTAAACTCATCAGGCTGTATACATCAAATACATATAGCTCTTTACATGTCACTTAATGCTTTAATAAAATGGTTAAAAAAAGAGAAAAGCAGTTATAGGGTCATAGAGCTTAGATATGTTTAAGAGTGTGAATATTTGAAATAGCGCTTTCACCAGCCAAGGAAAGTTATGTTCCCACAAAAGTAATAATAATATTCTTCTAAATTTTTACTATTATTTTTTTATGTGACATAAATCTGTTATTTATTCCCTAAGATAGAACATAGACAATCAGACCCAGAAGTGTCAGATGGAAATATGTCACCGGGAAAGAGCCAGACAGTAGCAGGGAAAGTGACCCCCTTCCTTTGGAAGCAAAGGCTTTCTCTGTCATTCTGCTGATGCTATCTCAGTCAGGTTATTTGATTATATCATAAAGTGTTGACTTGGTAACGGCACTTCAAAACATTAGACACTTCTGGAAGGTAAAACAGCCATAAAAATGCAGCATTATAGTTAAATTTCAATAACCACTTTATTTCAGCATCTGACTACAAGAAAGAAAATCTGAGGGTAATCTTGCGGGTATGACCTATCTTGGGAGGCTGGTATGCTGTGATAGAAATACCTCTTACTTGTGAATGCATGAATTGCAGTTGCACGTGACTTTCTCCTTGGCTAGTGCAGGATCAGTGGGATATGCTTACACTGTGCTGGCACCCATCACCTCTGAAACAGTGATCCCATTGGCATTGTTACCAATTAATGTACTTGAATTATTGATAGGGGATTGGAGTATTGTGTACAGTGGGGATAGTTCAAGTTTCCTATGGTTGGATTTATCACAAAAGATTTTGATCCAGATGATGGTAAGGATTTTGCTTCTTGCATTATGCAAAAATGGAAGCAAATCCCCCCCTCGGCCTTTTGAGTAACATGTAAACTCTGCTTCCATCTTCCATTTCCCTTTCCTTTGTGTCTTCCTCTAAACACCTTTGATAGTTTAAAGAATTTACATCTTTTTTCCTTCTGAGAAACTCAGGTTAAGACCTGAAAGGATTAATTGAAGCTAGCACAACAGTCGGTATCATTGTATGCCTTTAATTTTTACCTTTATTAGGCCTACTAATTAAAGTCAAAAAAAATGGGGAATAAGAAAACCTTAAATATTTCTTTAAAAAAATGTATCTGAGCTAAACAATTCATGACTTTTGAACAGAGGTAGAATTTCAGATCTGGAAGGGGGTTTGGCCATATTTTTCACCAGTGAAGAGCTCCATTTGGTGTGAATCCATGTAGTAGATACTTATCTGCATTAGTAAAATTGAGATTAATGGTCCTGCTTTATAGGCTAAGTATTAAATGAGATAATTTATGTAAAAACACTTAACACTATACCTGTCATATAGTAAGTGCTTAATGAATGTTAGTGGCTACTACCACTATGTTATCTCCTAAGCCATCCAGAATGTCAGGACTCCAGTAAGTAGTAAGAGTTCATGTTGCTGACCTTCAGGAAGTTGGTGTATATGGGTCAATACATCTGGACAGCTGTGGGGGAAAGTTTCTTTTTTTGAGATGGGGTTTCACTATTGTTGTTCTTAAACTCATGAGCTCAGCATCCTCCCGCCTCAGCCTCCTGAGCATCTGGGCCTTAAGGCGTGCGCCACCACACCCCACTTCCTGGCTGTTTCCTGAGGAGTCTGATGTTGAGGTAGAAGCTGTGTTGTGTTCACCGTGTGTGCTGCAGAGATGTCCTTCTACATATTACTGGGAGGTGGAGCTGGACAGGAATTTTGCTCAGGAAACAACGCCTTATAGTTAAAATGATGCCTTTAACTATAATGAACTAGAATGGATAGTGAAAAAGTGGAGTCACCTTGGGAGTGAATTTGGCTTGCCTTTTCGTGGTAGAACTCTGTGATTTGGCATATGTCAAACTCATGAGCTCAAGAGGTCCTCTCTCCTCAGCCTCCTAAACAACTAGGAGGCCTTGATGTTGTCAGATATAAAACTACTGTGATGACACCTACTTTGTAGGATCATTGTGAGGATTTATAGGGGAACAGGTATAAAGGGTTTAGCACGAGGCTGGACACATAATCCGGCTTGGTAAATGGTGATGATAGTTGTTGCCTAAGCATTTCTCCACTACAGGGAACGTTCTTGTAAGAGGGTATTCACGATGAACTCCATCCTCCCCACAAACCAGGAGCACATCCTTTGTACATAGCATCATGCTGGATTCAAAAGGACCAGACACACGTGAAACAAAAATCCCTCTTTTAATGGTCACAGTTAGTGGAAGACAAGAGCAAAAATTAAAACAAAGCCACCCCGTTTCCCTGCAATGTGACATGTCCTGTGGGTGGCATAAAGGTGAGAGTGCTATGAGGTCACAGATGAGGAGAGACCAACTTTGCTAATCCAGCTAGACTGGTGGAAATAACAGCTTATGTGCTTTTAGTTATGCTATTGAGTTCTTAGGGCCTTTTTTTATTATAAAAGATTTCAGAGTTTTTCAAAACAGAAAATACTTCAATGAACCCTCGCATGTCCATGGTCTAGCGTCAACAGTTGTCAGCCTGGCTGATCATGTTTTCTCTTGTGTACACAGGCCCTCTTACTACTGACCTGTTACTTTACAACTGATGCCAGTAACTATATCATTTTAATATTTCCTCACTACCTATTTTACTATGGACTCCTGAAAGATTAGTTTTTTTTCTTTAAAGCATAACTGCAATATTAAGTTCTCTTAAAGTTTATCTTTTTTTCTTTTTTAAACCTTATTTCATTAAAATGTGCAATGGCATAGGTATGTTAGCTGTATATCATGGATGTTAGAAAGCAGACCTACTTCAGGACCATAAAAATAGACAGCTAAAGGTTTTAACAACTTTCATTCTTTGAAAGGACACACATAAATTTCTGTATTAAGACTATTTCTGCTTTATATCATGTGACCTGACTTTTGCATTTGGAAATGGAGTCCTGCTTTTCTAAAAATATAAATGGCCTTTAAAGTATTCTTCCCTTTGGAACCCAGGAAGTTGGTAAGTGAGTTATCTAATTTAGCATTGGGATAATTTCTTAAACTAAAAATCATACCACAATGAAGAATTCCTACTCTTCCCTCTTTGAGGAAGAAATGAAGACCCAACCTGATGGAGTCTACCACATCAGCCTTGGAGAAAATGTGGGCAGGTACTCCTTGGCCAAGTCTATCAAGTTAAATCACAGCGCAGCTTTTACAAAATACTTAGAAAATAAATGCCCCCCCCCCCCCGCCCCCTTTTGCTAGGCCTAAACCTCAATACTGTGGAATGATTTTTCTTTCTCTTTCATGAGCAAGAATGTTATTGAATAAAAAGTCAAATTCCTATGAAAAATGCAGAGTGTTTATGTTTTTGTTATGAGAGTAGAAATACCAGATTGTGGCAGAAGATGTCAAGTAGTTAAGGCTAAAAATTCAAAGTAATATTTGATGTTGTAAAAATTGTATAGGTTTCTTTTCTCTTTCCTTCACATTTTTGAAGAACCTACCTTGTAAACATAGTGATAAAATGCCAGGAATATTAGGATTTTAAGGAAATAATAGAGCCTATTATTTAAACTACAATATAAAAGGCAATTATATTGATGAAGAGCTACATGGGCTTTGTGTGTGTGAATAAACTTGGCCTGTGTTCAGCTTCTATTTGTTCTTCTGGCATAAACACATATTGTGTGTGATTCCAGTTTAATGGGGACCCGTTTGTATGCCAAGCAGCTGCATTTTAGGACCTATTGCGTGATTTCATAGCTCTCTGAAAATTGGTTCTATTCAGAACAAGAGATAGAAGAGGACAAGGGGGGTGGTGTGGGGGAGCTTCAACACACAATCATTTCTTTTCAATTGGAGCCAGAAAGGTTGATGACAACATGACCATTGTGTTGTAATGATAAGACCACTAAGGCATCTGTACCTCTCATCAAGGCTTTCACACCACAGCAGATACAATTTAATTCACTGCTCTGTCAGCAGTGCTGATACCATTATGCCGTCTGTCTCCACAGTTATAATCACTGTCCTCTGAGAAATGCAGTTGAAATGATCTTGAGCAGTCAAAGAAACTCTCAATTAAGGCTGCCACTTCCAATGTGTCAGATTGTGTCTTATGCACTTGGTACAATTTTCACTTCCAATCCTGTTTATTTACAATGTCTACCAGTAATTACGCTTAACGTGTCATTTAGTGAGGGGGGCCCCTGCCAAGCCGATTGTTGGGTGCTGCTGTACCATTGAGTGGGAGTTTCTCGAAGTCAATGCCATCAGCAGCTTTTAGGCCCTGATGGGATGCAGTAGTAATGTTGATAATGCAAGTATCGTGCTCATCAAGTCATAATTAGATGCCACTCAAATGTGCCACTTGTAATAACAGTGTTGATTCATGTTTTTCTCGGTGACTGCAACTACTAATTAGTTAAGTGGTTTTTGGTTGGCCTGCATTTGCGGCAGATTATTATTACCCCTGAAAAAATGTCAAGGTTAGAGATGTTTCTGGCCATTTAGTGCTGCTTTATGAATTTGAATATTAACATAATAAGAACTTTGGACAGACTTAGGAAGTAATACATTTTTTGTATTTAATTTGGAGAGAATTTTTTTCCCTCTGAGTTTAATCATAATTGCAGGTTAATTAAGCTTAAATGAAGCAAAAGTAATCTCTCTTTGTGTTATGTGAGCCCAGAGCTTTTTGCCTAACTTTGTTGAGTTTCACATTTGGGTCCTTTAATTTTTTTTTTAAAGCCAAACAAATGTCAATAAATATACATGTTTACAGTTAGGTGTAAGGTTCTGAGGATTTCCTTTTAATAAGAAATGTGGGTGAGTGGAATTGGCATTTTCTTACTTGATGTTGAGCCTCAAAATATAATCCAAGTTCTAAATGACTCTGTACCTTTAATTCTCAATTTACATAAACCAGCTACCTAAAAATCTAAAACAGTTTTTTAAATGTTGGTAAAAAAATCAAGTAAAATTTGATTTTTTTCCCCTTATTCCTACTGATAGCTTATGATAGAAACAATTTAAACCCCTGTTTTCATCACATGCTATGTAAATCTCAGTGCTATGCTTCTGTGCTCTGGAGTTTGAAATAACAGTGACTGGCTTGTCACTCTTACAGACTAATATTACAACTCTTAGTTAAGCTGCCACATAGTTATGTCAGTCAACTTAAGATTTATTTTCATTTTACTTCTTATTACCTAATTTTCTTTATTAGATCCACATGTTATATTCTTCTAAGACATCTTGCTGCTGTTCATTTGTGGGAGAGTCTTTTATTTAAATTAGCAGATATGTCTATAGTATCCATAGCCACATAGAAAATATATGCTTTACAAACCTCCTAAATGTATGTTAGAGTAGTGCCTGTTCTTTGTTGTGTTCTTTTTTTTCTTTCTGTGTTCAAATATGAACTAAGTTAAGTCAGGGCAGCTTCTTAAAAACTTTTCTTGATAATGGCTAAAGGCTAGCCAGAGAAAGAATTGAAGTATTCGTAATCATGGGACGATGCGTGGGCTTCTGGAATAGCTGACTAATCCTTGAATGCTGAGACTTTTCCCCCTCATTCCTAGTTTCTCACATGGTTATAGAGGAAGTTAATTTCATGCAGAACCATCTTGAAATCGAGAAGACTTGTCGAGAAAGCGCTGAAGCTCTGGCCACAAAGGTGAGTCTCTCTTCAAGGTAGGGATATTTCTTGAGTTTTCAGATTTCAGCTTGTTTTGCTGGAGAGCGGCTTCTGCCCTGTTTGGCTCTGCCAGTACTGCAGTCACTCATCTCCCTACTCTGAGGGTGAGGAGAGGGATGCGGGTCTCAGAATCCTGGAATGGGATTATGTAAATATTTGCCTCGATGCAGAGGTGGTTTTGATTGTAAAAGGAGTGTTTGCGTGTGTGTATTTTCACAGTTGTGCTTTTTTTGCCTGGGACCAGGGTTCCGGAGTAGTCTGTTAATGTGCTGGACTTTCCATCTCTGCATTTGGTTCAGTGCTAACCAAGTTTAAAACTAACCAGGTGTGACACGAAAGAGCAGTGAGTGGGCCCTGCTGGGACTGATGGGAAAGCCAGCCTCCAGCCTTACATTTCAGGTGATTATTTGTGAGAGCAAAGCGAGGGCATGCAAAAGGTGACCTCGGTGCTCTGCTGATTGCCTCTAGCTGATGAATTTACCAAGTGTGTAATTTTCTATATTCTGTCTCATCAGAAGTACATTATTATTAAAGAATGTTTTTATCTCTGTCTTATGTATTTTGGGTTGGGTAAAATGCATCTGAACCACTTCATCAGAAAATGGATTACAGCAATTTTCAACCAAATTTCATTAGTAATGCTGGTTGTGTTTCTTTTCCTCCCCAACCCCCCAACATCCACCACCTCGGGAGTATTTCTTTGGATGTGACTGAAATCCTACCACCAATAAATAAATAAATAAATTTAATTTGTGTGCATTAGCAGTGTGCTTGCGAGAGGTATTTGCTTAATTGTTTGCATAACGACACTGCATTAGAATTCATAAGATATTCAATCAGAACTTAACTAAGAACATAAATTTGTGTGTGTGACTTCTCTCCTGTTATTTGTCTGAAGGATGCATAGCAACCCAGGCCCTTGCTTTGAAAACACCAAGAGCGTGGGTGCTCTTACTTCCTTTTACTCTGGGCAACAGCACCAGAGCTCCCCAGTCCATGATGGTGTAAGAATTCTCCTACCATTTCCTTTATCTCTTTTGAAATAGGCAGAGGAAAAAAAAATTGTATACAGAGCAGAATAGCTCTGGGGCCTACAGATAGTCTCTATACTCTCTCTTATTCTTAACATTAATTCCAGTTGGAGTATAGACACTGGGCACCTCTCAGGATTGGCAGAGCTTATGGCCCACCTTTATTAAACAGGTAGCCTTTGGCAAGAGAATTTGCCTCTCTGAGCCATATAGTCCAAATGTTCTGAGTGTCTGTGTGGACCAGGGTTGTCATCTTAGGCATTCTCCAGATCCCCTTGGTCCAGGAGCATGGTCCAGGCGTGTGTATGTTGGAAAGCTGCCAGGTATCCAGTGCTGTCTCCTCTTAGAAACCACTCTTGCCTAATCCCTAAGGTCATTCTTGCACCTAGGATTTTTAACTTATACCACTTGTTTCCTATCCTAAGAAGCCTTCTTGAAAATGGACATGTAGTTTGTTTCTGAGGGTGCAATGTGAATTCATAGGGAATGGAGTGAAAAACAAATCAAGAAGCAGAATTAATCCAGCATTAATTAATAGATTAACCTATTAATCTATAGATATGCTCAGCGGATGTGAAAGCAGAATTTGGAAGCTTCATTTTATGTGTGACACTAAGTGATAATAGAACATTCTGTTTCAGTATCAATTCTCATTTTTTGAAAGTAGACTCCATTTTCTGAGCAGAGAATTTTCTATAAGTTAATTATTTTCCTAAACTTTTGCCTTCAGATTAATGACATATGGAATATTTAATTCTTACAATGTAATTTGACCTCATAATTTTCTTAAAAAAAGTGTGGATAGTTTGCTAAAATGTGGAAGCTAAACTGATAAATATATACCAATTATTTGAAGTCAGAAAATTCAAAGCCATTTAATTTGCTTACTTTGTTTCTTTAAATATTCATTAAACTATGACAATATAAAAACTATTTAAATTTGAATACAGTAATAGGTTAATTTGGTGGGAGGGGGTCATGACTTACAAGGATTCCACGCAACAGGCAGTGTACCGTTAATCTGTAACTTGATGAGTAGCTGCAGTGAAATTGCTTAGCCAAAATCAGTGAGTACAGACTTCTCAAAAATGTTCATAAGACATCAGGCATTGCAAATCTTGTATTTCTTCTTTCAAAATATGAAAATGGTGTCTGAGAGAAGACTTAGGATGCTGTGTGGTTGGATTTTTCCCTCAAGCTAATGACTACCAAGTAGTTGTATTACAGATGACCCATAGCTGATGGATTTGAGTGCCTGGTTTGATAGAGGCTTGAAGCTCTTTTGAGAATAGAACTGTTAACTCTCAGGTTATCAAGTAGTACTGTGATGGTCTGGGAAGAAATATATTAAGTACCACATGGCAAAAATCAGCATTTTAATGAATATCCTGGAAGAAGAAAATGTATAGATGCACACCTTATTTGAAGAAAACTAGCTGATAAATGATTTTTCAAAGAAAAAAAAAACTAAGCCTCCTTTTTTAGTAGTAGTAGCTAAACCACTTGCTGAACTCTAACCTGATCTGTAATATCTCATTTGATCTTCATATTGGGGATAGAAACTGTTTTTATCCTTAGTTTGCTGATGAGAAATGAGACACTGAAGGATTAGGTTAGTTCTCGAGACTTGTGTGCTAAGGCATTCCGTCAGTCTGCATCCGTGATGCTCAGTGTGGATTCACTGAGTCTGAAACAGTACTGTGCTGGCCGTGTGGTCAGAGACTTGGATAAGTTACAGCGCATTTTTAAGGATTTTTTTTTTCTTTACATGAATCTGTTGTTCTCCAGAGATTGTAATGTGCAGGGATGGGAGTCATTTGTTTAAATATCATAAGGCAGAGTTATAATTTGTCTTCATTTAAAAAAATTTCTTCTTAAATTGATGTTTCACACTCAGAAAAGATGTCATAGTATAAGAATTGACAAGAAGATTCCTTGAGCCTCTTGGAAGGCTGTGCTGTAGCATTCATGGTTCACAGGACCCACGACAGCGTCTCCTGAAATTTTCCATCTTAAGGAAGAGGGGTTGGGGGCTTATGGGCCTCATCTCTTATCCCTGATCCCGTAGAGTAACATGGGGAGATAGGGCCTAGGGACTGGGAAAAAGGGACTCTCTGAGTAGAGCTTCTGGGTCTTCCCTGGAAGAATCCATGGAATTTTTACAGCTATTTCTAAGAGATTCTTCCTGATTCCTCAGGGAAGTTAGGGAAACCTCTTGGGCTCCAGACCATGTCACTTTGTTCTCAATTATTGGGATAAGAATCAGATCTTCCAGACTGAAGAGGGCTGTGAGAAACCCAGAAGGGCCAAATTATGATCACAAATGGGCTGAAGCCAGATGTGTATCATACTAAACTTCTTGTTCTGGTGTCAAGTTTACAATAAAGAAGATAAGCTAGCATCCCAGTGACATTATGTTCATTTATTTCCAATGTCAGTTATTAAACTCAAACCTGCTTATTCTTTATTAAGGAATAACAAATACATTAACAAATTAGGATTCCTTTTTACTGCTATGAATTAGAACTCTTTTTGTAGAGATAATAGGAACTACCTTGAATTTTCTTGTATTGTGATTTATTAAGATTCTGTGTACAGGTAGTGGAAACACATCTTGAACAAGCTCAAGCAAGAAAAGAGAAAGATATGGGAACTTGTTAGGGACGAATATTGGAGAATCCCAATTGTGAGTCAGGAGCAGTTTGGGAGTGGACTGGGGCTTGGGGAACTCTCTCGCCTTGCTTTTCTCTGCCTCTCTCTCCATATCAGCTTCATATTCACCTTTGCAACACACTGCATTTCTCTCTTCCTCAGGTCAGTAGTAGAGTGTGGTTGCCAGCCCCTGTTATGTCCAGACACATGGAAACTCATTTCTATTCCAGCCTCCAAATTCCTAGAAAAGAGATCTTGCCAAACTTGGGTCACGTGTCTCATCTCTGGACTTACTACCTATGGCTAATGGCTGGGGAAGGCTTTGGAGTTGTATGGTCTTCCCACAGAAATCACATGCTCACTGGAGATGAGTGGAAATGTCCAGAAAAGAAAGGACTTAAGCAAGCAGACACTTAAGAGGTGTTTTCAGTACAGCATCAAGATGAAAATTTACTTTAAATAAAGAATGTATATTAAGACTATTAATAACTAGAAATACTGGTGTTTTAATTCCTTATATGTATTTCCTCTTGGTCATAACTAGCATTTCCATTTGCTGCTGGCTGTAATCCAGGTACCAGGTTTTACTTAAAGTAACACATCTAATATTAAAACGTGTGAACACAACCTTGTTTAGTGAATCTGCTAATCCTCGTGTCCTGCTGTGACTGTTGTGAATATGCAAGACAAAAACCTGCTTAATTTGTCTATTGTTTAAAAACCCAAGATAATTATTTGACTGCTGTTAAAATAACTATGTTTGCATTTTTTCTTAGCTAAATAAAGAAAATAAAACACTGAAAAGGATCAGCATGTTGTACATGGCCAAGCTGGGACCAGATGTCATAACTGAGGAGATAAACATTGATGAGGAGGACCCTGCTGGGGACACAGACGGAGCTGCGGAGACCTGTGCGTCAGTGCAGTGTCAGAGGCAGATCAAAGGTGGGACCCTGCTCACTACCGAGCATGCTTCCAACTCCCTGACTGCATGTTAGAGCCACTTGAGAAGCTGTAAAATGCTAAATAGTTAACTTAAAAAAAAAAAAAAAACGCTGATGCCTCAGGCCCACCCCTAGAAGCTATTTGAGAATCACAGGGTATAGCACTTATGCTTTATGGGTGGCTTTCTTGTTTGGAATTTGGCACTTTTGAGAGTGTTGTCTCCAGAAACAGCCAGTTAGACCACATCCGTAAGAATATGGACTGGGTATTAAGAGAATTTTAGATGTGTTATGCAAGATAGAAATTCATTTCTCTGAGGCTGGGGTCTGACTCAGTGGTAGAGTATGAGCTTAGCGCACTAGATGCCCTGGATCCCATTCCTAGCACCAAAAGATATGTGTGTGTCTATGTGTTTAGTTATCATTCCCTTTCAGTTTAGTTCTGTGTTGGAATCTTTGGAGGAGATTCCTCCTTAAATTACTTAGTCTCTGCCTTCTAAGAATACCTGATTTAAGCGATGAGCTAAAAGCATACTCAGTATTAAACAACTGTGTTGGCTAGCAAATAGTGCCATAGAGTCAAGATCATAGGAGACTTCTCTTCAGTGCAAATTAATTTTATTTATGTTCATATATATATATATATATATATATATATATATATATACCCACACACACACACACACACATATATACATATATGTAATGTATATAATATATGTGTATATATATATATACACACACACACACACACACACACACATATTGTTTCTGTTAAAGATGTCACAAAGCAGTTTCTGGCTTAATGACTATCAGAGCATTTTAACCTGGTACACATTCAGAAGTACTACTCTTTTGTTTATTTGGTAGATAAAATTTCAGGTACAGGTAGAAACATGGAAGGGTTTACCTGGCTTTACCTGACTCTTCAGCCTCTTAACCCAAGACAAAATAGAGTTGATGCTGGCTGAGAGGGAGAGGAGGTTTAAAGGATTTCCTTTTGTTCATTATTCTCCTTTCTTTAGGTCTTGAGCAATATGGTCTCATGTTCTTCCTTGGTAATTAGCCAGCCAGTGGAGAAAGTGATTTAGAATCGAATCACTGAGAACTTCTTCAAGCTGGGTCCACGTACAAAGTTTAATGCAATTTATAAATAACCACATAGCAGGTTTCTTACTGCCCTCAGAGAAGGATAAGAAATTAAAAGCAATTAAAAACAAGTGGCAAAACAGTAGGCCTGGATAAAAACTTAAGTAATCTGTGCTAATCCATGTGTATTTTTAAACATTTGAGTGGCAGAGGTAACTTTTAACATCAGAAGCTTTTGCACTTAAAGTTGCTAATATATGCATTCTAGTAACATTTATCATTACATCACAATAATAAAAAGTAGAAATAAATTAAGAAATGAAGCACCCACAACTCTGGAGAGAAAATTACTAAAATTAACCCTTCTTTACATTTTTGTGTCAGTTGGAATAATGCTTATAGTCTATAAATTGGCAGGAAGTCAGGATTTTTTTCCTTCAAATCAAAATCTCCAAATTATTAACTGCCCGATTTTTTGTTTATATTGTATTGTGACAAGAGCCATGGTCTTTATGAAATAAAAAAGAAATTAGTATGGTGCATTAAGCATAAGCCGAAGAAATTTAACTTCCCAATTGCTGGATAGTTTTCTCAAATTTGGGTTTGATCGATTGCAAAGAAAACTCACTTTGGTACATTTAACATGGTGAGATTGCCTGGTATAGAACCAGGAGTGTTTGGGGTGGGGCATGCAGGTGAGATTCCCATTGTCCTTTGCTTCTTTATTTTCCTTCTTTTTGCCAAATAACCTTGATCATAAGCTGTATGGCTGGCATTTTCAGTTCTTTTGAATATGTTTTATTTATTTATTTTTTAAACCTTTTTCTTTTTTTTTTTTTTTTTTCCTTTAAAAATGCAGAACTTCGAGATCAAATTGTATCTGTTCAGGAGGAAAAGAAGATATTAGCCATTGAGTTGGAAAATCTGAAGAGCAAACTTGTAGAAGTAATTGAAGAAGTACGTATCTTAGGCCTGAAAGGCAAGGCTTTATGTGTTTTCAAACCAAAAGTCTTTTTTTGGGATTGGCTATATCAAACACTTGGTATTGCTAGCTAATTTTTGATATAAGAACTGTGTACCAATTTTGATCTTTTCCTTTGCCCCATTTCAGACATACAAAAAGGGTTAGGAAACATGGTCATTGAATGCTCAGGTACCCATTACCTAGCTGAATGATGCAATACTAGATAGCATTGACATGCTCCCTGTTGTCCCCATTTTTTTTTCTTACATGGGGCAGATTTGTAAGAATGGTAGTGGTTTCAGGTCACGCACTTCATTGCTTCTGGCAAAGAAGGAAGAGAGTATCTTGCTTCTCCAGTGGGATGGTCTGGCTCCGTTTAAAGGGGCTGTCCCTTTGTGTCCCTCCAGCACAGGCAGATATAGGGTAGATGTAAGAGGGGGTTCAAACAGGGATTTGGAGACTCTTTCTCTTGTCCCCTTGAGGTGTCTTTAAGAACAGGATCACACAGTTGCCTTGTATTTGCTCGAGGCTGAGAGTCTAATTTCACCATATGGATTTAACTTGTCTCCATGGTTCTCAGATTCTGTAGCTCAAGAATTTCGCAGCATATGGGCAACAGCACTTCAGGTGGCTGCCAAACGTGCCAGGGTTTGATCCCACCAGCGAGCAGCCTTCCCCAGTTTCCTCCATTCCTGTATATATATCACCAGTTCCTTGAAGGCCATGATGTAAAAAAGATTGGGAAGCAATGCCCACCAGCCTTCCCAGCCCTGCTGCTTGTCCTTCACTATGGCAGGACATTATAATGAATGGGAAGAAGGGTGATAATACTTGTGTAGGGACTTTCCTGTTGGATAGTGACAAAAAGCAAAAGTAAAGCTTCTAGGAAAAGATGCCAGTTCACAGTCTCTCTGGAGGTGCTGTTGGACTCACGGCTGCTTTAAGGATCCTCATCCTGGCTTGTTTGTCAAGTCACCACCAGAGAGGGGCAGAAAATGCATTCTTCTGCCCCCCATACCATAGTGGGGGTCATTTATTGATGATTCTCTCTCCTTCCTCCTAGAGGTGTTATTGGAAGACAGTTCAGAAAGTATTTTTATTGTGACTGTCTCAGACATCTGAAAAGGTACAACGAGCACAATAATGAGCATCCTCTACCCGCTGCCCGGCTGAGCACACACAGATAGGCGAGTGAGGAAGCTGGTGCCTCTCCAGCTGCCTCTTCTCACTCGTGCCCAGCTCCCCCGAACTTGGTGCTCACCATTTGCATTTATAAGTTTAGTACAATCCATAGTGTTTGGAGTATTTTTAGATTACGTAAACAGACCTGCTTAATGTATTTGAGTGGTGATGGATGTCAAATGTTCTTTCAGAAATTTAAGTTTGGGGGAGAATATTTTCATGTGTATTCTATGTAAGGAAAACAGTCATCAAAGTTCAAAACTCCTCCCCTCATTGAGTATTGGATCTCTTGACTAAATGATTTGTGTATTTTCTGGGTGACCCATCATTAGATTTTTGTGTTAAAAATACAAAATATATACATTAAAGGGTTAGGATATGGTCATCTTTCGAAACCGGTGCTGGTGCCAGCATGACTGTCTGAGTTAGGAACCAAGGGATTGCCCTCGAATAGCCACCTCTGAAGCTGTGGGGACAGCGCTGGCGATGCCTACCGTCTCGCTTAGCACTGCAGCTTCCTGTTGAAAACTGAACAGCCATTTGAGAATCACACGTTGCCATATGTCTCGTTTTACAATGTTGGGTGTTTTCTCCCCTCAAAATCTTACATTTTTAGGTAAATAAAGTTAAACAAGAAAAGGCTGTTTTAAATTCAGAAGTTCTTGAACAGAGAAAAGTCTTAGAAAAATGCAACAGAGGTATGTCGTTCCAGTCTTTCTTCTCGACCGACCGCGTATGTCGTTTGTTTCGTTTACATGTATTTTGTGTCATTTTACCTAAAGACTCTCACAGTCCAAAATCTCCTAGACTGTTTTCCTAGCAGTGGGTGTCTTTCATTCCCACTCCTTTGTCATTGGGGGCATGTGAAAGTGGTTTCATTGAGGAGCTCAGAAACTACTTGTTTTGCAACTTTAGACATAAATGCCACATCTATGTCCTACATGTGTCCTGGGACCACAGTCATCTGGGCTGACCCTTCTGCATTTATGCATTTGATAGGTCATTTAGTGAATCTCAGTGCAAAGATTGGGACATCTACAGTGATTACTTGCAAAGAGATAACATTTTAAGTTATGAGGATGGGAAATGGAACAAAGGGGAATTGAGAGTATAAATTGATGTAGAGAGTGGATGCATGCTTGCTCTCAGGTCTGTGTCTGAAATCCGGCTCTGAGCTGCTAGGTCATGAAGGATTCATGACCATTTAAACGAATTAGTAAAAACAAACTAATGATCAGGAAAGTCAGACCTGGTCTCATGGTGAGAGGACAATGTCTCCAGTGACTACTTCCAAGGAAAACTGTGTAATTCTAATTGTCACAGTGACCATATCACTCTTGTAAAACGTAAGAGTCTTCTGGGGGCTGTTGCTTATGTCCCCAATTGAGGGAGTGATGCTAAGTACAGATCTAGAGAAAGTTTATTCCAAGGGAGGGGACTCTGTCAGTCCATTTTTCATTGCTGTAACAAAGTACCAAAGGCTGAAAACTTGAGAAAGAAAAGATGTTTATTGTTCCCAGTTTGAGAGATTCAAGAGCATGGCACAGCATGTGTTTGGTGCTGGTGAGGGCCTCCTTTGGTTGAGTCATAGCATGATGGATGGCATCATGGTGGGAATGCAGGTTGAGAGGGCAAGATCACATGGCAAGATGGAAAGCCATAGCTGAGGAAGGGACCAGTCTTGCTCTTTTAATAACAGTCCATTCTAGTGAGAACTCACCTACTCTGTGAGAACAACATTGCTTCTTTCTGAGACACAATGAGGTAATTACTGAGGCTAAGCCCCTCCTCTTAAAGGTTCTTCTTAATACCACCACATCGGGGACCATGAACCTTTGGGAGGCAAACCTCATGCAGACCGTATCAGAGACCCCAGTATGCTTCTTGTTCTCCCCCACCCCCACCCCCAGCCACTTGGCTTCCTACTCTAGAAGCTCTGATACTAACAGGAAGTCTTTCAGACCTAGGGCTTCCCACATTGTCATTGGTGACAACTGTCAATCTGTGCCACTTATCAGCTGGGATTTTTAAACAAAAGACCTGGTAGTTGAGTGTGGGAGATGCATTGGATGGTAGCATTTCTTTAGGTCCTGATTCATTTTTAGGTAGAAATGTATCGAGGAATTTGCCAGCTTGAGGCTCTGCGCTGGAAACAGGGTTCTGCAGAGGTGGATCACACAGCCCTGCCTTCAGAGAGCCCCCTGTGTGGGCAGAGAGGCGGCTATCAATAAACACAGCACCAGGACCAACCTCGTTTCTTTCAGAATCCAAGTCAAAGGGACCTGGACATGTGAAAATTCACTTTTTATTATAGTGTTCTGGACATAGAAAAGAGTCAATTATCTTGCCCAGGGCTTCAGATAGTCGTAGTCTTCTTTGTTTTCTTCACAAAATTTCTTTTCTTAAATAGATTTTAAAAATCATTTAGCTCTCGGGGACCTATAATTCACACCACAAACCACCACTTACATTACTTTACTTGAGTAAGACTATTCGTCCTTCGTCTGAGGAGGCAGTAGATTTACAGAGTGGAGTTTGAAATACTATGTCATTACACAGCAAACCCGTCCTTAGTCAGTTAGAACTGAAGTGCCTGAGGAAAAGTGAGTGAAAGCAGCCATTAAGAGGGCCTTTTGAAGGATTTTAGTGACATGACTCAGCTCAGGACAAGGTGCCTCACCAGAAGCAACTGGGTGGTGCCACCCGACTCATTCCTAATTCTAGTGGCGTCACTATCCCCTTCATTCTGTCTGTGCCATTATTTAACAGAGTAGGCCATTAAATGGCAAGAGTAGGAAAGAAGGTGTGTCACTTTTATTTGAAAGGACCTTCTTCTTGAAGGTGTCTGTCCTGTGGAATTATTTGGTCCTCTGGGCCCTGGATGTCTTTAAGGCTGTTTCCCTTCTTTGTAAACATGGAGACTACTTGAAAATAACACACACAGATACACAAATAACTTAAAATTTACATGTAACGTAAAAATATATACGTGTGTGTGTGTGTGTGTGTGTGTTTACACACATATATATTCCTTTTATTGGGTAACACTTTTTTGGGTAGAAAATTTAAATTTGTTCTAGGAAAAGGAAGCTTTGTAATCCAGAGATAAGCACTATTGACATTTTAGGATATGGGTTTTTTTTTTTTTTTTGTGTGTGTGTGTGTGTGTGTGTGTTTGTGTAGGAAACGTTTATTTGAGGGCTCATGGTTTCAGAGTTCTCAATCCATAGACAGCAGGCTCCATTCCTCGGGGCTTGAGGTGAGACAGAACATCATGGTGGAAGAGTGTGGCAGAGGGAAGCAGCTCACATGATGATCAGGAATAGGATATATTCTTCTAATTAAAAAACATATGTATCCATTAAGTTTTTTGTTACATATGTTTACAATATATATGGAAGAGAATACTAGTAAAGGAAATCTCTCTTTACCTACTAATACCTGACAAACCCATAACCATCTTTCTTTGCTTATTCCCCTCTGTTGAATTTTATCTTTTTTCTTTCTCTTATTTAATAGTTTTGCCAAATATATATGTATCCCTAAATAGTACATTGTTTAATTTTGCATGTTTTTGGACTTGATATAACAATCATTTTGCTATAACCTCTGCAGATTTATTCACATTGGGGCATTTATTTCACTACTACCTAATATTCCACAAGATAACCCTATCAGAATTCACTTATGCATTGATCTTTTTGCAGATATTTGAGTTATTTCCAGTATTTTGCTATTCTAAGTTATGTGTTATGAAAGTTCTCATACATGTCTCCTCATTTCTCTAATATATATGCCACATGTAAAATTTTATCTTCAGTTTCTCTGTGTAAGGCCAGATTATTTTGCAAATAGATGTCATTTTACACTCCTCTTAGCAGTATATCTGATCCCATTCTGTACCCTTCCCAAACAAGATATCCACACTTTAATTTTTGCAAATTTCTTCTTCTTTCGGTAAAGTACTTCACTTTGCATTTCCTGATGCCTAATAACAGTGAGCATTTTTCTACATGTTTATTGACTTTTTATATGCTTCCTGTCCTGTGACATGCCTGTTGATGTGTTTTCTGTGGCTTAAAAAGAAGAATAAATTTTGCACTAATTTTTGAAATTCACTTATTTTAAAATATATATCATAAATGTCTTCTCATTCACTAATTCTGTGTTTGCAATATTATAATTTTGGTGGCATAATAATTTTTTGCTACAATTTGCTGATCCTTTGATGTTAGATGATTTCATTGTTTTCAGCAATAGTGCACTTAGCATCCTTGCATCCATACCTGTGTGTGTATATATGTGATTTATTCTTTCAGGATGTGCGTTCCCAGAAGTGGAATTGTCGAATCAAAAGATATGAATAGTTATAGATCTTTGATTCACATTACCAGGACACCCTCCAAAGAGCTTTTATCACATGCCAAGCAGGAATGGATGAGGGTCCCGTAGGCCTCAGTCTCTTTCCCACATCATTTCCCGTCTGTGTTCCTGATAACTTGTATGGCATACAGTCTTACTTTTCCTCCTCTTTTTAAGTGTCCATGTTAGCAGTGGAGGAGTATGAGGAGATGCAAGTGAACCTGGAGCTGGAGAAGGACCTCCGGAAGAAAGCAGAGTCATTTGCACAGGAGGTGGGTATTTCGCGGAGACCTGGTGTTTTGTTTTTGTTTCTCAAGGGACTTTGCTGATGACAAACAGAAAAAGAATGAGAATACATTCAGATTAAGAAGAGTGAGTTCTAGGGTTCTGCAGCACAGTAGGATGACTATAGTTTATAATTTATTATATATTTCATAAAGAACTAGAAGAGGGGCATTTGAAGATTCCCAGCACAAAGAAATGATAAATGTTTAAGGACATGGAAATGCTAATTACCCCGATTTAATCATCATACATACACATGTGCACATACACAAGTATCGGGTTATCATACTGTACACCATAAATATGCACATTTATTGTGTATCAGTTAGAAATAAGGGGGAATACACCTTTTGAGGTTAAATAAAAACCTACCAGTTTGCAATAAGGAGTACCTGGGTCAAGACATAGCTATAGAATGGTATTAAGTTCACCGAAGTTGGTGCAGGAAGGTTTGGGTTCAGATTCTGGCCATGTCAGATACTAGTCTTATAATCTCAGAACAACCCTTATTCTTTTGAGAGTCCACTTTCACCATCTGTAAAATAGATACTGATACATAAACTGAACCAAAAGGATTTTAGAACCAAATGGCATGAT
The DNA here is from genome assembly GCF_047511675.1 of Marmota flaviventris. Classification (NCBI taxonomy): domain Eukaryota; kingdom Metazoa; phylum Chordata; class Mammalia; order Rodentia; family Sciuridae; genus Marmota; species Marmota flaviventris. Next base: position 13,448,485 of record NC_092501.1, read on the forward strand.
TTTTAAGAAGTATTTTTTAAACTATAAAGTGCTCTATGGGAGGAAGGAATTGCATTTAGTGGCACCCATCACTTGTGATGAGAAGCCTGGCTTGAGTCCACCTGTCATCTGAGATAACAGTACCACGGAATCCTCCTCTCTCTCCAGCTTCTCTCTGCTACACTCACTACGTGAGTTGATTCTTCCACTGGCTGTGGAACACCACCATCTTGTACCTCCATCGTCTCAGCCTCTCACCAATGTGATGATTTTCCTTTCATGTTAGAGATAAGCTTTGAGCTTCTCTAGTTCTGACTCTGTTGATATACAGTCATTGGGTGTCCCCTGGCTCTGGGGATGGTTTCCAGGGGAATGAGGAATTGCTAGTTGGTTCAAGTCATGGTGTGAAGCTGATCTGCAGTGAGATCTCCAAGTTGTTTAAGTATTTTGTATCTGTGTGTATAACCTGGGGTGAAGGAAAAAGCTAAGGAGGTGTGAAACAGACCGAGGGAGAAGAATCAAGGCTGTAGACGAAGACAGGGTTTTATGGGAATGATGTTTGAACAATGAGATTATGGTTTTGTGTGGGGGGTTTTTCTGTGCTTGAGCATAGCTGTGCTAGCAATGAACTCTACACAGGGTTAACTCCAAGTACATCTGATTTGAAATATTATGATTCATTTTATTCAGAGAGTTTAATGAAAGATGAGTGAATACTGTTCTTATTACTGGTAGAAAGGAAAACAGAATTGAAATGTGTTAGAGCCCTGTGGAAAAGCTTTAGCAGAATAAATAATGCAACCAGATAAACAGTGGAGGGGGTGGGGAGAATGCAAAGACACCTCCATTGCAAAACTGAAAAAGAGAGACTGAATTTGACCCAGATGCCAGGGTCTTATCTCAAGACATTTTCAATTTTCCATGTGTTGTTTGTAAAATGATGTTATAATACAAAGCAGCTCAAAGAAAACTCAAAGGCGGTGCAGCAGCAGAGGAGATAGATAGGAGAAGCAAGACTACAGCAAGAGCTTGGAAGTGAATGATTTACTCAGCCATTCACCTGCTGGGCCTTATGCTCTAGCAGGAGAGCAAACGTGCTGCACTGTGTTAGCCTGGAGTGAGGAGGAGGACCTCTGAAGAGGGAAGGCCAGAGGGTTGGTGCTTATGTTACTGGTGGCATAAACATCTAGCGTTGATCTACAGAATAGTGAGAAGAAAACTTTTTTAAAAAATAGTGCTCGACTGGAGCCAGTATGTTTTCCTCTGCCCATGGCTTGCAGATTCTCAAGTTTTCAGCAGACAGTTGCTGCTAAGAGACAAATGGCTTAGTTTAGCACGAGGGTCTCCGTCTTTTACATTTTGTTCTTAGTACCTGTAGCAGCATCTGATTGCACTAGACGCTGTTGACGTGATGATCAAATGCTGAAGAAAGCAAGATGAGCTCTGCCCTTTTGGATTTAGAGTCTCGAGCCTAGAAATCAATTTTTAAAGTTTATTTACTTTATATTTTTAATTGAAAAAGGGATATTCGTACTTGTAAAAAACACAAATCAATCCTCAAATGTATGATGACTCCTACTCATACTAGTTCATTTGAAAAACACAATTCCCTTCAACAAAAAGTCAGATGTTTTCTTAGCTGTGTTAAGTTTTTAAAATTTCATCAACATATTCAGAAATTTTAACAAGACTTTTGTATAATTAAAAAAAATTCTTTTTTGCTCTTCAGTATAGTTTTTTCCTTTTCTAAGATACAGATGCTTTATTCTACCTGTATTCCCAGGAAACTATGAGACTGTTACATGATTCTTTTTTCTTTCTGAATACTTTAGATATTTGAGTATTATTTTGAAAAGAATGAATTAAATTAACAACATAAGATTTTTTTTTCATTATTACTCTTTGAAAAGATTTATAAAACTTCTCAGAAATTCTTATTCCTGCAGTGTTATTCATCTGAAATGAAACCAGCTTCCTGATTTGAACCAGCAAGTTCTTACAGAGCTGAAAATCAAATTCATTAGTGTTTGGTGACTGAATTCTCTTGAAATATTTTTTATTTTTAGAAGAGGAGTTATTTGAATTTTTTTATTTAGGCATCTTGAAGTTCAGAGAAGATAGTCTAATGAGTGCTTTTTTCAAGTTATTCTTGTTATTAAAGGAAATCTTCTATATATGTCTTCCTCTTACAATACTACTGTTCAGGGATTATTGTGAGGTTTTGCAAAAGGAATTCATGTTATTAACAACCTTGACTTGATGTCACATGTGTTGATGACGCAGTGGAGGTGGTTGTAAATCAGGCGATCGTGAACAGTTTTCCAGAGCACTGCCTGGACGAGGAGCACTCCTTTTTGCCAAGAGAGAGCCAAGTCCAAAGCTATCGCCCTGCTATCTTGATGGGCAGCTTGTGCCTGCTTGGTTTTACTGCTGGGTGGTCACCCTGCTGGCTTGGCCTCAAACACACCTGGTGGAAGGAAACCCCAGGTCAGTGGCTGTTTGCAGGCCCCTCCTGCTGACTGCCTGAGGCACTTTCTGAGGTGGGCCCGGGAGCCCAGCTAATTTCATTTCAAGAGGGGAAATGTATAAGAAGGAAATTATTATAATAATAGCAATGGTAATCAGAAATAAATTACTTTAGTTAGACTATTGGTCTAAAATTCTAGGTACTGTTATGAACTATTGATTACTCTTCTGTACTTTCAAGCCTCTAGGCTCCTTCTTCCGTAGCCCTGCATGCATGTGCACATGCACAACTCATGCTTACTCCTACAGAGGTGAGGAGTCAAGTGGAAGGATGCAGATTTCACATACTATGTGTAATTCTGGATTTACCTGTTTGGTTTTGCAGAGTTCTGGTTTTTGCATAACACTGTCAGAGTTGAGTGAGCTTTTCCTAAATCCTGCACAGGCAAAGAGTGCTGGCTTCAGACAGTTTTTCTTCCTCATAGGAAGATTTAATGGGAAGACAGTGTGAGCATTTTAATATACTGTGTTCACAACTTGATTTTGATTTGGAAATCAGTACTGACCAGGGATTAAGTTTAAGGCTTGCATTGGTCATTAAAGCTGTGGTCTTTCCATATGAAGGTTGATAGAAAGTAATTGTTTGTCCTGAATTTTATTCGCTGACTTTTTCTGTTACATGATAAATGGAAGTTATTGGACAAACGAATATGTGCTGTACAGAAAGTCATTTTACATACAGATCTTACCATTAAGTTAAAATGTTTTTTTAAAGATGCTGTTAAGAATCTGAAAGTGTGAAACTCTACTGTTTACAGATTTCAGAGTTTGTGAAACATTTTGTGCTTGGAATCACCCACTGGCCAACTTGGATATGGTATTAAGGAAAAGAAATAATAGGTGAATAGAAAGTAATGTTTTCAATCATGTAAAGTTGTGAGAATTAGATGAATAATAGTGTAAGTTGTTTATAAAATGCTCAGCAAATAGGATACTAACTCCCTTCTCCCCTTGTCTTCCTACTGTCAACTACTTTCATCACTGGAGGAGAAAATAAATTGTCTTAAAATGTTAAGTCTAGTAAATAGCAGGCATTAGGCAGGTGGTTAGGAATCTGAGCTTGTAAATCAGACAGATATGGATTTAAATCCTGGTCTTGTTATTTATGTGTGTCCTTGGGAAGGTCACTTAACCCCTCTGATCCTCAGTAGCTTTATCAGTAAAATGGGATGACAGTCTCTACTTCACAGTATTGGCCTAAGTAATGATTATAACTATGGGTATCATGTAGCATTTAGTAAAGATTATCTATTTGTATCAGAAGTATTTAACTCAGAGTTGATGTAAGGATTAAAATTAGGACTGTGAAATATTCTGTGGAGTATTTGGCACAAGAGAAGTTCTCGATATTATCTATGACAGTAATTGTATTTTAAGGCAATAATAAAATATTAGACAGTTAAGGGGTAGGATTGTTGTATGTATGTCCTCTTTGAGGCAGATGAAGATGTGAGGATTGTATAAATGTTGGAAATGAAATCTTAGCAGTCACCTCCTCCATGACTGTTATACAATTCAGGACTTCCCTTTGATGTCTGAATAAAAACTCCACATATTTTCCTGTTGCTTAGGTTGCAGTTGAGGACATGTGTGGAATTGGTTGGTATGTATATTTTTGTAATTAACTTTTGCAGATGTTCATAGAACAAAACAAGCTAAAGAGACAAAGCCACCTTTTGCTTCAGAGCTCTGTCCCTGACCAGCAGCTTTTGAAAGCTTTAGATGAAAATGCAAAACTTACCCAGCAACTTGAAGAAGAGAGAATTCAGCATCAGCAAAAGGTAACAGATTTTATTATGGGGGCTGAGACACACACACACACTTACACAGACATATTAAAATGAGAGGAGTCAGTCCAGTCTTTTATAGTTCCATATTGACCTTAGTTACTAAGTCCTTCCAATCATCTTTTGGGAAAGAATAACTACCGAATTAATTTATTGCCCAATTGAAATTGTAGCACACTTTCTTTTTTTTTGGAAGGGGGTACCAGAGATTTAACTTGAGGCACTCAACCACTAAGTCACGTCCCCAGCCTTTTTTTGTATTTTTTTAAATTTTTTTTATTTGTTTTAATTAGTTATACATGACAGTAGAATGCGCTTATATACTTCGATATATCATACATAAATGGGATATAATTTCTCATTTTTCTGAGTGTACATATTTAGAATCACATTGGTCATACAGTCACATACATACAGTAATAATGTCTGTTTCATTCTATTATCTTTCATATCCCCACATCCCCTGCCTTCCCCTCCTCTCAATTCCCTCTACCTAATCTAAGGTAGCACTATTCTTTTTTTTTTTTGCATTACAATTCTTTTAATACACATATATACCACAATTTTTGTATCTCTGTTTGTATATAAAGAATGTTGACACCCAATTCAAGTCATCATACATGTACTTTGTATAATGATGTCCATCACATTCCACCATCCTTGCTAATACCCTGCCCCCTCCTTTTCCCTCCCACCCCTCTTCCCTATCTAGAATTCATGTATTTCTCCCATGCTTTCCCTCCCAATCCCACTATGAGTCAACCTCCTTATATCAAAGAAAACATTCAGTATTTTTATTTTGGGGATTGGCTGATTTCACTTGTATTTTTTTTTAGAGGCAGGGTCTGATTCAGTTGCTAGTTCCTTGCTTTTGCTGAGTCTGGCTTTGAACTCATGATCCTCCTGTCTCAGCCTTCTGAGTCACTGGGATTATAGGCATGCACTACCACATTTGGCCTTGCAGCACACTTTTGTAGACTTTATAAAGATATTGAAAACAGTCTTTGAAGAATATTCTTGAAGAAGCAAGGGGAAAGAGCTATGATTAAAAAATGTCTCTGGTGATGCACAGTCTAGAAATCTTTTTTTTTTCGGGGGGGGGGGGGATGGAGAAGAACTTAACCGGTTTTTAGAGATGACATACATGAGGATGGTGTATTAATCTCACAGAGCTTGCAGGGCATAGTTCTTATTCAAACAGGGAGAGAAAGAAAAATCCATGTTAGTAGTAATGATTTGCTTAGAGAATTTCTGATTGTGCAGCTTTGCATAAATGGCTATGTATAAAAGTCTTCCTCTGTGGTTATTTCAGTGCACAAGTGGAGGTCTTCAACTGACCTTTGTGCTGGACAGAGAGGACAGTCATTGTGGTTGGTGAGAAGGAGCAGGAATGAGGTGGAACAAAGACTTGCAAATTAAAGGAGCTACTTAAGGAAAATCACACTAATATTTATACTACTTATAATGTACCTAGCAGTGAGGAAAGGCTGTGAGCTTCTGTTTGTATTCACCTGTCAAATTCTCCCTGAGCAACAATATGGACATGTAATCCTTGGAACTTCTCAAGTTTTCCCCAAGGTAGTAGTGAGGTCTGGCTGATGTTTTGTTTCCTCAATAAGAAATGTTGTCTTAGGTATGGAGAACCTCTTGGTGGACAGGTGGTGACAGCGATTGCCCCCAGGGAAAGAGGACTAGGGAACAGGTGGGAGAGAAAGAATTTCTTTTTTCCTGTTCCATGATTTCAAATAGAGAGAGGGAGAAAATGTGTTTGTTCATCTTATACTGGAATGCGCGCATGCGCGCACACACACACTTTTTTTTTTTTTTTTGGTACTGGAGGTTGAAACCAGGGGCCCCAGGAGTGCTTAACTACTGAGCCACATCCCAAGCCCTTCTTATTTTTTTATTTTGAGACAGGATCTCACTAGTTGCTTAGGGTCTTGCTAAATTGCCAAGATTGGCTTTGAACTTGAGATCCTCCTGCCCTCAGCCTCCTGAGCTGCTGGGATTACAAGAATTTGCCACCAAGCCCAGTTTGTGCTGGAATTTAACCTTTGGTTCTGAAAAGTTGAACTACTTATAGTTTATTTTGTATATAATACATGCTTGCAACCTACAGACTTGAACTGAATACAGGACTAAATTGGTTTTGGAAGAGGTAGAGATGCTGAAGTTAGATAAGAGTTAGGAATGATGTAGCAATCACTACTTCCACAGTTGTTATACTGAACATTTATTTTGGATAATCTTTCATGTATGTGGCTTAAAATATTTCCTTCTTCTTGACAAATTCCCTAGGAAAATCAGTAAAAACTTTTAAACACAGCTGTATTCTTTTTGCAATTATAAAAATAGCATATGGTCATTAATAATAAATTTTTGAAATATAGAAAAGTTAAGATTAGCATTACCCAAGAATATCATATTTTGGTGCATATCTAAACTTTATATAAGTGGACGATTTAATGAATATATGTGTGTTTTAAATGGAATCATACCATGCATAGTTTTCTATAACCTGATTTTTTTCAGTTCACCTTTCAGTATATAGTTAGTTATATGATTTTAAATGGCTGCATAGTATTACATTTAATGACACATCCTGATATCTTAAATCAGTAGAGAGACTGGTAGACATTCAGGTAATTTCCAGCCTTTCATTGCTGCTATAAGGAACATTTTAGTGAATCTATTTGTACATTTTGTATATTTGAGGTTTTTTTTTTTTAATTCCTCAAAGAAGTATTACTGGATCATAAAGGCCTTTAGGTCTTTCCTCTTCTTTTACTTTTTTTTTTTTTTTTTGAAATGGGGTCTCAGTCTCCTGAGCAGCAGGGACTATAGTCATATACCATCATGCCTAACATTTTTTTTTTTAACTTATTACCAAATTGTGATCCTCAGGGACCTTTTTAGCTACTACTTAAATTTTTATCTTGAAAATGAGCATGAAAGTATATGAATCTATTTTAGGTATTATTTTACTTTTGTGACTCACATTTAAAAATTTAAGTGTTTGGTATATAACTCCTTAGTAAGTTTATATGAGATCAAAGAACCGGTAATGATTTCTTATCAGAATTTGTGTGACTTTAAGATGGGTTACAATCTTTCTGTAAAGCCACATGAAAATTCCCTACTTGACAACAAAGGAAAACTTAAAACCACATTGTTTGTTTCTAATTTGCAGGTCAAAGAATTAGAGGAACAACTAGAAAATGAAACACTGCACAAAGAGATCCATAACCTCAAACAGCAACTGGAGCTTCTAGAAGAAGATAAGAAGGAACTGGAATTGAAATACCAGAATTCTGAGGAGAAGGCCAGAAATTTAAAGCACTCTGGTAAACTTGTTGAGTAGGCTCCTCTCTGTCTCTGTTCACCTGTGGATCTCATGCCAAGGACAAAACCTGGCGTTTAGTTATACTGAATAGAAAAATGCCCAAATTTGTTTTTCAATCCCTTCATTTCTAACTATGACCATTCAGCAGAATAGTGTCTATAATCCAGTCCTTCACAAATATTTAGACTTCAATTTGGGACATGGAGCCTTTGTGAATATCACGTACAGAATTAAGACATAAAGATGCCATTAGCATGGGGAAACCAAAAATGTCAGCATTTCTTAGGGCTCCAGAGATGAGTGTTCATTAAGTACTTTATTTTGTTCATTTTAGAGTGCTTTTTAAAAAGAATTAAACTTTTAAAAAATAATACCTTCATCTTTGGTGCTTATACTCCCATTTGTCTTCGGTGTCTAATTATACACCTGAAATAATACTTCCTGTGCCACACCTAACAATGAAGTGGGCAACAATATATATATTAAATGGAAAAACTTTTAAAGCACCAGGGGATGCTTAAATCAAAGGATTTATTCATTCAGGGCTGGAAGGCTTAGCAGGAATGTGCAAGTTGGATTACTACGCAACGTAAGTCTAAGTCTCTGTGAGAAGGTGGGTAATTTAAGAAGGCAGGGCTATTCGCTTTATAACAGCTTCAATATTCGCTTCAGATATTTTTGGTTAATTTTATACTAGAATTTTGAAATCTGCAGAAGAACCATGTAGGTTTTTTTCCCCTTTTAAAAACATTCAATGCTTTTTAATCCACAGAGAAAATTGGTTGCAATTTGTTTTATAAAAATTGATCCAAAATTAAGAATTTTTCCATTCTTTAAAGCAAATAGTAGAGTAACCAAGGCCATCTTTATGATGAATGGAAGTGGCAGAGATTTAAATTCAATTTAAATGCTTTTATGTAGAATCTGCTGTGTGTGTACTCAGTCCTACTCCAGGGTATAAAAAAATATATACAGAAGAAAAGAAACCATGCCTTTTGTCTTTGATGATCTCAGAATCCCTTTAAAGAGAGTGAGGCATGCACAAGGAATAACTAGAGGATTCTTGGTGTCGAGAGCTTGGTCCACACTGCCTATTGTAGTGTGTAGGGGAAAGCAGAAGTCAGTCATGGACAGTATGCGCTACCTCTGGGTGCACACAGTACTCCGTGGTATCTGTCACCCATTAACCCATATGACAGGATTAGCATCTGTATGTAAACATTTTTTTCAGTGCTGAGGATGGGCCTAGGGCCTTGGGCTTGCTCGGCAAGTGCTGTACACTGAGCTGCATCTCAAGCCCTGTGATATACATTTAAATTGAGCTCCTTAAAGCCAGGAACACTACTGTCTCCAATAACACTATTCATGGGGTCTTTTACATTGTGGGTCCTTAATAAATGTGTCTCATTAGTGACTTGGATGAATGGAATGAATACATTATATCTCCAGAATGCTCTTCAAAAGAGCAGAAAGTTTCTGAGTTACAGGCATTTAGGAATGTGAATCTGGTTAAAATCAAGGACATTCGCATTTACAATAAGTTTCTGAAGGAAATTAAGCGGAGGAGAGAAGTATGCAGCTATTAAAATCCATCACTAAATGTCATCTTTAAAAGTAACTCTTGATCCACACACATTTAAAGTCAAGCGTTAACAATTTCTTAGTGTTCCAGTAGTATGCGCTCCATTGTTACAAATATTTCTTCAACCTACTCAATCCTTACTTCCCACCCCTTAGTTTTGAATTTTTTTCTGAAGTTGCATATGCAGGAGAAAGACTGTACCATTTTGTTGTACCAGATGGAAGACCTTTCTCGTCTTAGTGATAGACTAGATAATGAACAGTTTTAAATGCCTGCAGTTTCATATTGAAATTTCTAACTTTGCCTCAATGAAAAGTACTTGATTTTGAGGGAGGTCATGTTTCTTCTTCTACATGGATAAAAGATGTTAGGTTGCTTACTTCTGTTCTGTTTTGAATGCTTGCCTCTGTGCAGTCGATGAACTCCAGAAACGGGTGAATCAGTCTGAGAATTCAGTCCCTCCTCCACCTCCGCCTCCACCACCATTGCCCCCTCCTCCGCCCAATCCCATCCGGTAAGTGCTAGAGGGACTGCTGTGGCAGTGCTGGTGGTCGCCTTTTTCTTTTGAATACCAGCTTATACTGAATCATGACAGGGTTGGTAAAAAGCGTAAAAGAGTGACGGGTGCTTCTCTTGGGAAAAAAATTAAAGACCAATGTATTATTCCATCCTTATAATATGTAGAGTATTGGCTTTAAAAAAAAACAAAACACTTGGTAAAGAAGTTCTCATGGCCAACGTGTTCATCTGTTGTTGACCTTGAGATTCCATGTGGGTGTTCCAAACCCAGGATCTAGAGTCTTGCTTTTTTAATCTTGGATACTCCACTTTAAAAATTTCATTCCATGACACTGGGATTTTCTTTGTAAAATTCCTGTAGGACCAAGGAATGTCTCCAGGATATTTTCATCATTTTCTGTCACTAATTTGAATTTGCAAAGTTGTAGTTGATTTACTTATTTTTAAAATAAAAGTACTGAGCTAAATACCTAAGCCCACTAATTGTCACAAACTAGTAATTGATCTGGAAGTGCTTGTTCTTTTTAATCCTTAGCCACATATTTAAATTTTGAATAAGGCTGAAAGAGGAACCTTTTATAAGGAAAATAATTTACACCTAAATTATTGGGAAAGGAAATGACATATGCAGACAGGAATTCACTGTTGACCAAGGTACATGACAGTAGTGAAGTGCCTCTCTGGAGCATCATGGACTCAGGAGATCTAGAGTCATTTTTGGCCTCTGTGGTTCCCCAGACTGCCATGCACAATTAGAGAAGACAGCCTACCTGCAGTGGTGACCACTTGCCTCCTCAGGCCACAGCGTTAGGTGCTTTGTGTACTTTATTCCTGAACAAATGGCATTTAAACTTTTGCAAGATTTTTTAGCTTTCATTAACTCATGCGATTTGTTTAATCCTTTCACACTGAGAGGCCATTTGTTCCTGCTTTGCACCTTTGCTGATCCATCTGAATAGAATGTGTAGCATGTTCCTCCCACATGACTATGAAAATGGAACTTTGCCTTTTAAAAAGATTCTCATTACTTTTCCTTACTGAGTAGGGGATGACATAATCTACTTGAAGCCATTGAAGTAGCTAAGGCTAAATAATTTTTACACGTGATCGATCCAAGAGTTAATTGAAAGAATTTCAGGTATTTTAAATTCTTTCTCTCCTGGGTAGCTAAATCTGTAGGAGATATTCCAAATTTGACATTTAAAATTAGACATTCATCACTTTGATCTTTCTCTAAGGTCTAGAATTTTGAGCTGATAAGAAAGGTCACTTCTCCGAGGAGGGAAAACTGTTAAAAAGCAATTATAATCTTGCTGTTGGCCTGTAATTTTTAGTCTCAGAAATGTTGAGAGCCCCTAGAATTAAAAGTAAAGTATTACCTAAATAGAATTTTTTTTTCCCCCAAAGAGTACTTTACAAATAGACTGAGAAATGGATATAAGTTCAGGACTTTGTATATCTCAGACATGAACTCTTTCATAAGCCTCTTTCAATACAATTTTTATTGAATAATATGAATGGCTTATATTTTAAGATGAGTTTAAATAGTAGAGGAGATAATTTTCAGAAATTTTTTATGCATGAGAAATACTTTCTTGTCAAAGAAACATATTTGCATGTGTTTTAAATGTTTTGATGGACTTCAAACCTGTCAGTCAAGGTTTTCCAACTTTGTTCCTGAGCCATGTGCTTTATTTACCCTGGTATAGATAATAGGTAGAAGGAAAAGTGTGTGGGGGGTTGAGGGCTAAGACCCATGGCTTAAGTGGCTTTATTACCTTTTAGGAGAAAGAGGAAGAGGGCATACCTTATTCATTTTGTATCAGAGGAGTATTTTAGTCAGCTTTTTTGGCACTGTGACCAGAAGACCTGACAAGAACAATTAGAGGAATAGAAGTTTCTCTGGGGCTCCTGGTTTCAGAGGTGACAGCCCTTAGATGGCTGATACCATGGCTCTGGTCCCAGGCAGCACATCAGGGGAAAGGTGTGGAGGAGAAAAGCAGCTCAGGACATGGCAATCAGGGAATAGAGCTCTGCACACCAGGAACAAAATGTGTGCCCCAGTGACCTACCTCCAGCCAAACCCTACCTCCCTACACTCATCACCCAGTTAATATTCAAGTGGATTAACATACTGATTAGGTGAAGGCTTTCATAATCCCATCATTTTACCTCTAAACTTTTTTGCATTGTCTCACTTAGGAGCTTTTGGGGAACCCCTCGACCTAAATAACAAGGAGTGTAGGAAGGACAGGTCCTGGACAAGTATGGTTCCTAGGGAGAGGGCTGGGTACATTAGTTAGAATTCTCCAGACCCAGCAGGAGGTGTGTGTACAGATGTAGATGTCAATAGCTATAAACAGAGTCATGTGTTGTTAACAATGGAGATTCCATCTGAGAAAAATTCAAATTAAGACAGTTTCAATCTGCAAACATCATGCTGTATACTTACACAAACTAAGATGGTTATGATGTCACTAGGCAATAATATACTCTTTTGGGAGCATCACTGTATATGTGATCTGTCATTGAAACATTGTTATGTGGCACATGACCAAGTAGAGTCAGTCATTCATTACAAGGAACTGGCCCAATGTAGTTGTGGGAGGCTTATAAGTTACAAGATCTGTAGGGGAGTCAGCAAGCTGGGACCATAGAGAAAGAATGGTAGTATAGTTCCACTCTGAGGCTGGAGCCCTCAGAACCTGTGGCATAGTTCCATTCCAGAGGCTGGCAGGCTCAAGATGCAGCACGTGGTGATGGTTCAAGTTCGAAAGCAGGAAAAGGTTGATGTTCCAGTTTGAAGAGTGTCAGGCAGGAGCAGTTCTTCCTGACTAGGGGAAGGGCCAGCATTTTTGTTGTGCTCACTGTTGGAAGAAGCTCCCTACATCACGGAGGGTAGTCTTCATTGCTCAGTCTTCTGATTAATTAAATGTTAATCTCATTTAAATCACCCTCACAGAAACACCCAGGACACCTTTGATCAAATACCTGGGCACTCTCTGGCCCAGTCAGATTGACATACACGTGTTCTGTAGTTCATAGGATATGTGTATCTTCCACTTCTAACAAGAACAGTTCTTGAAGAACTAGGAGGTGGAAATTACCACTGAATAATTCTATGTAGGGTGACAGTTGCTTGAAGCTTGATATGGTGAAATTGAAATGGTGATGCACAGAGGCATAATTTTCTTGCCTTTATTAAATGAACTTTTGTCTTGTCTACATGTGTCCTGTAGGGATAGAGAAAGCATCGTACCTTTCTTCACTGGTGGTAAGGGTCACTGCTGACACTCCTATTAACAAAAGACAGGCTAACGAGATAAGCATAACCAATTTACTTATGTGACACAAATGTCTGGAGAGTAGAGTCCCAAAGACCCAGGGGAAACTGTTGATATGCTTAGGTTTAAGGAGGAACAGCCAGCCACATGGAAATGTGACTGGAGGGAGGGGTAGGAGCTAATGGTAGTAGGCCGAGGAGGGACCCATCAAGGCCTGTGTGTTCAATCGTTCCTGGCCTCTGTAGCATTCCTTCCTCTTGAGGATAAGGTAGGACCCCTCTGAATGAGAGTGTCATGACCTATGTCAGACAAGTAGGTCAGAGGATCTCGTTATGGCTAGTTCCTACATAGAAAGACCAGGGAAGATAGAGTATTATTGCTAGTTTCTGTGTCCTACCTACCTTCTGGGAGAAGAAGAGGGGCGGGAGACAGGAGGGCAGCAGAAGGTCAGAGAGACCCTCCAGGGCCATCTCAGTGTCCTTCAGTTTAAAGTACTAAGCATGCCAGGGTGCTGTACTTTGTAGTAGTGTGTTCTGAAACCCAGTGGCCTCTATACTACTATAAATATCAGTGTGGCCTGTTGTTGAAGTTTGTGTAATTGGAATTTTCATATGTTCATTATGTCTTGCTCTTCTTACACCACAATAGATTCTGACTCTCCATGTTATATTGTGTGACTGAGGTTCATTCCTATGCATTGATATGTAATCCACTTGATGAATGTCTCAAAAGGTGCTTATCCATCATGGTGCTGATAGGCATTTGAGTCCTTACCAGTTCAGGGAATTATAGAAATTCAGTGTGACATTCTTGCACATGTATCCTAGAGCACAAGTGCTTGCTTTCGATTCTGTGAAGTCTGAGGTTGTGGATTATCTGGATCACAGGATATGTACATTTTCAGCTCCACCAGATAATGCCCATTTTCCAAAATGGCACTATCAGTGTATATACCCTTGTGGTTTGAGAATTCTTTAGCACCAACACTTGATCTTATCAGACTTATTTTTTTTTTCATACTTGATGAGCAAATAGTGATATCTCAGTATGGGTTTAACTTGTGTTTCCATAAAAATTAAGGGAATCAGACAGCTTTCTTGTTTGTATATCAGAAACTTGGATGTCCTTCTATAGTAGCTGAATATTTTTGTCCATTTTTTTATTGTGTTATCTGCTGTTTTCATTGATTTTTAAAAAAATTATTTTGTAACTTATCTTTCTTAGTCCTTATAATATCCTTTAACACATGGAGGTTTTAAAACTTTAATGTGGTTCAATTTATCATAATTTGAATTTTATATACATTTTAAAAATAGGCTAGAGAAACAGTGGTCTAAATACATTTTATCCTTAAATAATTGGTCTATCGCATGTAGATTCAGATATTTTATGCCAATATTTGACAAGTAGAGATTTATTGATAACATATACTGCTTTTTTATATGAAACGTTTCCTAATTCTCTCATCTCTTCTTTTCCCTAAAATGTAGTAAATCAGTAGCCATTTCTGAATTTTACATATGAATTTTTACATAGTGAATTTTTTCCTGTATCTGTTTTCCTTTGTAAATATGTATGCATTGTCTCAGTAACCATAGCAGTCCCTTCCTCTGGTGATTACTTTGGTTTTGCACAGAAAGGAATGAGACATATTTCTTTCCTTCAAAAAGATGAAAAAATTTAACAGTATCAAAAATGAAAGTAGACTAGGTAAATTCTGTGTTCATGCATCTGCAGAAGAGTTGGACTTTTACTGATTATTTAGGATCTGTACATTTTTATCTATTGGGTTGTATGGTACATAATAACCTCCAGTAAGATCTGTTGGTCTTTTTCTTTTTACCAAAGATCCCTCATGTCCATGATCCGGAAACGGTCCCACCCCAGTGGCAGTGGTGCTAAAAAAGAAAAGGCAACTCCACCAGAAACAAGTAAGCATCATGTCCATCTGGGTTACCTTAAGCAGTTGGAGATGTCAACTTTTCAACAGTTCATACATTTGTCAAATGAATAGTGTGACTTTGTGAACAGGTTTTTGGAAGAGTGAAAGCATCTGTAAGAGTGAAGCAGGTGGCTGGGGGTAGAGCTCAGTTGGTAGAGTGCTTGCCTTGCATGTACAAGGCCCTGGGTTCAATCCCCAGCACCAAAAAAAAAAAAAAAAGAATGAAGCAGGTGACTGTCTTTGCCTTCCTGCAGCCGATTGATTGGAGGAGATAAGTGCATGCACATGGCACTCTAATGGAAGGTACACTGGGAAATATGTTTTCATTAAAAACCAAGTGCTTTGGGGTGTAACAGGGAGTGATCCCAAATGAGGGATTAGAGGAAAGACTTTGTAGAATTGATAGCAAGCGAATGGGACTTTATCAGGGACTTAAGAGTGGACTACAACAGTGTCAGGTACTGGAAATGTAAGATATAAAAGTCACATTCCACTGTGACTACACATAGTATGAACAAGTGACCATCTGTGCAAATATGTGATTGTTTAAATACAGGTTTTGGCGGGTACAGTGGAGGAGGAGTACAGGTTTCTTGGAGGTTATAGAGTGGACCACTGGTGTCAGAGGTGATGCTCAAGCTGAGTGGCCATACATTTAGGACATCGGGGTGAGGTGTTTAGGGTCAGTGCAGTCCAGGTAGTGAGCAGGATGTTCAAAACTGCAAAGTGAGGTAGGAGCTTGGTGTGCTAGAAAACCAGGAGAGCACTGCTAAAGTTGCAGCATGGGAGCCGGAGAGGAGGACTGACAGTAGGCAGGAGCCAGATTCTGGAGGCTAGAGAGAAGATTTTGGAGTTTCTCCTAAGAGCAGGAGACTTTTTATTTTTAAAATATTTATTTTTTAGTTGTAATTGGACACAATACCTTTATTTATTTATTTATTTTATGTGGTGCTAAGGATCCAATGCAGGGCCTCACAGGAGCCAGGCAAACGCTCTACCACAGAGCCACTACCCCAGCCCTAGAGCAGGAGAACTTTTAAAATAGGGGTGTAACATGATGAGGTTTGTCTTTTCTAAATTAAGGAAAAAATCACTGTCTGCAATAAGTAACAGAGAATAGACTGTAAAGGACAAGAAGAGATTGTAGCCATTCAGGTGGATGTTGATTGTGGCTTTGATCAGATGGTGGCATGATGGATGAATTCAGGAACTGCTGAGAGAGGCAGAATACACAGGACTCTAGAAGTCATTGGAGATGGAGGAATAGAAGACAGCACCAATAGACAGAATGGAGGGAGAAGATGCACAGAGCTGTCAGCAGTTTGGGGGCAGCCACTGTGACAGCAAAGGCTTAAAATTGCAGGGCCAGACCTTGCTCCTTTTGTTAAGGTTTGGGCCTTCCAGGAAACTGAGGCAGCACACAGGCCCCCCTTCAAACTCAGATTTTTGTGATCAAGTCAGAAAGGTTACAGACGTGTCATTCAAAATAACAAGCATGAGTTTATTGAGGGGACAGGAAAAGGGAAAGGGGACACTATCAAGGGAGACGTCCTCTCAGGAGAGGGATAGCATGCCTCTCCTGAACTCTAGTTTTATTGGGAATTCCAGAGAAGTTTCCAGAGAGTCCCGCCCAGGTCCACCTCTTGACTTGTGACTGACAGCAGAGTGACATCAGACTTTCAAGTCCCCATTGCTATGACAACTCTAGGTCACTTGGCCCATGCTGACTGGTTCTAATTGGATTCTTAACCATACATTCTTACAGATTTTATGATTAGGAGGAACTATCTTTATCTCCTTGAGTTCAGGAATCTGATCTGTGAAAAGAGTCACAAAAGTCTTCCCCTTCAGGGTAATTTGGGTTCCTTTTTTTTGGTACTGGCGATTGAACTCAGGGGCACTCGACCACTGAGCCACATCCCTAGCCCTATTTTGTATTTTATTTAGAGACAGGGTCTCACTGAGTTGCTTAGCGCCTTGCTCTTGCTGAGGCTGGCTTTGAACTCATGATCCTCCTGTCTCAGCCTCCTGAGCTGCCAAGATTACAGGCATGTGCTGCCGTGCTCAGCTTGGGTTCCTTTTATCAACATTATTTGGGGCCTACTTTTCTCCTGCAGATAACAGGTAGTCTGCTGAGGAATGTGATATATCCTGTCCACTTAAGCCAGATAGGGCTGCAGGTAAACTGATTTTTGGAAAAGAAAGCATGTGGAGATCAGCACAGTAGGCCCACTTTATGGAATTATCCCCTTAGCCTCCTGTTCCCACCACTCACTTCTGTCCCTATCACTTTAGGCCTGTAGAATCTGACCTATTAGAAAGCATCAGCATTTGCCTAGATGGAGCCCAGGTATACACATGAGCTCCTTCTAGAACCTCTTTTCCCCACTTCAGGCCAGCTGTTGCATGTCATTGATAGTGTGACAATTTCTGATCATAGATCTAATTGTGTTGTCCTACATTTTATGACATGCTTCTCCTTGCACCAACACAGAACCCACATTTTATATTCTGCCTATAGATTACTTGTGTGTTCCAGGAGCCTCCTTCTCCTCTTCCTACTAATTAGTATTAATAATACAAACGAATGACTCATTAGTATGAGTTACTATAACATTTCACTTTAATTTTTTCTTTTTGGTGGTGCCAGGGATCAAACCCAGGACCTTGTGCATGCCAGGAAAATGCTGTACCACTGAGCCACATTCCCAATCCGACTTCATATTCTTTTCCTTTAAGTATTTAATGTCTTCCACTCTGAAGTCTGGTGTTGGAGATATTTCCAGTTACTTATCTGCTCCATGAGCAGATTACAAGCTTTTTGCAGGTTTACTCTTCTCTGCAGCTGCCCACAGCACTCATGGTATTGAATGGGTTTGGATTTAGTCTTTTCTTTCTGATCAGGAACCTTGCAACACCAAAACAAATGAAAGCTGATTTCATCTCTGGGAATTGGCTTTCTATGCCTGCTTCCTGCTGCCCTTTGGAATCTGTTCTTCTGCATGTTTACGGGACTTTGAGGCAAATTCTGTTTTGCAAGAGGCATTGCAGGAATCCAAGCAGTCCTGAGGCCTTTGGTGATTTCCAGGGCAGCTCTGCTCTTGAGTTGCGGGCTATTGATTTTGCCTGACACAGGAATGAAAATTTTTTTTTCATATTTTTAGGGGAACAATTAGTATATTTTCAAGGAGGGCAGTCAGAATAGAATGTTTTTTCCTTCAAAATAGATCACATTGTCTTGTCAGTCTCAACAAAAAATTTAAGTATTTTTAATTTAAAATCTTCCTAATTAAAAAACGTAT
Source organism: Marmota flaviventris (assembly GCF_047511675.1). Lineage (NCBI taxonomy): Eukaryota > Metazoa > Chordata > Mammalia > Rodentia > Sciuridae > Marmota > Marmota flaviventris. The sequence goes on from NC_092501.1 coordinate 13,466,749, forward strand.
TCTAGAACTTCTTAACCCTCAGCATCAGGAGCCATAGTATTTTCCTCATGCAAATAACATTTTATTAACAATTGATGAAATGTGGCAGTATTTCCTCCCACATCCTTGAGCTATTGGATTGTTATTTTGGGAATCTTAAATAATTACTGACACAGAAGTTGCTCATGAGATTTTTGCAATGAAGAGACCTAAAAATTATGCAGCTTGAATGACATGTACTGTAGCTAGAGGTGGCCAGAGCAGCATCCTATCTGTCTGGCAGAGTGGTTACTGATAGTGTCTCCTTAATTGTGCACATGGTTATTAAATATACAGTGAACAAATGCAGAGCGTCAAATGTTAGGATCATCTGGGACATGTTGGGATTCTCATTTATAATGTAGGGACTGTCACACTATCACTGTGTTTTCTTTCTTATGTCAGTACTGTATGATGGCTTTTAAAATTTGGTTGATAAGGTTTTCAGAACTTATGAGTGGGGAATTCCTAGGTTTTTTCCCTTAGAAAGCTTGGTAATAAATTAGGTCAGTGGAATATTTTAGTTGTAGTTTTAAGATCTGAATAAAATAAATTATTATAAACTTTGAAATTAATAGCGCTGATTTTTTACAAGAATATTTAGTAGGTCAATTCTAAGATTTCAAAGTTATGCCTGCAGTTTATGATATATTTCAGGAATTAATTTGTTGATTTTGTTTTAACCTCTCTGTGCCTCAGCTTGCTAATCTCTATAACAGGCATAATAGTACAGTAGTCCTTCTTTTCTTTAGTTTACTTTTCTGTATTTCAGTACCCTTGATCAACCACAGTCTGGAACTATTAAAGGAAAATTCTAGAAACAAATATAAGTTTTAAATTGCTTATTTAAAGTAGTACTGTGATGAAATCTCATGTTCCCAGTGTATCCACACTGTATATGCTACCAACACAGTGGAGAGAAAAAGACCACATTCATATGAGTTTTAGTACATTATATTGGTATCATAGTTCTGTTTTTGGTTATTATTGCTAGGCTTTCACGATGCCTAATTTAAACTGTATCAGAAGTGTGTATATATAGGAAAAAACATAGTATACAAAGGGTTCAATACTTTCCAAGATTACAGGCACCTACTGGGGGTCTTGGAACACATTCCTGTAGGTAAGGGAGAAATACCATAATATCTATTTTATGGAGTTGTTCTAAGGATTTCTGGGTCTCATAACATGAAAAATGTAGGACCCAGCTCATAGACAGTACTCAAAATGGTAGCTAAGGAAAATGGGCAAGATAGCACCTGCCCTATGGGAAGACAAGGAAAGTGCTGATTTCAGTAGGTTCTAGCAATATTGTAGTTAAGTGAATTTCTTTAACTCTGTGACCTTACAGAAAATTTAAATTTATTCAGCCATATTGTGTGTTTTTTTTTTTTTTTTTTTTTTTTAGAAATTTTGTACATCATGGCATAATGCCATGAGGGTTTTTTCTTTTTTAAAAGAAAGTTAGCAAAATAGAAAAATAATCCTGTGGGATTTAGAAATTTATTTTAGCTTGTTCTAGGTAGTAATAGAAGATTTTATTGAGTAACAAGGTGATGGTTTCATCTGTGGGGTTTTTTTTCCTCTCTTTTTTATTTTCTTTTGAGGAGCTAACTTATTTTTCAAGTGGGTCTTAAAATTTAAGCCCCAATTAATTACATGTAGCTTTCTGATCCAAGACTGACCTTGAAGCACTAACTCAAAGAACATTTGATTTTATTTTCCTGTGGCAGTTCAATAACATTAGACCTGTTGTCTTCATTTGTCCCTTTTCTTTAATCTCCAGTATCCTGCATATTTCTATTGTCCCACTGATTACATGCTTTTGTGAGACAATTACCAACTGCGTGATTGCAGAAAGAATTACAAAACATACCATGAGCTCTCTGTAGGCGATTCTTGCCAATTTATTAGAACTGCTTAATAGTTTAGAAGTTCATATAGATTGCTTTTTGCGATTTCAAAAACAGGGTCGGTGAGAGAGAAAGCTTGTGCAGCCAGCCTAGCTCTGCCCTTGTGTTGCGCCTGAGTAGGGAATCTGATAAGAGCGATTTCTTTTCCTTAAGACCAATTAAGCTTTTACATTTGAAAAAGGCTGAGAAATTAAAGCCTGGTTTATAATCTGTACACAATACAGATAGTGGCACTTCTCTGAATTATCACTATGATTCTGGCAAGCAAATATAAGAAACTACTTTAAATTCCTGCTATGTTAGATGCTGTAGCAGATTTGAATGGTGTTGACCATAATTCTCCATCTGTCTGCCTTAATTAGTTTTTGTATGGTGCATTTAATTGGGTTTCAGTCATTCCTTGCAGAGTGCTAATCTGTTTGTAGGCGGTGTTCCTATTGCCACGCAGCTCTTCCCAGTCTCACTCAAAATGGCAGCCTCTCTGAAAAATCAAATGTGTTTTGTAGCTATTTTCTCAGTTCCCAGGAATGAATCTCATACTCATGGCAGATGTGGGTTTTATCTCTCCTGATTTTGAACAGGGTCAGCAAAAGCACCAGAGTGTACAATAGAGATTCAGGTAGCGCATGAATGAGCCAGTGAACAAACAAATTTCACCCATAGCAATGTATTGTCTGTCCACCTGATGGTATTGGCGGACTATTGGAAGAAGATGCCCTTAAGGGCCCATGATTGATGGGCCTGCAGTTTTATCACTTTTCATTTACTGGTGGATGTGTTCTACCTTTGGTGACCAGGTTTCCCATGTTGCCTGATAAAGATACTATTTTGACTTTTGAAGTGAAAATTGTTATTTGGATATTGAGAAATTTTAGTTCCCAGCTTTTTGGTGACTTCTTAGGATGACAAAATGCTCTTTGAAGTGAGGAGTGCATCAGCAGCCTGCAAGACATGGTGAGTGTGGCAGAGATGCCGTCATTGTGCTGCTTCAGAGGTTGGGGGAACCTCCTGACTCCCTCACTACTCCCCTGGGCACTCCTATATGAGGAAGGAATACCCGTAGTTAACCTGAGACCTTTCCAAAAGCACCAGCCAAAATTTAGGCCTCTGTGGCTCAAGGCCTAACACAAGTGCCAATCTGCTGGAGGGTACAGGTGTGATCTCCTCCTATTAGAAGCCAGCCTTTGGGGGTTATTTTCACTCAAATAGTAAAAATATTAATATCCAGTTAAAGCCAAAACTTCAGAGGTCATCTGTCAGTTAAGTCCTTGTCAAGTACCATTTGTCAGGCAATGTGGTATCTACTGAAGACACCGACTAGAAGGTCCTCATGAGACACCCCAATTTAATACACTGGCTGAGTTAAATGGAGATAAACAGAACTTCTAGAACCACATCAGTGGTGACAAGTGTTCCAAAGTGTTTCTGTGCTTTTGGCCAAGATATTCTACAAGAGAGAGGTTTAATGAACAGGTTTAAGCTTACCTCAGTTGCATTCATCTAGTTGATATACATCTCAACAGGTTTATTTGTTTTGCAGCAAAATAATTCAAAGGTTAGATAATAGTTGAAAATTTTAATCACATTTAATTACCTAATCACAATTATTTCTGGCTGTATGTTTTCTTTAACATAAAGAGCTTTAAAAGACTTGAAAAGGTTTGTTTAAATGTTTCCTTTCCACATGATTCCTAAACAGAAGGTGGGAGTTTAAAAATAGATTTTATTTCTCTGCTATCCATATTTTGACTATGGATTTCTTCCAATAAGAAAAACATCTCTTTGATCTTTTTTTCAAGTAGGCTTTGGACTGATTTCTTTGACATAGAATGTATTGTAACTTATAAAAAAGAACTTTGAGGAAAAGATGAATGATTATTTGGAAAGGGACAAAGTCTCATTTTTAAAATACCTAGAGATATCCAGGTTTATTCTTATGTTGATGAATGAACAAAATCTACTTTAACCTAGGTGAAACAATATTTACTTCCATGTTATAAATTTGATCTTAATCGGTATAAGTTTTACTCTTCAGATCTTTTAAGAAATTTTTTTTAAAAAACCATTTCTACCTGGTGACTGCTAACTTTAGTAAATTATTATGTTCAGCAACTGTCTGAAAAATCACTGTGATTAATTACATAGTGCAATCTTCAGTCACCAAAGATAGGAATTAGCTGTTTTCTTGTAACCTAAGATGATTTATGTCTGTGTTCTTTGAACAGCGGAGGAAGTCACGGATCTGAAGAGGCAAGCAGTCGAAGAAATGATGGATAGAATTAAGAAGGGAGTTCATCTTAGACCTGTTAATCAGACAGCCAGACCGAAGGCAAAGGTATGCAGTGGCCACTTGCTCCTTTCCCCTTGATATTTCCTTTTTTTAATGTAAAGATTTGAAAGCTACAGGACCAACTTTTGAGTGTCAGATAAGGCTAAGGTATCATGAAGGCTTTTTACTTCCGTATAAGCCTGTTTTGGGGGGACTTTTTGACCCTTGGTGTGAACCTAATCAGGATAGAAAGTAAGCCATGTATATTGCAGGAAGCTGCTGTCCCTTCTAGAGGGACTCTGATATGTACTGTCACATCAAACAGGGATTAACAATTGTGACTCCCTTTCCTTTCTTTGTCAGGAATCTGCTGAGTCCTCTGGGCCAGGCACTGGGCGATGAGGCAGTAGACAGAACAGACAGCACTCTTGCCTTCTGAGGCTCCACGTTAGTGGGGTCACAGGATAAGGGGAGAGCAGAGCTAAGGCAGTACAGAACTGAAGGAGCGAGCGAGGATGGTCTGCCTGTGCAGCCTGTACCTCATCTGCTGTCTCCTAACCCAGATGCAGCCAGCCCTCGAGGTCTGCCGAGGTGCTGAGTCCAGTCAGTACTGCTCCCCTCCCTATGTGTGGTACACCCGGAAAGAGACCCAGTAACAATTCTTGACATTTTTCTTGAAAAATGTTCTTTCTTTTCCTACTTTGATCAGGTGTGAACAGACAGGTTTTCTCCCTTCTTTCTCTTCCTTTTCACCAGACTTTCTGGTTTTTCTCTCTTATACTCAAGGGTACCCCTCTGCACTTCCTGAATGTCTCCTGCTGTGGTGACTAGTAGTAATTCTGGTGAACTGTTAGTGACCATTTTGTCACAGGCAGGCAAGATACTCAGGCAAGGAAGGGTGGCTGTGGCATGGCTGTGCATGGGTAGGTGATGAAAAAGAGGGCAGAATGACAGCTCCAAGAGTGGAGGTGCACCTGGTGGGACAGAAACTTCAGCCAACCAGGCAGAGCAGGTCAGTCTGTGCCAATGACCTGGAAGCCGTTTCCCAAGCAAAGGTCACAAAATAAACCAGAAGGGAAGCAGTGTAGAATGACCATGTAACAGGTCGAGGGCTGGCATCAGGGCCCCGGCACTGCCGCCAGCTTCCTTACAGTTTTTCCTGTACAAAATGGGGACAGCATCTGCCCTCTCTGATTCATGAGTTGTTGTCAGGATCAAATGAAATAAAATATGAAAACACTTTAGAAAATGCAGGGTCTGAGTGCCGCCTTAAACAGAATACGTTCTTACGACTTTCGTGTCACAACTATTATGGAAAGAATAAGCAAAACCAGACTATTACTAGAGAAAAATGCAGTGACATAAAGAAGCAAAATTAGTTTAGAGAACAATGTTGGAAACTTCTTAAACCGTAAGCAATTTCATGTTCCACATATACCTTTCATTTTCAGAATATCACTCTGCGAACTTTCTTTCCTCCCATGACTCTTCCAGCAGTTATACATTGTTTAATGTCAGTTCAAAGTTGAGAAAACATCCCTTATCAGTGGATACCGGGGTTATTCGCTGGTAACTATGTGTAGACTAGGGCTGAGTCACCGCCAGGGTCACTGCTTGCTCGAATGTGGACTGCCTCCCCAGTGCCATCAGCGCTTTTCTAAGCCATCCATGTGAGAGGCTGCCAGAGGTGGCTGCCTCAGGGCCACTCGCGGGGTGAGGCAGCACCTTCATGCCTCTCGCAGGGCAATTTGTTCAGAAGTTAGAGTTGAGATGTGCACAGCTTCCCTGCAGGAGTCCCGCTGCCTTGGGAAATACTGACATAACTGCAGGGTCTTGAAGTTCCTTGACATTGCAATGGTGCCAGCTGGAGTTGGTGTCTTAGAGCTTAGGCTCCACTGAGGGCGTTTGTGATTCACAGAAAACCCAGCCTATGGGAACTGAATGCCTCAGTCTGTTTTTTTTCTGTCTTCATTTTTTAAAAAATTGAAATGGGATCTTATTTTTTTACTACCTTTGGAGGGGAAAGGAATGTGGTGTTATTGATTGCTTCCCATTTCTTGACTCTTTTTCTGGGCATGGGAGGCTCCAGGGTCCCATCACTCTATCTTGCCAAGTTTTCTCTTTATCTCAATCCTTTGTGGAAGGAAGTGGGAGTCAGGGGATCCGAGGCCTTTCCTGAGCTGCTTTTCATAAGGGCAGAGGCTCAATTTGCCCTCCTTTAAGGTAGTTGAGAATTCAGAGACTGTTAGGTATTGTGGAATAGGCAGAAATTACCCAGAAGTTCATTTAAAATTATTTCATTGTTGGTGTGTCCAGAAGAGAGCTGGACTTGGATTCTAAACACCTGCCTCAAATCCTACCTTTCCACATGAGATGCAATAATTGGGCTGCCCCTCAGAGACCCTGACTGCTCTGGCAGCCGGGCATGCTAACATGTGAGCTGTATTCTTCCCAGTTCCTTCTCTCCTAACTCAGTCCTCTTGTGAGATTCATGAAACAAGACCTGCCAGTCCCTCCTGGAGCTACTGGAGCAGAGAGAGGCTTAGCCCCTCGCCAGCTCCCTGCTCTGCACCCTCTTCTCTTTCTTCCTTGCTTCCTTGCTTATTGGCAGAGGTCCAGCCATGCATGTAGAGAACAGTTGATATAAAAAAATTCTGAGCATTTTGGAACCAAATCTTTCAAATCTGGTGTTTGCCAAATCTTTCCCATCTATGATGATAATCAAGAGGTACAAAATGATGTTTAGGAGATGGTAACACAAGCCCTTTTGTTTTAAATGTATAACTTCTAAATTTTGGTTCGATTCAAGCTTGGGAACATTAACATGGCTAATATTTTTTCCAAACCTTAAGATGTAGATGTAATTTAAAATTATATAGCCGTACATTGCACCAATATAAGCTGTCAACAATTTGCAATACAAAATATCGTTGGTAATTTTAAACTGAATAACTAGTAATTTTTTTTTCCTTCTCAAAATTGCAGCCAGAATCTTCAAAAGGCTCTGAAAGTGCAGTGAATGAACTAAAAGGAATACTGGTAAGAATAGATACTGGTTTATTGTTTAATTAATGGATAAAGGAAAGGAAAATATTGTTACTGTCTATTTTTTTTTATGGTGATTGTTTTGGTCTGTTTTATTTCCATTTAATTCACCTCATTTCCTTCGACAGCTCACTTGATTGTACTTATGGATTCCTCTATCACATGTGCGAATAACGTATCAAATATCACTTTGCTCTTTCTACTCTGAAAGAGTGGTTACACTTCCACCAAAGTCATTGTTTCCTGTTCTTGCCCTCTAATCCTGGCATTGTAGCATGAAGGTCAAGTGTCTGGCCATATGTGGGGATCAGTACGTGTCTGTGAATAACAGCACTATAATAGATGGGTAGTGCTTTACATGGAGAGCGCTTTCCCTTGATGGGTGAAAGTGGGATTCTTGACACCTACATGTAAACCTGAGCTCCCACCCAGATATGTTCATCTCAGGGTCACAGTCTGCTTTTTCCCACAGTTGAAGCAATTATTTAGTGAAAAATTGGAGGGTACAATAGGAGACCCTTTCTATATGCTAATTTCATTTTCTAAAGGTAATTCATATTTGTTGGAAGTGTGCATAACGTCCATCTCTAGTTCTATTTCTGTTTTCCAAAGTGGGAGCTTTTTCCAATGGAGGAAATTGCTGCCCTCTCCAAATGTCCCTTTCAGAGACAAATGCCTCACGTAGCAAGTGCTTCAGACACAGAGCTCTATTTTCAGACCCTGTTCCAGTCCCAATCCCCGTTATTTTGCACAGTGAGTCTGCGATGTGGGGGCCGAGGTGCGGGACTGATACGCCCCTGTTTGTTGTTACTGTGCTAATTATGCGTTGCGCGCAGACATCACATAATGACGGCAAACAGAATTATTTTCATCAAGTGTGTCTTCAAACAGTAGACTTAACGTAGAATGGCTTAATTAGTTTGCTTTAGTTTTAAGTGAGTGGGATTAGCCTTGAAGAGAGGTGTATCACTGGCTAACAGTGGTGGTCTACCTACAGAATCAAGGATTAAAACCACTGAAAAAAGCAATGTGGTTATTATCTAATGGCTTCTTTGATCAGAAGATTTTGTTACCCAGTGTTCAGTTAAGGAACACTGCCTAGGACAGTCCCTTTTATTGTCTCTGAATTAGGATGCTAATTAATGTTGATGAAGATGTCCCCAGGAGCACTATGAGGTGCTGGAGAGAGTACTGATCCTCTTTATTAGTATAGAGAACATACTGCACTTGACTTATGTGTTTGGTTTATTTTTAAAATCAGAAATTTATATGAGAAACATGGTAACACTTGATTATTCAGGATACTCCCCTCCCTGACAATGCTGGATGGTGGCAAGTTTACTGGATCTCAGCAATACTTTCTTGGGGGAGAGGGAGGCCCAGAACAACATTACCCTTGTCAGGCAAGCGCTCTACCACTGAGCTACACCTCTAGCTTCAATGATATTCTTAAGTATGATATTCTCTATAATTTTTTGCCACTCCAAGGAGAGAAATTTGAGAAATTATTTACAAATTATAAAAATTTTAAAGTCACATTTTGCAAGTTGCTCCCATCCTTCTTGCCCTAGACCTATTATTAGATTGTTCTACCTTATTTGGCATTAGTGGATCTCTAGTAGTTATTATTTTGGCAATATAATTTCTTTGTATTAAGTATCTTTTAAAAGTGGACCTCATGATCCTGTCCCCACCTCTGCAATAAGCTGCAACTCTCCTGTACCCCAGTAGAAGTTTCTGTTGAGGGACAGCAGACTCTTTATAACTCCCAATCAACTGGAGTCAGGAAACCAGGCACATTATTATGAGAGAGGCAGAACCAGCCCCCAGCTCACCCTGCTTCTTGTGCTTCTTGCCAGGATTCCGACTATTAGGATTATCAAGGGTAGTACCCAGCGTTACAATCACAGCAAATGAGAAGCAAATGTAGAAAAACACCAAAAAGCTCATAGCTTCATGCTGGAGTGGAGAGCAAGCACCTGTGCCAAGAGGCACTAGGAAATATGTGTTCAGTTAGTTCTCTTCCAGGACTGAACCAGGAAGCAGCTCAGTAAAGGATATTTTGCAGTGGAATGTGACTCAAGGTCTAACTAAGCCTTAGAGATTTGGTCGGCTGCTGAGCAAATCTCACATGAAGGAACAAATGTCTGATTTGGGGGGAGTTGGAAAACTCTACTCTATATTTTGAGTTGTACAATTTTTAAGGTATTGGTATGGTGCAACTCATTATTCCAAACCTACTTCCAGTTAATTTTTAAAGCTGTATATTTTGTAGATAAAATATGTATAGTTCATCTCTCATAGTTACACAAGTTTTAAGGTTTAGGAAATGACCAAATCACTTCAGTCATTTTAAAGCCACTCTAAGTGGCAGTGGTGATTCCTGAAGAATAAATCAATATAAATTAATCTAAATGTCTCTTCTCAAATTCAGTTAGCTCCAAACCAAAGAAACAAAAACAACTTTAAACAAATTTTCTTATGGGTCTTTTTCAAACATTTTCAGTTTTTCAAAGTACATAGGAATTGTTGAACAGTTCATTTTGCCATCTGACGATGAGATCAGTCAGTGTAGTGAGCACTTAGCAAACATGGAGCCTAAGAGGGTTTCGTGTTCAGGGTGGTGTGAAGTAGAAGGAGCCCTGGTTTGGGAATTAACAGATCTGGTCCAAGAGGTCCAGCCTTGGACCTTGCCCAGACCCTTCAGCTCACCACTGAGTTTGAATTCTCTTTGTAAAATGAAGGAATTGTATGTACCACATGGTTAATGAGCCAATTTCTCATTCTCAAATTCTGTTATTCTACCATAGATAACCAAGATAATCTCCCATACTTTATGAGCTCAACTCTTTGTTTCTGCTGAGAGTTTAGAATCTTTGTCATCCACAGTTGCCTGTAGATTTAAAGTTTGCTTTTGTATTTGCTTACTCAACCACATCAGGCAGTAAGTGGAGGAAGAAGTTAGGGGCTCAAAGGTAAGAACTTGGAAAGTGGACTTCCTCCATCTCAGGTGTGACAGGATAGCTTACTATAGTCAGGAATTTGGGGGAATAATTGTGTTATCCACATGAAAAAAACTAGATGATGTTGTGAAAGATAAATTTAACAATAGAAAATACCCTACACTTTTTCTTTGAATTAATACCAGCGATTAGGAAAAACCATAGTGTCCTTGACATTCAAACAAAGTATTAATTTTATAAGTTATTTCAGTAGTGATCACTGTAAGTTTTCAAACATCTGGTAGCATATTATACAGATGGTATTAAGTATTATAAATACACATGATATGGGGATAGTTGTTCTAGTACATGCTTTTCAAGTTTTATAAAGTAGTTATAGCTCTGTTTTGTCAATGACAATCATACCGCACTCTGTTTCTCTTCAATAACTAAATACTGACCTGCAATGTTAAATTCAACAGGTCATTGTGGTTTTAAATTATGAAATAAATTAAATTGTGGTATTATATATGATGTGACTTTCCTTTTCATATGTCTTATGAATTTTTGTAGTAAGTGCAAAGCAAAAGAGGTACTTCCATAGAAACAAGTGCTATATTAAATATGAGCCTTATCTGATTGAAATGTGAGCCTTATCTAAGTATTTCACACATGAGTTGTGAAGGTAGCTGACAGCAAAATAATATAGTCTCCTAATCTTATTAGTCAATTTCCCTCCAGACAGCAGGATACTTTTTTTATAACTTCAAACAGATAGCAGGGGGTGGGGGAGTGGGGCACTTTTCCTAAACAAAAGCAACATAATAACCTATATCAATGTGAAATTTGTAAACGTCTGATTTTACAAGGACCTTTTTTTTTTGTTTTATAGTCTAAAGAAGAAACACAGGTTACTGTTTTTTAGCAGGTAGAATTCTTAGAATCTTCCAGAAGTTGGCATTAGGGAGGGAACAGGAGTGAGGCAAGAGCTTAGTGAGTTCAGCTGTTCAGACGCTGGCATGGTTATTAGCCTGGGTGGACAAAAGCTCCTTCTGACTCAGGCATGAAGTCTGGCCAGTTATATTGGACTTGAGTTCCTTTATCCTCTGATCAGAAGACCATAGTTCTCCTGGCTCCTCCCTCCACCCCAAGCCTCTGGCATAGCTGAAGAGAACCACTTCACAGAAAGAGTGGACCTTTCTTCTGAAAACCTGGTAATGTTGAAGTGCTAAATCCTTAATACAGTGGAGAAGCACATCACCCATATTCTCTACAAACCCTTGACTAGAAGTGGAGGTGGAAAGCATAGCTCTCCCTCTGTCACAGGGGCAGGGAACCCCTGCAGGGATCTTTGTCTTCTTGGAAGTCAGTGCCAATTTAAGCAGGAGCACAGCGGGATGCCTCTCTTGTTTCCTCCAGTATCTTCTGGGCCCTGCACAGTACATCCACTGTCACCTCTGTTAGGAACATGGAGTTGGATGCCTCCCTGTGTGCTTATAACTCTCTTCTTGCACACTGAAGTCAAGGTGTGATCAGGGCAGTCCTTCTTCAGATAGGCCACCTGGGAGAACATAGCCTGCTTCCTTTGCAGCCGCAACACCATTGTCACCAAGTGTGCAATGGGGGGTCCCTCTCTCTGAAGAATCAGCCACACACTTTTTTAGTGCCACAAGGATTTGGGTTCGGTGGCTCATGGCTGCTCTATCAAGATACCCTTCTAAGGTGAGTTTAATATATCCATTCTCTTCTCCACCGATCAACACACATCAGAATCTTAAAGGTCATTGGGCAAGGACTTTCCCAGTGCTGAACTTCATACTCATCTCATCATCAAGAGGTGTTCTCGATCTGCTCTTCTGATGCAAAGCCAGCATCTCCCTCGTCAGCAACATCTTCTTAAATGCTCGACCCTCTGTTGAGGATGTGCACATTTAAAATATATGTACAGCAAATTTGTTTCCTAATTCCATTCAAATTCTGGTAATGTTCTGTTGGTTTGATTTTTGTGATTTTTTGTATATTGTATTAAGACATTAACCTTTTTGTTTTTGTTTTGTTTTTACTTTAGGGGACACTTAACAAATCCACTAGTTCAAGAAGCTTAAAATCCCTTGACCCTGAAAACAGTGAAACTGAGTTAGAAAGGATTTTGCGTCGCAGAAAGTTGACAGCAGAAGCAGATAGCAGTAGTAAGCCGTTTGAATTCTCCATAGTTCTGCTCTTCACCTCTGAAACCTCTTCCTTTAAATCCCTATTTAGCTTGAAATAATCTTAAAAATTACTGTTAAAATGCTTATTTTTAATATGAGTGAGAAGTAGTGGATGGGCAAAGGTATTCATGGATATCTCATAAGAACTCACATATTTTTATTCATTGGTATGTCTGTTTACTTATTCATTTGTAGGTAATCAGGCATTTATAGACCTGATTTGCTTAATGTGAGATGCCCTGGTGTTTGGCCAAGAATATAGCATTGAGTCCAGGCTCTGGAACCAGACTGCCTCAGTTTGCATCCCATCTCTGTCACTTGCTTGCTGATTGTCCTTAGGCCTCAATTTCTTTATTGATAGCATAAGGACAATGAAAGCACTGTTCCATGGGCTTGTTCTCAGGGTTAAGGAAGTGAATACAGGAAAGGTGCTTAGCACTGTGCCTGGCCCAAGTAAGCACCTGATAATTGGTAGTTTTAGTAGTAATTACATATTAGTTACAAATGCAGAGAGACTATCTTTTCTCTTCATGGCCAACCCTGTCCCAGACTAAAGGTGTACCATCTGAACAAGGCCTGGGCTCAGTATGGGTTCCAGTCATGTTAGCCACATTTTAGGCCTCAAAATGTGTGCCAGAACTGACTTTGTATATCTTTGGTTGTTTTCATCAGCTTGGTCCTGGGAATTAGCAGAAGCCTTTATGAGGTTCCCCCTTGTGGAGGTGGAGGTGGAAATTATAGCCATAGCTGATGGGCTGAATCTCCTAGGCTCAACTAGGTTGATTTTATATAGTCCATTGTAACTTAAATCTGCAAACAATTGAGCCGTGTTGACCAAATTTAAGTTGTAAGAATATTAAAGGTGGGATTTTGATGATTAGCTTCTATTTTTTTCTGTTTGTTTTTGTTTTTGCAGCACTGAGGATTGACCCCAGGGGCACTCTACCACTGAGTTACATCCCTAGCTCTTTTAATTAATTTATTTGTTTTAGACAGGGTCTCACTAAGTGGCCCAGACTGGCCTCAAACTTGCATTCTTGCCTCAGCTGCCTCAGTTGTTGGAATTCCAGGTGTGTACCACCCAGCTTCAAGCACTACTCTTTTTTTTTTTAAAGACTTTACTTACACAACTGAGTGAATTGATTCCTTGAATCAAAATCTGCAACATTCCCAGCCAAACTTTATTATAAAAGGATGAAACCTCTGTTGTTGTTGTTGTTGTTGTTGTTTTAAATTTAGCTATTCAGTCTGCAGTTTGGTTTGCAAATCCTATTAAAATCCTGCAAGGACTCTTCCTTTTATCCCTAAAATAACCACCTGTCAGGAAATTTAAAGGGGTGCATGAGACACTCTTTTCTTAGGTTTCTATACAAGTGTTTATGCAGCCTCTATATGAGTTATTACTCATCTGGGGTCTTGTGCTTGAGTCACTCATTCCAGTATTTCAGCTTAGTGTTTTAGGACTTTGTGGATGACATTTTAGTTGCTGTCATTTACATTTCGTGCTTTGCCATAGACCTTTTTGTTCCTCCAGAAGTATTTCTTCATTCACAAATTTGATCAAACATGCAACTCTCACAGTTTCAGTTAGTTTTCATTGGAAGAAATGAGGAGACACTTTCATTTTAGTCAGATTGGAAATAGGAATAATTCTAAGAGTGGAGAAAGGAACATATTTTAGAGGCGTGGTGAGGACCTTTTGTTTTATCTGATTATATTTCACCAGTGTCCAAATAGTCAATGTATCACTTGAGGGAAGTTAGGATTAATGATATAAATTCAGTAGAACCACTAATACATGAATAGAGAAATAAGAACTATCATTGGTGGGGTGAAGTGGAGATATACTGAGAGAGTGACTTGTAATTGAACAGAAATTTTCTTTGAGCTTCCTAATAGTCAAGGGAAACAACAGACTGGCAAGCTCTCTTCATCCAAATGAAATCATACCATTATTTTGGTGGTGCAGACATTTTCCTTGCATCAGTCTGGAAGAGGCATTTACCCCCTGCATCTTTTTCTAGAGGTCATGGACTGGCAAAGTGTAGAGTTCCAGGGAAGAGATTGAGGAAGTAGCCGAAGCCTGGCAGCTGCGTGGCAGGGGTCAAATGACAGAGCTGAGGTCTTGGATTGATTTGTGCCTCTGGTGCACAGAAGTCTCTGACATTGTTTGCTTCTGCACACAAAATCGTACAGAAAAGTAGATGGGAGGACACCCTGGACAAAGGAAGTATCAAAAGGGAGGCAGTCCCGACTGGGCAGGACTCAGATCCTGGGTTGGAGGGTGTCGCCCCAACAGCCAGGCATGCACCATTGTTTCTTGAGTTTTTCTTCTGGTGCTGAGTGATGTTCCCCTGCTTTCCTTAGCCTTGGAGCCTGCCAAACTGATGACTTAAAGATCAGCCAGTGCCTCTTGAGCATCGGTTGGCTCAAGCAGGGTGCAGCAATAATAATCTCAAACATCGTGCATTTTTTAAAATTTCTTTTTGTATGTAAGAAAAATAAGAGTTCTGGCTCAGCTCACTACTCTCCTCCTTTTGATTTGGCTTCAGTTGCAGAACAAGCAGCAGGGTTGGTGTGTTCAGAAACGCATCACGCCTTCCCACAAGGGCAGATTGTTTCAAGCTATCTAGTGCTGAAGTCATCAGTTACCCGGAGGCAGAAGAGAGCTGGCTCTGCAGAAAGTCTGGATTCAGCTTCTTATTTGTGTTTCCAGGAGCTAGCGCTCTGGGTCTTTCTGCCCTTCTCTTTTTACTCTCACACCCCCTGCAACACAAGGCTTAACAGAGCCAAAAGGAAAAGGCTTTTTCAATCTGAATATTCAGTAGTGTCACCAACCGTCTGCCCAAATGGTTCAGATAAAATATGTAAGGAAGTTACACACCAATGCTTTGTGGGCTGGCACTCTCTCCAGTCCGGAGAGTTGTGTCTCCCAGGCAAATTTTTAGCCAAATTTAAGAATAAAATTCCAGAGCTAAATATTAATGACCAGGGATTAGCTAGCATTTTAGACTGTACCCACCAGAAGCTTCCATCTTGAGAGATGATCTGACATCTCTTATGGATATGGAGACTCCCAAATTATGTCCTCCTCTTAGTATTACCTTTCAAAGTTGTTCTCAAACAAATTTTTAAAAATTGTCATTGAATTTTCATATCTATGGCTTATCTCGTAAATCTCTTTGTTTCAAAAGCATGCCTTCTGAAGTTTCAGGAAAGACATACTGGAAGTTTGCTTTAAGGAAAAACTGCCTTGGATACAGTCTTTCTATAGAAAGACAGAAGGAAGCCAGGATGAGGTGTTGTTCACATGCCCAGCATTTTTAGACCAGTTTGCCAGTAATTTCAATAACAAGCCCTATTGTAGTTCTTAAATGCCATCCCAAAGAACAGAAAAGTCAAAAAGGTAAACAGCCAAACCCTTTGCCTCTTAATTTTCATAATCCTGTGTCTGTATTTTAAGAGGCAATAAATCCACTTACTTCTCATTCACATTAAAATGAAAATGTTCATAAAAGCTGTTTAATGCTCAAGAAGCCTTCATGAGCCTTTTAAAAAGAGCCTTTTGACATTGTTCCATTTTCCATGTAAAACACAGAGCCAAGTTTTGGGAAGAATTAACTCTTGAAAGGCAAGATGGCTTGGGAAGGGCTGCCAGAAAGCCATACTCTGGGGGCAGAAAAGAGTTTTCGCAGTTCCAGGGTCACTGCGGACTCTGGTCCGTGAGGGAACCATGGCTGGGGTTTGTGGTTTCCCAGAGCTCTGTGCACAATTCCTCAGCGTGTTCCTCGTACTTTGAAAAGCAGCAGCTGATTTCCAATAGGAACACTTTCAGCATGCTCTTGAAATTTTTTAACCAACTTGTCCTTTTCACTTCTTGAGGGTTTTCACGTAATCTGTTTTTCAGTACCATATTAATAAGCATCACACAGAATAATTAAACTTGAGGTATGTGTTTGGTTTTAAGGTCCTACCGGGATATTAGCCACCTCAGAGTCCAAATCCATGCCAGTGTTGGGTTCTGTATCCAGTGTAACAAAAACAGCCTTGACCAAGAAAACTCTGGAGGCAGAATTCAACAGTTCGTCCCCCCTAACACCTGAGCCAGGTGAAGGGCCCCGTAAATTGGAAGGATGCACAAGTTCCAAGGTTACGTTTCAGTAAGTAACGATGCTCTTTACTAAGTAGTATATAGAAGAATCTGTAATGACTAACGTGTGTTTCTTTGGTTTGTTTCTCTTCAGAGAGGTTTTGATTTGGCTAGACAGTTCTCTTCCTCCTTCCTTTGATGAGCCAACTTTTGCTTCTAAGCTCCTGTCCCAGAGCTCTCCTTCAGATCCAGAGCAAATACCATGTCTAAAGGGAATTCCTTCCCTAAACTGGTTTGGCAACAAGTTCTTTTTCTACACAAAGAATTGACCTGGCTGATACTCAAATTCCGTATCAGGAGACACCTAGTCCTTCAAAGTTAAATGTTAGGTTCATCTGTCTTTCATGGTTCCTGAGCAGCCGGAGAAGGTGCTAGATCTTGCAGAGGCCACTTTGAAGCGTTCTTTTGTACAGACTTATTTCCTGGTCCTCTGTGAAAGATGTGCCTCCACCTGCTGTATCCTGGGATGAAAACATCCTATGTAAGGAGTCGTGTACGCAGACTGGCTCCAAAGTGACACTTTGTCAGTGAGTTCTCGTGGAAGATCAATTTGTTTTATAACAATGGCAAGCTCTTTTTGAAATTAGTCTACACTTTTGCTTTAGTTCTCTTGCCAGGATGTCAGCTAGTTTGTCAGCTGAAGAAAAGGAAGAGGTGAGGCAAATCAGATCAGCCGAATATTGTAATTGCAGTTAATTAAACCTCTGATTTCCTGTTCTGTCAAGAGAGAAAGAGCCCCTTTTTTTGTAGCTTTAGCTGTCTTAGCTTAAAAGGTGAAACCTGGACAAATGAAGTTGAAATTAAATTTGGATCTATTTTTGCCAACTGGTATTTTCTTCCTCTCTTTGCATTTCTCTCATTGGTGCTATTAACTCCCCCCCCCCCTTTTGGAATGAATGGCCTTCCTTGCTGATTTACAGTTTTATCTAATTTCATTGTGTTTAAAAGCACATTTTCTCCTGCAGTTGTGTATTTCCTTTCTTTTGACTGGAGTCATTTGCACAGTTCTAACAGAAAGATGATCTATATTCACTCTTCATCTTTCCTATTAAATTTGTTTAACACCTAATTTGACATCAACAGTCTGGCTACATTTGAACCAATACCCAGACACAAAAGCAATTTAGCTGAGACAAGTTAGTTTCTGAGAAATGCTTCAGTGTGTGTGTATAGATTTTTTTTTTCCTTTACCATTTTACACAGATAATCTTAATCAGAAAATACTGCAACTCCTTCTTCCTTTTGTCTGCCTTTTATTCTCCAAAAGTAAGTGGAAATTACATTTCCAAGAAAGGAAATGAAATAATTGCAGGCCCAAGGTCTGCAAAATGTGCGTTGAATTGACAGTGAAAAGGATCCATGTGTTGACAGACACAGTTGTTAGATGCCATAAAGGCCGATGTGAAGCTCAATTTATTTCTCATCTTGCTCGTTCAATGACTGCTTAAGGGACACGTTTCAATTTAATTTATCCACTTAAAGCACTAATACAAATACTCTGTGCTGCTGTATTAACTTTTAAACTTTGTAACCTAATGCTTGATTATTCAGTTCTTGACATTCTGTAGCTGAAATAACTACTGCCACCTATTTTCATATTGACAGGCGTTCAGCAAATAAGAGTACCTTTCTGAGAACTCCATTCCCTCAATACAGCTAGACCAAAGGAATCAGAGGATTTGGGGTATCTACAGGGCAATTATTCGTTTCCTAGACAGGCACTCTTCATTCATCTGTATGTAGATTAGCAGTGTAATGACTCAAAGTTTAACTTAAAGTTAAAACTTAAAGTTTACCTGCAGGCTTTAAAAGTAAAAACTCATGTTATTTGTTAGGATCTCTTGAAACCAGGGATGAGAAGGGTTATTTCCAGGGCTGCTTCTGGCTGGCTCTGCTATACTAATATGTATTGTGACACAACCACATTGTCCCGCCTTATGGACTTGAACTAGCAAAGCACTAGGAAGTCAGGACAGCAATTAAAAAATGAAATGTTCCTTTACTTTTTAAAAAGAAATTTCACACCCAAGGATTGCACTTTGGTTTAGATCAGTGGCAAGACCACCATGGCTTTTCAGGTGAGTGCACCTTCTGCCCTTGACAGGAGTCAGGGTCAAGGGTGCCTGCCAGTCAGTGGGGCCTCTAGTACATACATCTTTCCCCAGCATGTGTGTGTGCCCCTTACCTACTCTTCATCACTCACCCTCCTGCTCTCCTCTCCTCTCTCCAGTTTGGCCTCTTTGGCCAGGTCCCATTCCCCACTGGGCCCTTTGCTTGTGTGGTCTCCTATGCCTAGCACACTTTGCCCAGACCTGCCTGGCCCACCCACTCACCTCTGTCAGCTCTGTGCTTGGGCCCCATCTTCTCATGCAGTCTCCTGGCCACCTGCTTACCTGTAGCCCCTCTTCCTCCAAACTCTGGGTGCCCACCCCGCCTGCTGGCAGGTGTCACCTGCTGGCTTTCTCTACACAGCATTCTCTTCATTGTTCACTTTTTCTCTCCCTTCACTGAAGTGTAAGCTCAGTGGACTTTTAGGGACTTTTTGGTTTGATTTGTTCTCTGGTTTTCTCAAACACCTGGGGCCATTCCTGTCCTGCAATAGGCTCTCAAGTGAATGGGTAAGCACGTTTTTTAATATGAATAAAACAGTGGACAGCTCAGATAGACAGGAAAGTTTGCTAATCAACCAGAAAGTTTTCCAGCGTGAAGGTAGACATAAAGGTGTTTTCTGTGTAAGGTCTTCCCTTACCCGGAAAATTGAATAACTTCAAACTCTGCCTGGAAATTTTTTTCCTTTCAATAAGTTCCTAAAATCAACACATGTGTGCTCCCCATGTAAGTAATTCCTGTGTGAAAATTATGTGTCAGATACATATTGGTTTATTTCCTAAGGACCGATGACAAAGCAAGAGACACTTTTAATACTTAATTACAAAGATTAATTAGAATCAGTGTTCTTGTCACCAGTATAAGCAAAGCAAGGTTTGGGGGTGTTTTTTGTTGTTGTTGTTTGTTTTTTGTTTTGAAACAAGAAGATAAAAGATAATCAGAGCATGGAAACCTGTTTTTTCTGTTTTAATAATAACTTTTAAAATATAGCGTCCTATTATTTCCAGTAAGTATATACTACCTAGTCATGATGTCTTAAATCTCAGGGTGAATTTAAATTTTATTAACTTTGAGTGGCTGTAATGCAGATGGGAATTATGCTCGCAACCTCCTTTTATGTTTGGATGGGTGAAGAGTCAGCTCTGCAATGAAGAGGGTTTACACCTAATTTTTGCTTTTGTGCTCTTTCCCCTGATACTGTTAAAATCTGATAATCCAATAATGTTAAAATGTAGTAAATTCTTTGATTCAGGCTATTCAGTGGGTGAGATGGTCAGATTAAAAGAGGGGAAGTTCTAAATTACAGAATTTTTAAAAGAAACTATCTTTTGGGGTCTAGGGTTTAACTCAGGGCAGAGCATTTGCGTGATCCCCAGTGTGGCGAAAAGAAACTATCTTATTACTTTAAGGCAGCTGTAATACCTGAAAATAGGCTATCCAAGTGTTGCATTGTCTGAAAAACTAGAATGGTAGTGTCTTTATTAACAAAAGCCTGGGAGAAAGGGGACTCAACAAGGAAACAGTGTGATCAGTTTTCTAAACCTGGCCTTTTCCACCTCTGCTCAGGGTGGCAAGGAGCATCTTGTTGCTCCCAGAATCTGAGCTCTGTCATAAGATCAGATAGACTAGTGTTCAGATCTCACATCTACTGTTCACTGTCTTTGACCTTGACAAATTATTTAATATATGACTTAGTTTCTCTTATATAAATTGTGTTTGGTAACCTCTGCCCTGCATGGTTGTCATTTAAATCAGATAATATATGAAAAGTATTTCAGTACATTCCTATCTTAAAATTCTAATGCTGGGATAATGGATCACCAAGGACAAGAGTTAGATCTGAAAGCTAAGATACTGGATACTTTGGTCATTGTGGGCCAGGTGACCTTGGACAAGTCTTAGTGAGTGGGTATGGTGCTGGGGATGGAACCACGGGACTCGCGCATGCCAGGCAGGGGCTCTACTGCCATGCCACCCCACAGCCATGGATGTCACTCATGTCTTGTTTTCCTTTTGTTGTGTTCCTCATGCTCTAACATTGAGTCTGCTGAGTCCCTTTTGGTCCCTCCAAATTCCTAACAACCGTGGTTGCTTGGTAGAAATGTTCAATTAGAAACAAGATTTAAGTACATATTTTCTGTCTACAACCTGTGTTTCATTACTTTATAAACTTACTGTAAAACACACACAAACCTAGAAGTGTAAATTAATTAATATTTAAGTTAAATGATCAGAACTCACAGGGTTTACACCTAAGTCCTATTCAAATTACTGTTCTCCCAAGTGCTTTTAGACCTGTTTGGGTTAGAAACACCTGGTCTCAGAGGAAATAATTGGAATTTTTTTTCTATCTGACTATTTTGGCGTAGAAAAAGTAGAAGAGAAGGAAAGACCACTTCAGAGCCATTCTTGGTCCTATAAGAGACTTAGTTAAGTACTTATTTGCATCAAAAAATGATGTGTCCCATTTTAATTACCACTGACTATTCAGCATGTTTCCAAATGACTTTGGCTTTTGAAAGTGGATTTAATTTAGGGGAGTAACCGTCAGTTTGCCACCATTGCTGGCATGTGTGTGGTTTATTGTGACACAGACACCTGATCAAACTCCCAGCCACATACACAGAATGCCATGCAGCACAGTCAGGCTGAACCTGGCACTGGGTAGCCTTCCTGCTCTCACTCAGGTTGCCTAGTCCCATGTGCCTGCACACTGGCACATTGACTGATGGGCAAGGAAGAGATTAGTATTTCAGAAATAGAAGCACAGGCTGAACAATAACTAAGAAAACCCAGTGGACTTAGATGTGGGTGACCTTTGTCTTCCATTTTCATCCGATGCAAGATCCTGAAACTCTGTTACCAACAGAATGCATAAGTCTGATGTTCTTGATTGATGTAGCCACAATAAATTAGAAAAACTCTACAGCATTAGAGTGTGTGCACTCAGCACAGTGTGCACGTGCTAGAAGTTAATATTTTCTCTATTGTTCATCAATATATAGTCATAGTAAAACAATATACATCCAAGAGGAAATGTGCTGGACTTGTAGCAGGTAGGAGGTATTTGTTGTAGAGACAGAGACTATGGGCAATAGAACAGGCTTCTAGTTTGGAAGTTTTGGATTTGGGAATTTGCTTCCATGATGGTTTGTTGTTGTCACTGTATCTCACTAAAGTTTATTAAGCCAGGCATTTTCTTGTGTTATTTTAATTCTCCCAAACTTATACATTAGACGTTATCCCTGTGTCAATAAAACTGAGGCTCAGTGGGATAAACAGCTTACACAGAATGATACTTCTAATTGATAGTTGGGTCAGATTGCATATGAACCTTTTTTATTCTGTCTCCTGAGCCCATACTTTTTGAGCTATAGCATTCTGTGTATTAAGAGCTTGAGGAAGGGTAGAGGAGCGAATGATCAAAAGCTTTCTCCTCAAGGAAGCAGCAATTCTGCAGTTACGTCACTTCCTTGGCTTTGTAATACATCCTGCCCTCGGATCCTCCACACAAATGGGTAGTGTCCTCCTCCTTTGCTCCTCCCCATCCTAAGGCTGGTCTAAGCAATGAAAAGGTCACCTTCAAAACCAAGATTTCTGAAAAGGAGAGCCAATCTGAATTAGCAAGAGTCTTAACAGATAATTGGGAAGAGATCATTTTAACATTTTTCATGCCAAATACCCAGTGAAGAGGCATGCTTCCAAATGAACTTTGGAAATTAGCCTAAGCTACTTTAGTCCTCAGTATATGTTTCATTTACACCTTTTTTATTTTATTGGCTGCTTCAAACATATCAAAGAATAGTTTATTTCTAGAAGTCAAATACTTTGAAACTGTCTGGCTCTAATCATTGGATTAGGAAGGTGCTTTAAGGTGCATCACTATCTGTGAATCTACTTGTTTTAAAAACATATATTCTAAAGCCCCACATAAATTTGATCATTGTGTCCACTTTGCACTGTGCCCTTTTGAGAGAGCACTGTGTTTGGTCCCATTACTGAGTAAGTCCTTCGAGTTTGTGCTTCATTGTCCTTCTGACCCTGAGGTTTAGGACACCTTATCAAGAGGCAGGACAGATGGGCCTGCAGCACGGAAAGAGTGGCGCTGACCGTAGAGCTTTCTGCCTCACGGTTGGCCAGAGCTGGGGTGTTTTGTGTTGTTGCTGTCTTGCTTTTTGTCTCTGAAACTGTCATCTGGAGGTGGCCTTGCTCTTCTCAGTTGAGCTTTTTCATCCATATCCACATTTTCCACTAATGATTCTTAGCAGTTACAATTAAGCAAGGTGGTCAGCCTCAAGATGATTTTCCAAAAGGGAGAGCCCCTGTCCAGGGAGCTAGGTTCCCCTGTACCCATGTGATGTGAGGGTTCCCAGCCCTGTCCTCTTCTCCCGGTCACTCTCAAAGGTCCTCTTGAGGCCCACTTGCCAGAGGCTCTTCCAGTTAACATTTCTCTAATTTACCACCTTCTCTTCCACCCCATGTGCCCCCAAACTGTAGGCTTCACCAAGTGCTTTTCAATTTCCTTTTAAACCACCAGGCAGTTAGCTTGCTTTTTTGTTTAGGGGGTCATAAGAGGTCACATCCTGCCCTAGGATAATTTAAAAAACAAAAACCCATGTAGCAATTAGAGGACTTCAATTTCCATAGAAAAATGTCCCATTTCCAGTGAAACCATTTTTATTTTAATTCACCTTTAATTTCTGTATCTATGGTCTCTCTAAATAACATGTGACTTTTGGCCCCACACAAATTTATTTTTGTAAGAGTTCATCTTTTTGGGGTCATTTACTGAATACCAAAGGGTAGACGATAAAACAGAAATTTCAGATGTCTCATGGTTTGTGTGACCAATCAAACATTTCCATGAAAAAAAATCTAATTGCCTTTCAGGTTTTTAATTAAAAGTGGGATTGATTTGTCATTGTTTGACCTCTACCTGGCCCTTCAGTTTTATTCATTCTTTCCAGTGTGATGCTAACACAGAAAAATGAACTGGAAAGTCCTGTATTTTAAGTTGGAGCTTTTGAAAGATATTAGCAAATAGAAATTGAGATTCTTAATTTTCTCTTAGGGAAACTTGGCATAAAATTATTCTCTCCAGTGTTGCTTTTAGCTGAAAATTAATTTTGTTGGCCAAATAACCATTTTTACAGAGAGATTTGGGTCCCCATTTTGTTCAGTTGGAGACCAGGGAAGTTTTAGCTCTGCAATGGAAGGATTGGTTTTCCTCCTGTTATTCCCAACCCTTCCATTTTCCTCATCACTTCCTATTTCCTTCTGTCCTGCATGGCAGGAAGCGGGGAGGCACCTTCCTGGTACTTAGTAAACATTTATTTCCTCAAAAGGTCCACCGGCCCACAGAATGAAGCACATGGACTTTGCTGCTTAATCTGATGCTCTTACACAATTAAAGGATTTGCTGTGCTCTCGCCTGTAATCTCAGTACTGCTGAATTGTGTACTGACGCTGCAGGAAGCAGCCCTGTTCGGCCAAGCGCCACTACAATGGTTCTCCATGTGGCCTGTACATGGACAATTAAGTTTTAACAACAAAATTAGCAGAACAACTGGATGTTCTGGAAGTTGAGATCCCCTCACTTAGTCTTTTCTTCCTCCCCCCCAAGGAGTTATCCTGTGGGCTGCCGGAAAGATCAGCAGCCGGTATTGTCTTCCACGTGTGTGTTTCGAGGTGCTGTGTAGACAGCAGCTCCTTGCAGATTAGTGGTTGAGGATGTGTTACAGTGAGTGTGAAAGTGGCTGGTAAATGCTGCCCAGTAAATCTGCAAGTCACCCTCACCCTGCTGCTGAGTAACTCAGTTCTCCCCAAGAATTAACTGCCTTGCAGACTCAAGCACCTAGGATTTCACAAGACTTTGTATAAAATGTATCATTTGCTTTTGGTACTTTGTAGTTTTTTTTTAAACCAATTTTCAATAGTCTTTGCAGTATTTATGTTTCTTTTTGTTTGTATGTAGTAAGTCATTTTAAAAACTTATTCAAACAGAAGTAGCCCACTACAGCGAAAGGAATTTCAGATCTCAGCATAAACTGACTTAACTTTAGAAGCTGATCAACACCATTTCATTGGGCATATACTTTATCATTTCACATAAGTATATGAAAAGTGGCCAACTGAGTTTTTGTGAGTTTCCATCTTAAAACACAGTTTGAAGTACAGAATATAAATTAAAAGAAAAATTATAATTAAAAAAAATATTATCTTGAAAATACAAGCATTTTTTGTGTGTGTGCCTGGCAGCTTTTTTAGGGAGCCAGTGTCACGTGTGGTGGGTTTGTGGAAGACTTTGTTTCAGCCCTATCAGCACCCCGCCCCCGAGTTTTTTTTGGTTTTTTTTGGTGGTGTTGGGGATCAGACTAGAGTCCTGCACACTGGGCAAGCACTCCACCATGAGCTACATGCCTAGACCAACACTCGGCTTTTAGTATCTTGGATCTGGATGTATTTTTCATGCTGACTTAAAGTTGTGCAGAATTACAGAAAGCTAAAAAAGTAGCCTCTAAAAAGTATCGCAAATGTTCCATAACCTTTGCCTGAGCTAAAACCAGTTACTTGTCTCATTATCAGAGTTGCTTTTGCTGGTGAGGATGGTCCACTTTCAGAATCTATAAATGTCTGCAGTCCATGTAACACAAGAGGAAGAAAAGAACTGGTACAGGCTTTGTAGTGTGCCCCGTGCTCTGGGATGTAAGCCCAAGGCTGGGATGCCTGCATGGCAGTCACCAAACGAAAGGAAATATTTCTGAGTTGTGGACACAGGGGGTCCTTGTTCAGCCATTTTTATCTGTGTTCCAGAGGAACTCTTGTTAATCTTGAGGGCAAATCATTTTTAAAAGCTATTAGGTTTTTAAACAGTTATATTCTGTTGAACAACATGGTTATTTATAAATAAAAATTATGTATTTTTATTTATTTCCCCTGCAAATAAACAGAACTAAATTGAAAAAGTAGTATACATCTTAAGCTGAAAGAGATTTTTTTTTTTGTAGTTGTAGATGGACAGCATGCCTTTATTTTATTTGTTTATTTTTATGTGGTGCTGAGGATCGAACCCAGTGCCTCACATATGCTAGGCAAGTGCTCTGCCACTGAGCTACAACCCCAGCCCTAAAAGAGATTTTTTAAAGTACACAAAGCCAAAGAAACCAAGCTTTGTTCTGCCTCCTTTGTAAGTACTAGAACTGATAGAATTTCATCTTTATGTTTGAAACATTATTTTGTAAAATTTTAGATAGGTATGGGAGAAGCTCCTACAAAATAGAGTTTCAGAAAGAAGTAATAAAAACTATCCCAGTTGTAATGCCACTTCTGTTCACTGCTCTAGTATCTGTAAAGGGCTTAAAAAAAAAAAAAAAGTAAGACTTATTTTTACACTAGGGAAAATAGAAAGCTGACTTCCTCTTTGGAGTTTTCCCAGGAAACTACTTTGTAAAGACAAATTTAAATCTTTCTGTTTTCTGGCCTTGAAGGTGGTAAATATGATTGTGGTTTTATCCATTTTTATTGAAAATGAAACAGAGTTCAGACCGTCCGGCTGTGCGTCATTTGTTGGATGGCTGCCACAGACTAATGCAGACGTCCCACTGGGAGACCAGAGAAGAGCTATACTTTGATTCACCAGATTGTGTTAAATAGTCCAGCTGTTGCGATTTGAAAGATAGTTACCTCAGAAGTGAAATAAAAATGAACTTGGCATTTATGCCTCAAACCATTTTTATACTGTTTGGCAATCAGCTTTTCAGAGGTAGCATTTTATAAAATAACTCTCACCGCTTAAAAGTTTCATTCACTGTAATGTTCAAAATGTCCCACCTTTATATTATCAGTAAAATTAAGCTTGAGTGATATGCAGAATTTGCATGAAATAAGCATTTCCCCCTTCATTTCATGAGCTTTGATTGTATTCAATTGAGCTCAGAACCATGTCGATTAGGGCTCTTTTGGGCATTAGTTAATTTGAATTGCAGTCGAAATGTTAGCTCGAATGTTGTTGAATATAATTGGAACGTGGAAAGTTGATTTTGAAAGGAATTTCATTGAATGCAAACAATGATGTGCTTTTTAAAAATTAGAATGCTGCGCTTTCCTCTCTTGTGACAGTTTGAGAAATCACCAAATCCTTTTATCAAGTTCAGCTTTGGCAGAACCATTTGCAGTTGTTCTGATTCTTCTGGTACTGGTACACTTTGGAGTCAGGTCTTTCCTTTTGCCAGCAAGGAGCCCCGCCTGCCAGAGCCCCACATCCTGGCTCTCCTGCAGTTGGGAACAGTAGCTGCTTTCTAAAAGGGCACCCACGTTGTACTTGGGCGTTAGGCTTTGTAGGGTAGATTGGTATATTGTGTCCTCACTTTTATTTTGCTTGTTGGTTTTTGTTTTTGTCTCAAAATCACCTTTGAGCACATGGTCTAAAATGACTCATGAAAAGTAATCTGTTTGAATGGACCATAAATGACTGCCAGTATGTTGTAGCAAGAAAAAGTATTGGCCAGGAAATCAGGATTCCAGAGTCTTTGTCCTTTACCCGTTGTTAACAAGTGTGTGCTATTGGACAAATCATTTCACCTCACTCTTCTGGAGTCTTCTCCTGACAAGTAACAGACTTAGACTAGCTCACATCAGTGATCCCTTCTGGCCAGAGCGTCCCAGGGTTGAAGTCTGACTTCCTGCCACCAATAACATGTAAGTTTTACTTGCAGACTTGGCTGCATATGGGAGGAGGGCTGCCATTACTTTTTATGAATACTGACTTGTCATTGCTAATTTTTGGTCAGTGTCTTTAGTTGCTGTATTAAAATAGAAAAAAAATGAAAAGAATAGTAGTCAAGCACAGTCCCTATTGGATTGCTGCAGTTGTGCTTCCAGGATTTCTGTTTGGGCAAGAAGCTTAGACTTATCCCTCTAGAACTGCCACTGTGGCTGCCTTGAACAAGAGCCTGGGTTCGGCACTGTCCCCAAAGGGACAGCTCTCTCGCTGTCCCATAGGGTGGGATAGAATAGAATGAGGCACAGGAAGGAACCTTGGGCAGCTCCCCAGGGAAACAAAGAATGGGCCTAATGATATCAAACCAGGGGGAGTCCAAACTACAGAGGAAATAAAAACAAACCAAGGGATGGCCTGAGGGGTGGACTTATTTTTTTACAGATCTGAAAGACGCAGATGTAAATGGGAGTTTAGAAGGAAATAAATCCATAAAGAGGCTAGAATTAGCCTGTGGTATCCATGCCACAGGAGAAGATGCCTTTGGGAAACAGCATGGTGCTTGTGGACGAGGCAGGAGACGGGAGCCAGTGCCCGACTCTTACCCTGACCGCTGCTGCTGAGCTGTGTGGTGTAGGCCAGGCTCTCCTCTCTTCTGCACACCTTGTCATCTTCATTGCAGGACAGATGAGACTACAGGATTGCCCCAGTCCCTTTCTGCTTTAACACACTGGGGTTCCAAGGCAGTGGTCATTATCCTTGAAAAAACATTTTTTTCTGCTTCAGTGAAGATTCAGAGAAATTGCGCACTGTGCCTCATTCAGTGACAGCTAACAGAGGGGTTCTCAGACTGGCCCACAGGTGACCTAGGAGGCTAACCTGCAGTTGCGAAGCTAACTTCAGGACAGATGAATGGTTCTCTGGACTGAGATGATTCCAGGACAGTTGCAGTTTGACAATACAAGGTTTCTGAGTTTTCAGTTCAATCAACCTTTTCCTTTTTGCCATTGTGGAGACTTGAGAGCACAGCTGCTGACGACAGCTTTCTCTAAGGATAGTTCACCTGCAGATACACAGGACATGAAAACCTCCATGTTCTGCCAAAGTGATGAAGGTTGGTATGGGTTCATGGAAGTTGCCCACCCAGAATGCCAAATGAGACAAATACCTCCTTTGCATGCTTTGAGTGGACTGGCTGGCTTTTGTAGCAGAGGTCTCAGACTTAATCTGGTAGAGTCAGGCCAGACTTGACCTTCATTGTGGCTTTCGTGGAAACCTAAGCTAGGCTGCAGCTTTGCTTCCCCATTCCATTTGTTTTACCCATTTGCTTACCCATTCCATTTGTTTCCAGAATTGGCCAGAAGAGAAATTTGCATGAGATTTAAATGGCAGAAGTGAAGTTGTAATCCTTAAAATGAACTTTTTTTTAGCCCTGTGAAGGTCTGTATGGGGAAGGCTCTGGCGGAGCCCATGCGCAGTGTCATTGATGTGCTAGCGTACCTAACTGGCATGTGGCAGTGGCTGGCCCTTGGTTTCTCCAGCTCTACCAACTTCCTCCTCAGCTCCTCCACATCCTGGGGCCAGGTGCATGTGCAAGCTTATCCTGCAGGTGTGTGCATCATCAGGATCAATGCTTGTGGGTGACAGATGCATCTCTAATTTGTCCTCAGTCTCTGCCACTTTAAAGCCATCCCCCCACCCTAGGCCCCCAGTTGCCAGAATAGCTGATTTCAGGGCCTGCATCACATGCAGAGGTAAAAGACTCCTATGGACTGTCTGCTAGCACCCCCCGCGGCCTAAGGTCTAATTCCTGTGATAGATTCTTCACATCACTTAGTTCTGCTTCTCTCATCAGCATTTACATGTTGCCGGGGTCAGAGAAAGTCAAAACGGTACCAGTGGGGAAACTACATCCCATACTAATCCCCAGAGCATAGTAGCATATGTCTCAAAAAGTGGCTTGTTGTCCAACGCAGATGGACAGTGTCATGATGGTGCAGATGAAGGATCTGTCCACCCTGCAGCACGGCCCATCCTCTTGGGTTCCTGATGATCTCTTTGATCTCAGCACCCCCAAGGAATACAAACTCACATATTACTCGTGTTTGATGATGGCCAAGCCATGTGGTTAATATAGCCCAGTGGCCACAGAGAATGATTTCCAAGCTTTTGATAAAAATGCGGTCCTTGGGTTTTAGTGTTTTGTGCCTGTGAATGGGGTCAGGCAGGCTACTTTCTCTTGTAGTGGATCATTTTTTCTGTTGTTTTTGTTGTATAGGAGAGACCTCCAACCATTCACACCAAACCTTGGTCTCTCCCTGTTCATTCTGCATCTTTGCTGGTTTGTTAGCATTTGTGCATTCGGTTATTCTAAAAATGATCTGTGCTAGGTGTACAAAACTGAACACCCCCACCTTGTGGATGCTTGCATTCTATTGGAAGAGGCAGACATGAAACACCTACTAATTAACTGTGGTAAGTCCACCAAGGGAGAACTACTAGGTGGAAAGAGCGTCTGCCGGCCAATCCCACCGGCTCAAGAGGCCAGAATAGTGGGATCCAGCTCCTGAGGAGGGGCTGGCCAGCAGCTCCCCAGCACAGGTCAGGCAGGACAGTGGAGTGTGGGCTAACAGCTAACACTGAGTTCTCTGAACAAAAAGGCTTAATTCTTGAACTGTCCAGGAGAACGAGAACAGTGTGGAGAGCCCAGCCCCATCACCATGGCTGCCTCGACCTTCAGGCACCGTGCAGCAGCCCATGACTCCCGTGGGGACTCAGGCCAGAGCTTCTGAGGACTGGGTGCCAGCAGCCTGATTTCCAAGAGAAAACACTTTAGGGACACCTTGTTTCCACAAGGAAACCCACCCATTCAGCCCAAGAAGCAATAGTTTCTTGCATCAGAAGACAGATGGCTTCTGTGGGAAAATAAACTGCCTTGAAAATTCAGTCAGAGATTTTTCAAGGAGCTAGGTCCTCCTGGTTGGAGAAGTCGATGGTGTCTTAGCATTTGAGCCTATTTCCTGAACTCTCTGATTCATCCCCTGCCACCCCTGAGGTCAGGTCTGTCCTTATTGGTAACGGCTGCAGCTGGCACTCCTCACCTCTCCATGCAGTCTCCTTGCAGCTAATCTGCAGCCAGCTGTACCCAGGGGCCAGAGGGAGGTAGGGAGCAGACTGGCTCCTTCCAACTAAGCAGGGCAGCAGGGAAGGGGTCTGGGCAGCAGGCCCTGGGGGGGGGGGGATGCCCAAGGGATCCCTAAGCTTTGCACTTCCTGAGAAGAGCAAGCCATTAAGCAGGTAGGTGCTTTGGCTTTTTAACGCTCCTGTAGTTAATCGCTCTGACTCTTTCTGCCTTCCTCCTTCTGGCCTTGTGCTCCTAATATGTAATCTGATAGCTTCGTTATTATTTTTTCTTTAATGGCTGTCTTCTCAAAGACTGCTATGTGCATGTTGATTAAACTTGGAACGTTATAGTTTGTTGTTGTTGTTGGTCTGAATTCAGAAATATGGAAGACAAATATTTTCTCTCTCTGCTTTTTATGTTTCTTTTTAACTCTTCATCCACAGGCCTCCCAGTAACATTGGATACAGGAGAAAATACATTGGCAGTGAAAAACAAGATGAACCAGTTATAGTTTTAGATCCTGTTTCCTCACACGAACCCCAAACCAAAGTCCAGGTTGTTGAAAAAGATCCAACTCAGTGCAAGGAGGAGGAAGGCAAAACTGAACCAGAATTCAAAGAAGACAGCGTTGAAACAACGAGAGAGACGGACAGCTCCAGCTGCTGATCTGCAAACCAGAAGGCTGGCTGTTGGGAAGTCCTTTTCAATAAGCACATGACTCATCTTGGTGTATTGTCAAGGGCTATAGACACTTTTCTCTGGTCACTGTACTCAATAGGTCTTTTCTGGTGTCACTTTTGTAAGTAGCAACTATAAGCATCAGTGAGCTATTTAGCAAAATACACATTCTAAGTAGTTTTTGTTTTTTGATCTTTATAGGGATAAGGTATTTCCTAGTTACTATATGTATTAAGTATGACTTCTTTTAGAAGGTTACAAAAGACTCAGATATTGATATCTTTTTAGGAAATGTGCATACCACTCATCAATTTTAGTAAGGCTGAAAGTTCAAGGTGTTTGTAGATAATTGGGTAAACAGAACTGACCAACTCCACATAATTTAAAAAGCCCCCCCAAGAAGCTTGTGTTTAGGGTCTGGTCCTCTCTTGATGGACAAACTGCAGCAGTTTGGGAATGTTGGGTGCTGTGGCATGCAAATTATATTCAAGGGTAGATGCAGATAAACTTCAAACTCAGGAGCTGGCATCAAACTAGTAGTCCCTTGAGTCTGTGTTAACTGTTGTTAACTGTTGGATGTTAACTGTTGCCCAGTGCCTCCCAGGGACTTCAGTGGGAATGTTCTGGTTGCCTGAATACAGAGTGGAGGGGCAGGTCCAAACCTCGAATTTCACAGTAATATCTTGGTAAACCATGTTTTCTGTCCTATGAGTTAATTGTGTTTTCCCATATACGAATGTGGCACAAGTACCATATTTTATCACAGTTCTTATGTACAGTGAAGATAAGTGACAAGCACACATTTTTCTTGCTTCACTGCTGTTCTACATTACACAGGTTTATTTATTTTTTCCCTTAAAGAAATTAAGTGGTAGTTAGTCTCTAAAAATACAATGTTTCAGGCTACCACAGTGAATAAATAGAAATGTAATCAGGGATTTTTTTTAAAAAAAACTTATGCAGCTTTTCAAAGTTGATT
This sequence comes from Marmota flaviventris, assembly GCF_047511675.1. NCBI lineage: Eukaryota > Metazoa > Chordata > Mammalia > Rodentia > Sciuridae > Marmota > Marmota flaviventris. Next base: position 13,498,902 of record NC_092501.1, read on the forward strand.
GTTTCAAAATTGGTGTTTATTTAAAATAAGTGGTAATGTACTTGAATGCACTTTTTTATGACAACGATTCAGTAATGGTAATTTTACTATTAAAGAAAGTGAAAGGTTTAGTTTTGTTAGCATGACTCAGCATGTAGCTGTCAGGTGTTTCTCACCTAAGGGCAGGAGAAAATGATAGTAATAATTGCAGTAGTCGTATTGTATTTTTGCACGTGTGCTTGAGCATTGGAGAGGTGGGAGGCAGTGAACATACTTCCTCCAAGTGGAGACAATTATCTTCCTGTAGGTTCCTTATGCTCAACTCCTTCCATGTTCTTCCAGTGATGATTTTCCAGTTTCCTATCAGTTTACTCGTGGGGAATTAAAATGTAATGATTTTCAACTGTATATTTCCCTAACTGAATAATACTGCTATATGGTATTTAACTACAAACTGATGAATTCGCTTAGATGAGTTCTGTTATGTTGTGATTTGAACTCTCCTCACCAGAAAGTATTAAAAGAGAGAAAAAAAAAAAGCACCAACAGTTTCCATTAAGGGTCAATTGTGGTTATTGACTTGTTGTTTTGGTTTTGGTTTTGGTGGTGCTGGGGTCTGAACTCCAGAGCTTTGCATATGCTACCTCGAAGCTACATCCCCAACCCCAAAACTCAGCCAACCTTGACATTCTTTAATAAGATATTTGTATAAGTTGATGAGTTTAGTAATTTTTGATGACACAAAGAATGGTTTCCATTGAGCAGCTCTCCTCTGTTTCTGCCATGACCTGCTGGTGTGTGCGTTGTTTGCGGTTAGGAATATGAACACCACGCACACCAGCAGGATAACATGGTTATAAAAACACCTTTGTGTCCAGCAAAAGTACTTCCTGTTTGGTGAGATGTGCCACCTGGGCCAGGCTGCAGTCCGCACCTGGTACTTTCCATGTTCTCTTTCCAAGCTGCCTACTGTACTTCCCCCGTGACCACGAAACACCTTAAGTTACTGTGACATAAAGATATTTGATGAAGATCGTTTACTCACCTTTTTCCTACAGTTTTTCCCTGTTCACTTCAGTTTTCAAGTTTGCCCCTGCTGGGCGTAACTGTCAACAAAGCAGCTGGTCCCAGATAGTAAGAAATGGGGAGACCAGTGTTTCTGTCTTTAAGGTATGTTCTCGGCTATTTACACCCAAAACGTATACCACTTTAAAACTGGGAGGAACCGCATGTTTTTGTTTTCTCTAAAAGGGCATTTGTTTTTCCTTCTGTCTGGGGGATAATAGATTAAATCTCTGCTAGTTTTCTTAACTAACGTTGATATACTTTCATAACCACAGTGAGACAGAGGAATAGAGGTCCTTTATGCTGTTGCTTCTTAAAAAAAGAAAAAATGTCTCTCTCTTCTCTGGAAGAATAAGAAGAATTGAATTAAAATTCTTGCACCTTTTGTGTCTGAGCTAGTCTCAAACTCCTCACCTACAGTCATTTTAGCAATTGATCAGCCCCATGGAAGTTTTGATTGTCAGGGTCACCAGGGCCATTAGCACCCAGCCTTGTTTGGTCTGAGTAAAAAGAAGATGGATATTTTGGCTCCGACTGTTCATCAATAATTCCTCCTTCCTTACCTTTGTTAACAGTAAAAGGTTTGTTGGAAATGGAGTAGTACAGGTACAAATTACTGTTGATTCTTTTTCCAGACCATTCTTAGGTTGAGTGTCAGGTAAGTGATAAGTCTGTGTTAGGGAATCTTAAAAACAGAGCCTGGGTTATTTTCCTAAATGCACACTACGTGTGTGTAATCACTTCATCATGTGATAACCTCAGCTTCTGTGCCAACAGCTGTGGGTGGTATGTAACCGCCCGCCATCACCACTGACCTTAGAAGGGCAGGCAATCCTCACGACAGGGTCAGAATGGTTGGAAGTTTCTTCCAGGCACTCGTGTTTCCCCATCCCTCTCGTTTTTAAACTGGGATATGCCTAGTTTCTTTCATCTATTTTGCAGATAGTGATATTATTATTATATATGTTTTATATTACATAACAGAGAGTTTTTATATTTATAGTATAAATAGAAAGTGTTCTTGGGGCCCTAAGTCTAAATTAAAATGCTTGCTGTCCATAGGTGAGCCCAGACCTCAAGTGAGGTTAGCGTGAGTGGACTCTGCTTTGTGTTGAAATTAAAGTGCTGATCTGGTGAAGGTGATAAGTCACCTCTTTGGTTCATTGAATTTAATTAGTTTTTGCTCTGGTTTCATTGATTTCATTATAATTCATGTCACAGTTTGGGGGCACACTTAGGATTTATGTATGTGTGTGCATCTGAGGATATTTGTACTCCCTTTAAAATGAACTTTCCTTCCAGTTTGTCCTGCCTAGTGTTGGTTGCTAAGCCTCAGGAGAGGTGGTGGCAGCCACAAACTGGGACACAGTTCTCCCAGCTTAGAGTGATACCAACCAGTTCTCTGTCCCAGTCCAAGTCCAACTTGAACTGCTCTGAGTCTGCCATGGAGCCAACTTTAGATGGTAACTTCGGTTCTGCCAAAAGGTCATTAAGTCTCCTTGTTCATACTTTTCAAAAGGAGAGGCCCTCTGTGTGCTTGGTAAAAATGTAGAGACTGTGTCTGAAGTCCAAGTTCAGCCAACTCTCCTACAGGTCAGTTCATGGCAATTTATGTAAATTTTAACTAAAGGAAATGGTAGCCCTTTTAACAGAGAACCCAGCCATATAAAGCAGTGGGACATGATCATATCTATAGATGTGTGTTTGAGTTTATTTACTATCTCCTCTGCTGTAACACTAGCTTTCAGAGAGCCAGGTCAGCAGCATCTCACTTTTAAACACTCGCTGATCACTTTTTAAATGGTGCTGTATAAACAACTGGATATTTAAGAACCACAGGATTATTTATTCACTTATGTACTTATTAATCATTCTTGTTCTAAAACAGATCTAAGGAGATTTACAAAGATAATATATAAGGAAAACTAAAATTTAAGAGGAAGCAGGAAGGAGAGGAAAGGGAATTGCTTGTAGAGAAGTGAGATAAAGCTGTTTGGTGGTTGAAAACAAGGCGACGCTCTGTGCTCCTATGAGGTTGGCCACAGAAAGGCCAGGTGGGGTTGAGGAGCAGGTGAGCCCAGGAGATGGCACCTACTTCCGGCACCAAGAGCTTCTTGCTGAATTAGGTTTTTGCTTTTGAGATGTTCTGCTCGGTAAAGGATGAGGTGTTTGACTGAATGCCAACATGTCACACAAAAGAGGGTGCCCCAAAAGTGTGACTCCAATTGTAACTAAATGAATGAAACCAGAGCTAAACTAATTATTTTGTTTCAACAGTACAAGTATTGGCCTCTGATAAAAGCAGAACATGATCTTGAAAAGTGGACAAAAGATCCCGTGTACCCATGGAAATATGATGGCTTAAAAAAAGTTCACAGATAAAATTTCAGGCAAACACACCATATGAGTATATTACCAAACAGCTAAATTAAAAGAAAAAAAGAGCGCATGCGTTAGTGGTGCTTAAGAGCAGACTCGGTGCAGGGATGTACTTCACAGCTGCCAGCCCGACACTCACTGAACGCCGTGCCTTGCACTACTGCCCCTGGCTGGAAGAGGCTCACATTTTGGCCAACTCCTCTACAACCTCCGTGGGGAAGATGGGCTCTGGAGGCTCAAGCAGCTCACCAGCACCAGCAGCCACCTCAAGGGCCTTCTCAGCATTCTCATTAAAGTCAAAAAAAGTGTGTTCTTCTTTGAAACCTATTAAAAACAACAAAAATAAATTTACTGTCTAATGTAGCTGTGCTGATATTATATATCACATGATTTGAATGACATCCTAGTCAAAACTATCTATAGGAGTCACATCACTATCAGAAAAGTACCCAGAACCACTTAAACCAGGTCCGTCTTTGGTTAGGCATTAACTGTGCTATACCATACACACCTAACAGGACATTCTGCAGTGTTTGATGTGTTGTGACAGAGCTTAGCAGAAAAGGGTACCAGGAAAAACTAGAGGAGAGGCCCACACTGCTTGAATGCAGACCACCTGTTCCAAGAGGACCAGGGGCAGACTTGGACTATGCCAATCAGGCCCACAGTGGTAGTTTTAGTGGTTGAGATTTTGCCAATATCCTCTAATCAAAGGTGGTAGTGGAGAGATTGGTTTTGCCTGTTTTGGGTCCTCTTAGCATGTAGTGACCAGTGTCTGAGAAATTCTCAACTAATCCCTTAATCCATTTTGGAACCCCCAGATAGCTGCACTAACACCTGAGGAGGGCTTGTCCCTCTGGTTCCTAGGTTTGTGATGCTCTGAAGCAGCTGTGTTCCTTGTGAAGTGGCTGGAAATGTGAGAGACCATTTAAGGAAACTGTGGCCTCTTCTAGTCAAGATGACAGACAACGTGTAGAACAATATAATTTAACACATTTGAAAAAAATGAGCTTTTGTGTTACACACTTTTAAACAACCAGATTCGCTGTTGATGCCTTTACATGACTCAAAATTGGTCTCTCAATTATACTTTCATTTTCTGTGGATCTGTGAGTGTATGTAAACATGACAAAATTTTTAAAAATCACAATTTTTACTGGTCTCTTTAAATGTCCCTGCATGCCACAGTCTCCTTTCAGGTATCACAATAGTAATATAAAAAATAAAAGTGCATGTTTAGGATGTTTCTCTCCAACCACTACACAAGGTGCTTCCTCATATGCAGATTTATAAAGGTAGCATTTCTTAAACGATCAGTTGATTTCTCTTGAGATCTTAGCCTTCCCAATATACAGTAGAATTAGCACACTGCCTCCTGGTTTTAAGTAAACCAAGTTGCCTCCAAGAACCATCAGAAAAACATCTGCCTTTAACTTTCAGACTGTGCAAAGAAACCTTAAGGATAATTTGGACCATGACAAAAGGTAGGCTTGGAGATTCCAATCAATTAATTCTATTGAAAAGCATCAGGCCAGATTTTAACACTCAGGTAAACAGATAATCCATTAAGGCAACAATGTGCATTGTGGCAAGTGCCATCTTAGTTTTGTCAGCACTTATTTATAGTCTTTGGATTCCCCTGCCCTCCTACCGAGGGACTTCTATTCCCCCTGGTCCAATCTTTGTTCTCTTATTCATGGCGAAATGACAACAAAGCAAGAAGGCAGCACGTACCCAGCATTCCCTCGTGGACCAGTTCCTCCTCTATAGTCAGAAGGCGGTTGTATTTAGTCACCCATTCACCACGAGAAAGGCCCCCCAACTTGATAAACCGGACCCCGAGTCCAACGGCCTGAAGAGGAAACATTTTGGATGGGAGGGTCATGTTTTGCTGAGCTACAACAATGATTTGAAGAGAAGAGCTGTCGCGGTGTTGTGCTGGGGTTTCCCCCTTGTATCTTCATATTGTATTTTTATGGAAGTAAAGTGACCTGCTCACAAGCCGAGAGTTTGAAAGGCAGGCAGATGGTGTGACTGACTGTCCATCGGGCGCTTTACTAGTCGTGTAAGCATGCTGATTTTATCTAAGAATAGGCTGGCCTTTCTCACTTCATTTTAGGAGGGAAGATTGCAGGGACACACCCCAGTCATTTAAGTGCGCTCGTCATTTTCCTTGGACTTCAATTTTGCTTCTTTTTTAAAAGTTCAAAGATTAGCTCTTTACAAAAGGTAGCAGTCTGGGAGGAAGCAAGTCTATTTCATAAAAGGTTACATGACTTTCTCCACCAAAGACAGCATTTCTCTGAAATACCAATTCGTGATAAAAGCAGTGTTTTGGCAATTCTGCAATTGACCAGTGTTCAGCACTTACCATATCGACAAGGCTGTCATCAAGACACTCTCCTTCTGTACTTCCAAGGATGGTGAGGTGCTTCTTACCTGGGAGAGCAATTCCTGTCAGTTTTGTGTGGTGGCAGAAGCAGTTCACACATAACAGCCATGGGGTCCAAATTAGAAATTGGCCAGAGATTTAAAACTTAAAGAATTTAAAACTTTTAAGAACAGAGAGCAGAGTCAGTTATTTGACCACCTAAGAATTCTAAGGTAGACACTTGCATTTTCTCATCTAAACATTGCGCTGGGTTTATCTGTTTAGTCTTCTTTCTAGTAGCTTAGATGCTGTGGGTACTATATACCACATTTCATCACATTTAAGATTTGTTACTTATGAGATGCACTGCCATTTTATCACCACTAGAAAGGAAGAAATGTTCACTTCGGATCGACATGTTTCTAGGACCTCAGCTCCAAGACATGATTCATTTTGTTGCTGTTCCACATAAGAAAATACGCACCTTCAAGTCAGTGAACTGTGGTAAGTACATGGGCAGCGACTGTGGAGTTGATAGCCTGTATTATGACTTTCTCACTTCATATAGAATTTTATTCAAAGGCATCTGTCTTTATGAATATTTAGAAGAGCAATATGGGTAGTATTTAATCATTTGAAGGCCTCAGGACCCTTAAAGTTTGCCAAAGCCTATGAAGGGCACAGGCCAGAGTCCTTACTGTGGCGACAGTTTGCCATCTGCAGTGATGACAGAATGCCTGAGGGGTGGGCCTGAGGGGAAAGGTCATCTGACTCAGATGACTGCCCTGCCTGCCATTCCATCCTCTGGCACCTGCCCTGGCCCCTGGCTGCCAGTCAGGCTCTTAGTCCTGCTCTGGGTCTGAGACTGCCCTTGTGTCTAGTTTCCAAAGCCTGTTCATGGTATTCATGTGTCTGGCACAGTACATAAGGACCCACGATGCCCATGAACTCACTGGAGTTCACAGTCCAGTGGGAGATATCAGCCATTAAATAATCAGACATTGTGGTCAGCACTACAAAAAGAAAATATACGATGGTACAAGGAAGGTTCGGAGCAGAATCAGGGTGGAGGAGGTCTGAGGAGGCCTATGCATTCACAGGCATTTCACTTAGGACCTGAAGGATGAGTAGCTAGCCAGGTAGATGGCCCAGAGAAAGGCATTCTAGAGCAAAGGAAAAGCATGTGCAGGCTGAGAGGTAGGAAAGAGTTTGAAAGTTGCAGAATTTAAAAAAGTAAGCATGGGCAGTGGGATGAGCACAGTGTTGTGGGGAAGCTATTTAACCCTGCCATGGCTCATTTCTCTTAGGTAAATGGAGGGACAGTGTGTGCTGTGCACTTCACAGGGCTGCTGTGAGCATTAAATCCAAAGCTAAACGCCTTATGTACTGCACAAAGATGCTCTTCTCTGCCATCCCAGGCTGATCAAAAAAAAACTTTTCAGCTGTCCCCAGAGCTGGGCTAAGGACCTGCTTCCAGATGCTTCTTTGATGCTACCCAATTTGCCCACCTGCCCAGCAGCTTCCTATTGCTGTAGGTGAACCTGCCTCTGCCCCTGGTCACTGTACTCAACAGAAAACTGCCTGCTTGTGCTGATGGGGTCCTCTTGCTGCCTGTTTTCTTAACTGGGGAAGTAGACCCATTCCCTGCTGCAGGTGATCCAGTTCAAACTCTGATTCCTCCACCAGACTTCCCTAAGGCAAGGCAAGGCAAGTTCAAGTGGCTAAATTGATTGCAATCAAGTAACGTTACATCCTTACTCTGTACCTAGGCTCTGCTCTCTGTTCTTAAGTTGTTACGGAGAGGAACCTAGAGCATAAAGTGATAGTGAACAGAAGGAATCTATAACACCTTAGCCAAGTGACATAGGCCAACTGCCTCTGTCTCTGCAGCTCCCTGGTGGTGCCTGACACCTTGTCCTTTGTGAGTGCTAAGCTGACTTCCTGAGCTTTCAACACTGTGCTCTGTCTAGAAATCTGACTGGAGTACCAGCTATTCTGCTGTCCACTATTCAGAGTCCGTGACCTAGCCTTTAGCTGTAAGGTTCTGGGTTTCTCTAAAGCTTTTCTATCTCCTAAGCTCACAGCCTCAAGCAAACTGAGAAATGTGCTAGTGGCTGTGCCTTATAAGAAATCAGGCCTTGCTTCTCCTGTTAGAGGCTGAAAAGCCCTTCCCATTGTGAAGCTGATGGGGTAGCCTTGACCACACCTGTGTGGTGGCCCTCAGTATGGGGGATGACCTGGTAGACTAGGGCTGTTTCTGGAACCTTGTGAATCACCAAGTTATGGTTTGTTTTCCAGCACTGAATCTCCCATAAAATGGCTGGGTTTTCTTTTCTTTGGAGATTTATTCCTTGCTTTTTAGTAACTTGGGTACACTTCATATTTTTGGCTTCTTGTATAACCAAATCATTATGAGTCTTTAGATTTATATTTTACTCACTGTCAATGATGTTGGTTATTTCCACCAAGTCAGACATAGTAGTTTGGTTTGTATGTTTTATGATCAGTCCATGGGATCTGGGGCTGCCGATGCCTCCTTGCTCTAGAAGTTTAGAAATGCTTTTGGATGCAGTTCCTGCAATTATGTAGCACCTGGAACTGAGAGCATTATAGATGCTGTCCCACTGTTCAGCGTCCTGGGTAAATATTTAAGAATTGATCATTCTAATGTACAGTACACAATCACAAGCTACAGGAATCATATAGCACATAATCAAAGTCATACACTTTTCCTGAGACACACAAAACATTTTCTTTCACATCCATGCCTGAGTGATTCCTGTACCTTAGCCACACAAATTAGCAAGCTTCATGGAAGATAAACTTCAAGTGATTTAATTTGAATTTAAAGATCTTGTGAATAAAATGTCAATGTGCTAAATGCCATTCCCACATTGACTGTGGTGTTCTGCAAACCCAGGCTGTTGTCATCCACTGTACCACCCCTAATGCTGTTCACAACTCACTGGATAGAAGATTTTTCTGTTATTTCTGATAAACATAAAACTGAAAAGATAGGACCTTGCCAGGGCTCTCCGCCATCTTTCTGAAGGCCCTTCCCTGTTTTTATTGGTGAAGGTGTCACATGAAATGAAATGCTTATTTAACAAATGGTGTGTGTGTCTGTATATATTTGTATATGCACAAATCTACACACAAGGTCATCCACTAGGCTAATTTCAACCTACCCCATTAGAACTGACCACACAGGTGCCCCCTATCACAGGAAAAAAAAGCTGAGGCTGGGGGCTGGGGTTGTGGCTCAGCGGTAGAGCGCTGGTCTAGCATATGCAGGGCCCTGGGTTCGATCCTCAGCACCACATAAAAATAAATAAAATAAAGTTATTGTGTTCAACTACTTCTGAAAAATAAATATTAAAAAAAAGCTGTGGTCAGAGCCTCAGAACTGTCCTCACAAGGAGAGTCTGGCATGAGTTCAGTGGGTGTCTTCTGAGAATACTGATAAGTAGCAGGCCAGGAAAGGATGGAAGGAACTGTCCCCAGATCTCAGTAAGAAAGGATGTTTGTCTGTCTTTTCAATATACTATGGACTCTCAAATTCATTAAATCAAGAATTCTAATTTTGGAGTTTGTTTGAAGTGGGGGAGAGATGACCTTCTATGATCTATAGACAATGCTTGTTGGGTGCATTTGTTTAAACAGAGGACAAAAATCTCAGTATCTCAAACCCTTTTTAAAAAGATGGCTTTTTGTTACTTTTATGCATATATAATAACTGGATTTAGGTTAAAAAATATTTGGCCTTGCAGAAGTCCTGTTTCCATGAGCACATGAAAATGACATATGATTAACCCACTGAAGCACCAGCGAGCGCAGCGGGGGCGGCTTCCATCAGCTACGTTGCTTGTAAATACACAGGTACTCCTGAAGGGCTGGCGAATGGCTTGTTTCATTCCACAGACAGGCATGCTCCCAGGTAATTGTGTTTCTGCTATTCATTTGCTTAGTAAGTGCCTTTCTCATAAATGCCAAAATAAAGCAAGTTAACCCCAGCTCAAATTATAACACATTCCAAATGACAGAGATCCAAAAGAATGAGGTTTTATTCTGTTTTGTTGTAAAATGCAAAAGGTAAGCCTGCTTACTTTATAGCGTATAAAATATATGTTATAAAATATAAAAAGTGGGCCCTGCTTACCTCCTTCCTGAAAGGATCAATTAAGGCTATAATGTAAGGGTACTTGTTGATCAAATCCACATACAGGTCAACCATCTCGCTGGCACTCTTGTAGACGCCTGCCATCACCTCGTACTTTCCTTTGCTCTGATGTGTGTAAGGAAAACGGTAAAACAAAGAATAAGCAATGGACTCTTCAGATGTTAAAGATGCAATTCAAATTCCTTTCTGTTCATTTCATATGAAATATTGCCAGCAGATTCAAGTCACATTCCTCTAAGAAATTTATGCATTTGGCTTCAAATATCTTTAAAAGATTATCCTGGGAAGCCAAGTCACTGTTCCTCTTGATGCCTTTGGAGTTCTTCCCACAGACATCGGATGGAGCCTTCTGCACAAAAACCCAACAGGTAGAGAGTGGGAGGGGACTTGTTTTTTATTTAGACTTCTGATATGGTGCCAGGTGCCCAGCTGCCTGGGTAGGTGGACAATAGCATGAATTCATAAAACAGTGAACAGAATAGCAGTGCAAACCTGCCCACTTTCTAGAACCCACCGTCTTGCAACTCACTGTGATCAAATGATTTGTTTCCTTTACTGTAAATATTCTAAACTTTGAAAACAGGGCTAGGTTTGGAGTACTAACAACCAATATGGAATGTGAATGAAGGCACTTTGTTTTCAGGGAGTATGAAACTTCCAGAGGGAACCATACTGTCCTGAAGTGGGATTCTAGGGCAACCCCACTTAGTTATTAAGTATGGAAATAAACAGGGCTGGAAGATTCAGGTTTGTCTTTTCGCCAAAGCTCCCAACGCTCAAAGCTATGTGCAGGGGTAGTGCCTGGGGTATCCGGGCTCTGGGAGGGAGATAGGACAGAGAGATGGCTGTTTTGCTTGCTGATGGCTTCCAGCCACTGCTGCTGACAAACCGTGGAATTAAGAAGATTCCTAAGAAGTCCATAATTGAAGAGATTTTATAGGGCTTTTTCCTTCCCTTATAAAGCATTAAGAACTTTTAGCTTCTGTGATGCATAACTTTAAACTCCTATCTTGTCAGGGAGGAAATGCTAATGACTTTGAACTAATATGATTATAAGAATTATATGATATAAAGCTAATACATTTTACTGAATATAAGCAATAAATACCCATCCAGTCAGCTGTAGCAATCAGTATCTTCATAGTTTTGGGTATACATTGCTGATGAAAACATGCAATTATTTTTCTTAATGGTATGCCTAGGAACCAATCATTATGTGAAGAATAGGGAATTAAACATTCCTTTATGTGCTTAGTTTCTTTAGAAAAGTAAAAGAACTTTAGAAATCAGCCCAAACTTAGGGCTCTTATATACCATTCAAAACTTCCTTTGTAGTCAAAGTTAGGATCACAGTTAAAGAAAAAAACGTATTTTGTCATGTCCCCTGAATTTGACATTAATTACCAACTCACCATAAATGCCTGTCAATATGCTGCCATTTTATAAAACTGAGACTCAGTATTTGTATATTTGGAAATGGGAAGTATATGTGTGTGTGAGACAGAAAGCTTCCAGAGTTCCTAGAATACAGATTTCCCAAGTGTAAAGGTACTTAGTTGTATGAATCTGAGGAAGTAAGGACAGAACCTGTTTTCCATTTTCTTCCTCTTTAAAAGATCTCTCTAGTGGCCTGATCAGCAGATAGTATGTCATCACTGAGGGTCTATTTCCCCAACCAAGGCTGGGGATGATACTTTAATGTATCTAGTTGGATAAAAACTTCAATCACCTAGAAATATTTTTCTATAAAAAGTGAGGGCTGGGGTTGCATCTCAGTGGTAGAGTACTTGCCTAGCGAGTGTGAGGCCCTGGGTTTGATCCCCAGAATTGCAAAAATAAGAAGTGAGTCACAGGATAAATTCTTAAGAACCACTTGCCTATCAAGTCCTTGCTACAACTGATCCACTTTCAATGTTGACAGATTCAGCATTTACCAAGTGACTACACTCAATAAAATATACCAGTTGGTTATTTTTCAGTAGCGTTCATGATTGCAATGTAAGTTACCTATTTTATTCATTTATTATAGAATTCCTATATATGAGCATGGCATTTTATCTTATTATTTTAAAAAATTATATAGTTGTTATTCATTGGTGATTAGCTAATTTGGCTTTCTCAACTCCATTTAGATTAGATCCCTCACACAATATTAAAACCAAAAAAAAAAAAAAAAAAGGCATCTGTTGGAAAATATTCCAATAAGCCCTTCTTTTGAGTTTTCATTTAAAAATCATGGACCTTAACAAGAAGTGAATGTTCTCAAGTAGAAACTTACATAGTCTATCAGCTCATGGCCGGCACAGTTGATGGCTAGATGCAGATTGGTTCCCAGTTCCAGCCCCAAGTTGGCACAGATTCCCTGTATTAGAAGCAGCAGCTGTTCTACGGTGTCACAGGTAATGATCAAACAACCAAGATGGGACATCTTGCTAGTGATGGGTGGCTACACGGTCAGAAGAAAATGATGAATGTCAGCCCAGCACATTAAGGTCCTGAGATAGTCCTAGCTCATAACGGGACACAGCTCTCCAAGACCAAGTCCTTCCATTCTTGATTAATCCTACTTCCAGGTCCCACTTTCAGGACTTTGGGCATATGATTTACCTGCACTATCTGCCTATATTATTGTTTTATCAGCTCTGTCACTGTGCATGGGGCTAGCTAGCCTAAGCCACCACCACCAGGTCAGTAAATCTCCAGGCTGTCCCTGTAAATGTCCACCAGTCTCCAACTCACCAGTCCTCTTCCTCAAAACTTGCCCTTTCTTATGTTCTGTTTTCCTATAAATGAACATAACTGCTAAAACTTAAAAATGTAATCCTCCTTCAGCATAAGTTTTATTTTCAGAAGGATTGAAGACTTTGGTTAAAAAGATGCATTACTGGGAATAGATTTTAGTAAGGAAGATCTGGGGACCCAAATGACCCCAGGAAAAAGCAGCTATCTGTTTCTACTGCAAGGTCAGCCTTGACATGCCCTCACCTATATTGCTACATTATGATTGCAAGGTGAAGCAGTACCCATGGTTCTGAGGGCTTAAGAGTAGATGTGAACCTAGGTATAAATATTAGTAATGGCACTAATTATAAGAACATCCAACATTTTTAATGTCAATAATAGGAAGCTTCTATTGAGCAAGCAAAGAAACAACTGGGAAATTTTTGCTTATTGATTGAGTTTAGTAAAGCTTCAGCTGAATTCCATGAAGCAAATGCAGCTGTTCCTTATGCTAACACCATGAAGCAGGACTGCCGTTATCTCCATTTTACCAAGATGACGTGATCTGGGACAGATTTTAATGCTGGCAGAATCCACCCTTAATTCTGGTGTGGTAGCTTATCCAGAACCTATTATCTAACCTGTTTCTAACAGGGAAAAAAACAAATTTTTTTAAAGGGAAGCTGATCACAGGGCAGATCTTGGCCTCAGCCTCTCAGTACATGCAAGACAACCTGCTGGAATGAAGAGGACAATGTTAATTGGTCAACGCTTCTCCATCCCCACCTCTCTTACAAGGCCTAATTAGAGTGTTGTGCTCATTCCAACATATAACTGCCAAGGATTTTACTTGCTGATGAATTTATTCACATTTTCTTAAGTTTCTTTCTGAGCTGCCCCCTCTTTGTTGACTTCAACAGACTCTGAAGTCCCTGACTGTGTGCTGGGACTGCTGCCTTACCCAGAGACGCTGTAGACCTGAGAGGCCTCCACCCGCCTGCATCACCTCCAGGGTTCTCACTGAAGATACTTTGGAAAGTTAGACATATATAATAGGTACATGTATCAGAGCATCCACAATCACCAAAGTGACTGACCAATGAAGTTAGCTGACCTCCCAAGGCTCTGGAGGCCAAGTGGCCACTTTTCACAAGGATGGTTTGCCTGAACTCTCCTGGCAAACTCTTGAGTTCCCACAATGGCTCCTCTTACGTAGTGCTTTTCAGAACCAGAGAGAAGGAATGGCTATCTTTTTGTGCCTTTTTCATTCTATCACTGGTAGTGGCAGAATTAAAATCTAAAACATCTAAAAGCCTTTCAGCTAGTTATGGGGACATTCAGCTTCCTAAGCCCTTCACTGTAGGGTCAGATATAATCCTGTTCCTCATAAATGCTCCCAAGTCCTCTGAGACTTTGGCAGGCTGACAGCTGCTGGCAGCCATGGCCAGGTAGCCTGTTGCTGGAAAGGCAGTGGCCAACTGATGTTCCAGCTCTGGGTTGGTGCCCTTAAAGCAACATCACCCTGTGTTTTCCATTTGTCTTGAAGCAAAGTAACTATGGGAGAGAAAACGAAGCAGGTTACATAAAGCACCCTACAGAAGTGTGGTGAACGCCTTCGTATACGCACTTGACCTCTTTTGCTTCCATTATGTCCTTTTTTGGTCTCCACTTTTGGAGGAGGGGGCTGTGGAATAGAAGGTAAAAACATAACCACTTGGGATTTTGAGACTTAGCTGTGGCAGCAAGAAGAGTTAAGATCTTCTAACTATCTACTTATGGGGACTGGGCAGCCACACTGCAAATCTCAGACACAGACACTCACACACATACACACAAGGAGGATAAGTCCAGCTACTCCCTACTTTTTTAAGTCCCATTCTCTAAATTCAGGCACATATGTCCCCATATTTCCTTCTGCCCCCAGTCATACCCATAGATTTGTGTTTCTACTCTTGGGAATGAAGTATTTGCACATCAAGTGGAACTCCTGCTCTCTTTTGCCAGAGGATGCAAAATCCCCTCTTGATCTTAAGGAGTATTATTACCTTCTACCATTGGATTTGCTTCTATAGGCCCAACATATTGTTTCTAATATTCTCAGGGTATGTGTGTATATATATGTGTGTGTGATACATACACACACACACACACACACACACACACACACTTTCTCTTGCAGAGTGGATTTGGGTTTTGGAAATAGCCAATGGTCCTTAAATCCTTTACAAATTCCTTAAGGATGATGTTAGCACAGAGCCAGCTATCTCAGAAATCAAAATGAGAGTCTGTCCTCCCAGCTTCTCAGGAGGCTGAGGCAGGAGGATCACAAGTTCCAGGCTAGCCTGGGCAACTTAGTGAACCCTGTCTCAAAAAAAGAAAAAATAAATCTTCAAACTGAGATTGTTTAATACATTTAGAAAATGGATCCATAGCAAATGAGGAATGTATGCACTTGGTTTGCATAAGAAACCCAAAATAAATGTATTTTCCATAGCAGTAATACCAATATTGACTTAATGCCAAAATGAAATAGGAGTTGGTTGCTAGAAGGCAAAGGTCAATAACTAGACACCATGGATTGTTACTTACCAGTTCCATTACTTTGTTAATTTGTTTCCGAATTTCCAGAAGCATCTCCACACCCTGTAAGTAGAGTAACCATCATCTTCCAAAACTGTTGTCTACAAATATTAAATGCGAACACTTACACCACCTGTCTGTTCCTAACTCAGAATATTTGTAGAGTCCCTGAAAATGGCCCCCAGTTGGTGGACAGGGTGAGCTGCAGAATTGGAAGATTAAATGTTAATCTCCAGCCCCCAGCTTGCATTTGACTGAGCATGAGCAAAAGCCTCTGTCTCAGCCTCCTCATTGCTCAGAATTGACTGGCCCTGTGATTGGACCAAGTTAATTTCAGACTCTTTCATGGTCTTTAAGCCAACCTAGTCAACATTATTGCAATACGTGTCACAGGTCAACAACGTAGTCTGGATAAGAGTCGCCAAATCAGTTTAAATCCACTTTCACTTAAAAATTCAAGAATGTGCTCTGAGGATGATGACATCTGTGTAAAGAAGGCATGCTGAGGCCTCTGGTATCAAGCAGCACAAGTACTATCCAAAGGAAAGATCCTGGTGAGGGGATCCAAATCTGACCTGGCAGATGGTGAGCCAGACAGCAATCTGTCTTCTGTGACTAATCAATTGCAAGGTAATAATGATTTTGCTGAAGAAAGAATTCTCATAAAGAAAGCATCCTGAGGGTTTATTTTTTAAACCTAGTTCCACTAACTTAGAAAAATATCAGTCTTTATTCTGGGAGGTATGGGAGGAAGCTTCCTGAACTTTTTCTGAGCGTGTAGACTGCAGAACATACACCTTTAGCTCTCCTGACTGGCAGAACAATTCGTGGAGATCCAAAGAGGCATAATGGCTCTTTCAGGCCACTGAAGAGCAACGTAGACAACACTAGCCCACCTCTGAGAAATGAGGATGAAATTTAGGATTCCTTTCTTCCTTCCATATATATGCACTAAACATCCCTTATGTGCCAGGCAATCTGCTAGGCCTGGAATTCTTCACAGAGTGGGCTGCCAGGAAAGTGCCAGCTTCCACTAACTACTGCCAATAAAAAAAAAAAAAATGAAGGGCACAGACTTCCCAACTCCCCCAGGTAACAACCATCCCTCACCAAAGAGGTCTCCAGAGTCACTCGCTCCTTGCTTCTCTGTGATTCAGAGGCATGAGCCAGTGCTGTGTCAAACCAGACATCAACAGGGTCTGCTCCCTTTGGGGGTCTTACTTTCTTCCCACTTCCCTGATTTCCCTAAAATATTTTGTTTTTAATTCTCTTTCCCTTTGGTGTCATAAGGGAGCTATGCTAAAAAAAAAATCATCAATGATGGAGTATTTGGTTTTTTCTTTACTTTAAAAAATTTTTTTTTTTAAGAAAATGTAGTCTGGGAGTAATATAAGATACTTGTTTGGTTGTCAATCCAGGATGGGGAATGCAAATCACTTCTTTCATTAAATTTAATTTTCCAGGTGATGACTTCCCACAGCTGGCGAGAGATACCATCAGCAAAGGCATAGTTAGTGTTGTTGGCTGTTCCTAAAATAAGAGGAAAGAAGGGGAAAATGAGAAATGTGATTCATTCACATTGAGCCCCTCAGGGCTTCTCATGGTGGAATAAAACAGATCCTAACCTGATTGTGCTTCAGCAATGCAATGTTCAAGTACAGAGGAATACTGCCCAGTGTGGCGCTGGTTTTGGCAATAGCTAGTGACACAGCTCCTATGGCCATACTGCCGCAGAGCACGGGTTCAGCAGGTTCTGCAGGCGGGATAGGTTTCTCTGTGATGGTGTCCTTCCTTCCTGGAGGAAAAAGACAGGAGAAAAGGGGGAGAAATGAATGACAGTAGAGGGGGTAGAGAGAGAAGAGGGGAGGGGAGGGGAGGGGAGGGGAGGGGGGATAGTAGAGGATAGGAAAGGCAGCAGAACACAACAGACACTAGTATGGCAATATGTAAATCAATGGTTGTGTAACTGATGTGATTCTGCAATCTGTATATGGGGTAAAAATGGGAGTTCATAACCCACTTGAATCAAAGTGTGAAATACGATATATCAAGAAATTTGTAATGTTTTGAACAACCAACAATAAAAAAATTAAAAAAAATAAAAAGGAGAAAAGATTCTAGGAAGTTGGACTGTCACATGACTGTATCTTAAATGCTTCACTGACAGCTGGGAATGCCCAGCAAAAATGAAGGTTGAAAACAGGCTAGGAAGAACCTGTTCTCCACCTCAAGTGCCCAGAAGTTTTCTGTTTGATTTCACTTACCGATCCCCCCAAAATTCTGAACTGTGAATTTTGTCTAAGCAATTTGAGGCCAATGCAATATCAACTCCTTCAGTTGTCAAATGAGGTAGATATTTGTTATCCAACATCCTACGTAAGTGAGCTGGGGCTTCAAGAGATGAAAAGACTTGTGCAATATGTTACAAAAAGTGAATGAAGAAAGGATTTGGATGGTCTTTTGAATTCTAACTCCTTTGCTTCTCTGAATTTCTTTGAGCTGCTGCATACCCCACCTTCTGTTAAGCATCTAGTCAATGTGTATACCTAACTTGCCACCTTCTTCACCAATCCTAAACTCATGTTTGCTTCCGTGTTATTTACCATCTCTAGAAATGCCTTAGGCCCAATAGTCTACCCAGAATCTTTGCCATCTTTCACAGATTCTCAGCCATGCTGTCTGATCAGGTACCACAGAATTCATCATCAACCTGTAATGTTCTCTTGTCCTCCCCCCCACAGCTACTGACCCTGGCTCAGGTCCTCAGTGGAGATGAGATGCCTAAGCAGCCAGCAGATATCCAGATACCTAGATATCTAGTGCCTAGCAAGTTACTGTCCCCTCCTACATTTTCTCCTCTCATAAAGTCTAAGTTCTTTCAGTCAAAAGCAGCTGCCAAATAAACATCCATTGGTGGCCTATATTGTAACTCAATAGTGACCATCTCACTCTTGGGACAGAAGACAGGTCTAGCATGATTCTGTTCGTAATGGGGCCCATTTAAAATTAAAAGCCCCAAATTGTTTTTTTCCTTCTTAGCCTCAGCCATTTCCCCTTAACCTATTCATTGAGCTATTTTCTCCATCACAGCTTCCTACAGGTGATAGTCTCACACTGAGAATGGAAGCTAAACTGCCCCTGCCCCCAAATCCCTGGCACCAACACAATTTGGAAAATCAGAATCATAACATAATCTTTCAGCTAGCACAGCCTGGCTGAATCTACATATGTATATTTCCTGGCTTTGTTTCTATAAATCATAATATTCAGAAGGCAGATTAGCTGTCTTTCCAGTTTGGGCCAAATTATGATTAAATTCATTTTTCTTTTTGTATCATTTTCTCTCATTTCAGATTTGGGTGGGTGATTAAATCTAGTCAGTCGGGACCCCGGGAGGCCTCTGGCCTGGGTCCCAGGAACATTTTGCCTTGGTCAATTCTCTTCCCTTTGCTGGACCTCAGCAGCTGCTATTAATGAAATAAAGGACCTGTCTCCATGGTCTCTTTGGTCACTTTTTGGTCTGGTGCTCTCTTATTCATCGGTACCCACATTTACTGGGTGGTTGGCTGTGCCTGGCATCATGCTAGACTTTAGCAATGGCAAGCTGAATGAGGCAGGAGTCACTCATCCCCGCAGGGAACCCTCAGTTTAGTAGACATAAAAGCACAATTACAGCAGAAGTTCCAGCACTAACACAGCGGAGGGGCTAATGTTAGCTACCTACTGGAAGACAGGAAGCAAAAGGGCAAAGTGATACCCTGTATAATTTGCTTTAAAATACTAAAGTTGCTTAAAGAAAATGTTTATTTACGTATGACATAAGCCCGAGAAAGTGTTGGTTTCGGAAAGTGTCGGATTTACATTATATCAAAGGATTCAGTATTCTAAAATATAGAGTGGCCCTTTGATTACTTAATGGCAATTTACTGAGGAGGTGAAAGTTCCCCCGTGTCATCCCATCCCCACCCTACCACTCATTGCCACTGTGTACTTTAACTTCTTTCTTTATTTTTTGTAGTGCTGGGGATCAAACCTCTACAGTGACCTTCACCCACAGTCCTCAATGCACTTTATTTACCAAGTGCTCACTTCTAAGTGATAAACTAATCATTTTTTCTCAAAAATAAAAATGGAGGGTAATGTGGGTCCGACTTAGCACAGCAGCTTCAAGCAGGGACATGGCATGGAGGGTGGGTGGCACTTGGCTGGGAGCCAGCCAGCCTTTCTTCTCTCATGTTTGTCACTAAAGGTTCTGAAGATGTCTGGCCACCAACCTGGCTTCTGCCTTTTCTTTTTGGCAGGAGGCGGAGGGGGTGGTGGTGGCATTACAGGTGGAGGTACTGGCACTACTGACTCTTCCAGGCTCCTCTCTAGTTCTTTCCTCTCCTTGTCTTCTTGTACTTTATTTGCGAAGAATAACCTTAATGGCGAGAAAACACAGCTTTACAGTGACATTTAGGAATACCACTCTGTGCTTTTGGTTGAGTTTTAGAGTTGACCTGACCCCATTGTGCTTCAATAATATGCTCTATGGCAACTTAAGGACAAATCAGCTTTAATTTCCAAGACCTAAAAAGAATGCTGCTGTTATAAAACTGTGTCCAAGAACTGAAATTCATTTTGGCCTAGAAAGAAATGTTTAATGATTTTCAGGGGCTCATTTTTTAAATTACTTGAGTTCTGTTTGCATTTTTAAAAATTACACACACACATTTTAGTTGTCGATGGACCTTTATTTTATTCATTTATTTATACATGGTGCTGAGAATTGAACCCAGGGCGTCACACATGCTAGGCAAGGGCTCTACCGCTGAACCACAACCCCAGCCCTCTGTTTGCAATTTCAAAGTAAAATTTAAAGACCTGGGGCTGGGATGTGGCTCAAGTGGTAGCACACTCACCTGGCATGTGTGAGGCATTGGGTTCGACCCTCGTATTTTTATTACGTAAAAATAAAATTAAAAATATTATGTCCACCTAAAACTAAAAAATAAATATAAAAAAATTTAAATACCTAATTTGATGAAGGGCTACTCAATTATTTTTGTATAAATGACATTCAGAAGACAAATCCTTCAAGAATACAATGGAATACACAAAGAGCAGTATGTGGCTGATGTCTTATTTTTGGAAGAGGAAACGGGGGGTTTTTAAAGGGAATACTTTAAAAAAGTTTGGGAAATGCTACTTAAGTACAACTATGCAACAATTTTACTCCCCCAGAATAAATACGTTTTTTAAAAAAAGAGACTAAAAATTTCCATAGACAAAAAAGCAAGCAAATAAAAAGACATGGGAATCGGATTTACATTATATTTGTGAATAATCTAGATGCTAGTGAGGCAGTGCCCTTAACGGACCGAGAGAAATTGCTTTGGGCATAGAATTCTATACTCAGCCAAACTATCAATCATGAAAACAAAGTACTAACATTTCCACATATATCAGAACTCAACAATCTTACTTCCCATATACCCTGTCTCACCTGTACTTTCCAAGAATAGAATCCATCAAGTCAAAAAAGGAAAATATGGAATCCAGAAACAGGAGAACATAAATCTTTATGATATCTCTGTGGTAGACCCAGAGAGGAACCAGTCCAGGAGCAAGCCTCCCTCCCCCAAATAATATGTGGAATGGCATTCAAAACCTCCAAGAGAACCAAAAACTACTTTACCAAGTCTTTTACAAAGGTAAAAGACTCTGAGGCAAACTAAAACATTATACACAATTTAAAAAGTGATAAAGCTTAAGGAAAGAGAATCCAGTTGGCCTTTGCTTGGCCAAGGGGGTCGAGGCCTTAGGCCTGCACAACAGGAAAAGTGATTAACCCTGTTACCTGGTGCAGTACCGAGCTGTACTTACACAGCCCTTTCTGAAAAATGCTTCCTTGGTTTTTGAATTTTAGAGTCAACCCATGAGCTAAGTATGAAAAGACTTGGTTGTTGGAGAACAGGGTATAAGCAACAGCCATTGTGACTACATGGAAGGACATGAGCAGCTCAAAAGGTAGCCCCTGAAGGGGTGAAAAGAGGGAGAGAACATTATCTGGATTTGTAACTTGATCCTTCCCTTGTGCTGAATCCCAGGGATGCTCTACGCCTGAAAAAAGACAAAAAGGCCCTATGTAACCTTACACAGTAAAATTTTAATAGCAGGATTTTCAGCAGAAAGACAATATTTTATGTTAAATTTTGCTGCCTTAATATATGCTTTTTAAATTGACTTCCCAACTCTGTAAATTTCTGACTTATTGGCAGGTGAAATGTAGACAATAGACTCTATATATTCTTGATGGTTTCTATTTCAATGGAGGCTGTACCTGAGCATGTGATCCACCTGGGCCTGGTTGGAGGGCACCAGGCCCCGCAACTCCTCGGTGATGGTCTCATTGACCCACTGTATGGCCGTGCTCACTGCCAGGCCCCTTTCCACCTCCTCTGCCTCCACCACCTCTGGCAAAGCATTCTCGTGGACCTCAAAGTGAGTGGGGATCATGACGGAGCAGATGTTCTGAAAATAACATGAATGTGATCTATGATTTCCCTATCTCTCATAGAAAATAGGAAATTGGATTAATCTATCTTTTAATGTGCATGGTCTTTATCACCAATTCCAAAGGAAATGAGAATATGCATAATTTTCTTTGAGATATTTTTATAGTTTTTCAAACTGTAAAACCTGACTTCATGAAACATTTAAAATTACTACTTCTTAAAATGTAGTAAACCCTACACTGAACTTTATTTTCTATCACTACCTCTTCAATAAATAGCTATAAGGATATAAACATGTTTAATCATAATTATTCTCCTAGAGTTTGTAGCAAAATTAATTTCTAACAAATATGGTGCAAGTAAGGCGAATTAAAATGAATTTCTGAAATTATTTAAATGAATCATTTAAATCAATCTACATATCTATAAATCTATATATAAATATACAAACCTATAAACCTGTATGTTGATTTATTAAACTCATCACATTAGTAATTTCAGAGTTTTAAAACTATTTTTACCTCATTTTTGTTGTTCATCTTGGATATTCCTCAGGTTAGCATGTTACATTTGTATCAAAATTACACTTAAACATAACAAAAATATAAATCATGGTTGGTTGACTCATTTACACGACTAGCTATGAACTATATTTTTTACAAACACTGAATTTCAAAGCATGAATTTTCTACAGTTTAGACAAAAGTTGCTAATAAATGCAGTGGATTCAAGATGTGTTAAAGAACACATTTTAAACTGGCTCATACCTTGGGAAAATTTTGAATGGTGCAGAATATTTCCACTTGTAGGGTTGGAAGCCCCAGTCCATCCAGTACATTTTTCCCCACTATTTTGCATAGGGTGGGAGGCTTTGCAAGTTTAGAAAAGTAGTTTGCCTTCAACACAGACACACAAAAACAAAAATCAGAATAGCACATCTAATTTATCTTCAAAAGGTTGTTCACATTTACACTAGTTTAACAAAACCTCTCCATGAGTGTCCTTCCTGGCACCGGGGTTAGACTACAGCTCCACGGGAACAGCCCTGCTCTAACCATCATCGAGATTTGGATTCTACCCTATGACAAGTCTCTGGCACATGGGACAATGTTTTGTCATTCGAAATCTCAATGGAAACCATGATACTTTTCTTAATTTAAACTTTAAGGTCTCATGTCATTCCTGAAAGCCTTCTGATAGTCAACTCAATTCCCTAATATATCTCTAGAACTCTGTGACACGTTCAAATTTAATAACCCTGAGGAGGACTGAATTTTATCCCTCCTAGCAAGGCACCTGATCTTTAAAGGATGAAGACTAGTGCAGTCACTGCATCTCACTAGCTCATGCGTAGTCCTACATGGGCAAAAAAGCTCATAGGGAACTTAGAACTAGTCATTTGATTGAGGTGGAAAAGCAGAAGCCAACTGGAAGTGATCTAAGGAAGAGGGTGAGGAAAGAGAAGGAAGCTAAGGTGGAAAGCCCACTCCAGGACCCTGAGTGAAAAATCTCCAGGTGGTGGTTCACTGCAGAGGAACTGGGGTGAGGAGAGGATAGAAGCAAGGAAAGCGAAGCTGCACCCTCCTCACTCTCTATTTCCATTTAGCAGATTAGGTCTCTGATCATTCATTTCAAGAGCCAGTGGCTTCAGCCTAGACAACAGGTATTCTAACACCCACAGCAACAAGCCAGCTCAAAGGTGGGGACTTGCAGACCTGAAGCAGAAGCAATTTCCAGCCTTCTGAGCATTTAAGGATGGTGGTTTGTGTGCTACAAAGTAAGTGCCTAAATGAATGTGGATATACTTAAGGGATGAAAAATGTTACTAAGCTTATATAATTTGTGTTCAACAAGTACCAAGTGCCTAGGACCTTCAATGTACCATATTGCGTTTGGAGGGGAAGGGAACTAACATTTCCAAGTGCTTAATACTTTTCATTGACCCACTGTATGGCCGTGCTCACTGCCAGGCCCCTTTCCACCTCCTCTGCTTCCACCAGCTCTGGCAAGCATCCTTATGGACCTCAAGGTGACTGTCTTCCTTTTACTATGGTATCACACACCATCGTGCTTGGCACAAATAGAATTATTATTTAAATTAATGATTATCAGACTCATCCCTGGGCACTCTGTGTATATTTTGTTATCAGATTCCCAATCTGGTTAAGGTAGGTGGTATCATCTCCATTCCACAGAGGAGCAAATTGAGCTCCAGAGAAATAAAATGTCGAAGATCGCATTCCCATGTTTTAATGATCTAAAGCTTTAAACAGTCCTCCTTGGAACTTAGTGGCAGAAACCATTTATTGGCTCAGAGTTCTGCTGAGTTGCACTCAACTGGGGACATTCTTTCACTGGTTGTGTCTGGGTTCTCCTATGCAGATGAAATCATCTGGAAGCTTGACAAGGGCCAGAACAGCCAGGGGCTGGCTGGGCAGCCGTCTTTCTCACAGGGACCCTGGCTGCCTGACATCTGCCAAGGCCTCTTTGTATGATCTCTCTCTCCAGCAGGATAATTGGACTTCCTCACAGCATGAGGACTAGCTTCCAAGAAGACAAGTCTCAATATGCCAGCACTTACCAAGCCTCTGGACATGCCTGCCAAGGTCCTATTGATCAAAGCCAGTCACATGACTGAGCCTAGAGTCAATGTGGAAGGGACTTCCATCAGAGGGTTCACACTGGAGATGTGTCCATTGGGGGCCCAGAAATGTAATAGTCTCCCACAGCTAGTAAGTGCTGGAGCTAAGGATCAAACCCAGATCTGCCTGATTTCCAACCAAGGCTCCTTCATTCATGAGTTTTATGATGAGGAAACACACTATATTGCTGTTGCCTGCAGGGATCCAGGGATCTTCTCCATCCCTGAATTCCTATGAAGCCTGAGAAACAGGAGAAATGATAATCGAGGTGAACTCTTAGATGATGGATAGTATTTCAACAGGCAGACATGCAGGAAAGTGGAGGATAGATACTTCAGGCAGATGAGCAAGAGGAAGCAGGTGAAACTTCAGGCAGTAGGGGACAGCAGTCCAGTGTAGAGGAGCAGGGATTGGGGAGTAGAAGATAAGCCTGTTACTGGAGGGAGCGGCTAAACACCATGTACCACAGTGTGTGATCTTATTTAGCAAGGAAAGGGAAATCTCTGGAGGTTTCTGAGCAAGAGAATTAAGGTGAGAGAGTGTGAGGAACTCAGGCAGCACTGTGAAGAATGGACTTGAAAGACTAGATGAAATAGGGATGGCCCAAACTAGGGAATGACTAAGAAAATGAAAGGAGGTTGTGTTTTTGCCATTGCAATTCCTGAACATCCTTCAAAGCTCTTTTGGCCAATACAGACTACAGGGATCTTCTCCATCCCAGAATTCCTTTAATAGACAAAGTGAGCTATTCCTCAATCTAGCACACAATCCTTTATCACCATAGGTTTTACTCCATTTATTATATCAGTGACTAGTGTCCCTAAACAATTTATAAGCTGTCAGACACCTGTACTCTGCTAGATAAAAGGATGCAGAGCTGGCTTGATTTTTTTTCCCCTCATCACTGAGAAAATAATTTAAATTCAAGGATCACAGGCTCTTTGTTTGGAAAAGGAGAATCATTTTTACCTCACCATGGTTCTAAGGATTAGTGAGATAACATTCAGCACAAAGCACAGGGTCTCAGTGAACATAAGGCACCTGGACCCCCCCAACATCTTTGATGTATACACCATGGAGGGAAGGAACATTCACGGTGTTCTGTCAACTGCTCAGACGTAGGTTTGTACGCTCACAGCACATCATGCTCCGTCACAGCACTTGCACACTTTGCTTGTCCTTCTGCCACCTCCTCGCTTCCCATTACCATAGTGCAAACTTCCACCAGCCCAACCACACTGCCTTCCAGATGCTGTGTTGCCTAGTAGTTAGGGATCTGTAAACACATGCCTTCCTTTCAACTGCTCACCACTTAAGGAAGGCTAAGGCATGTGCCAGGTTTCAGGGTTGGGCAGAGGACTGTGGGACATGGTAAGAAAGGCCCCTGTGCTCAGTTCTCTAGAGCTGATGCAAAGGAATACAGTACACATAGGAAATGCGATAGATCCACCCAAAGACTCCTGGTGCAGGAAAATGTGGACAAGGCTTCTGCGAGAAAGGTGAAGTTTAAGGAGTAGCTGGCCCTGATAGAGGAGCTGGCACAAGCCAAAGAGCATAGGCCTGAAATTCCAGTGACACTTGGAAGCAAGGGGAGCCAGCTGGATGAGGCCCTGGATGGGTTGAGGCCAAATCCTAGCAAATGCCAGGACGTTGGTCTCATGGTCGAAATGGGGCCATTGAAGGTTGATGACTGAGAAGGAGCCACTCAAATCCGCATGTAAAAGACCACGGGGCAGGAAGGCACAAGGGCATCCAGGCTCTGAGCTGTCGCTGCAGCTACAAATCTGTATACAGTCCTTTGTGCTCTGGCGGCCTCCTTTCCAGCACTTTCCCTGTGGAGAGCCCTTCGCCCCAGGGGTCGTTGCCACGTTCTCTCGCCGCCTCCAACGTCTCTGAACCCCTACCACCAGCCCCGGCGCCGCCGCGCATGCGCGGCTCTTGGCGCAAGCGCAGCGCGTTGCCGCAGCGTGGGGCGGGGGGAGAGGGGCTGGAGGGAGGAGGGTGCGCGTCCCAGGTCCCTACCAGGTGTCCGTAGACATCGGCAGGCTGGAGGTAGAAGGTGGAGTTGAGCAGCTCTTCCAGCTTGCGCGGGACGTCGTTCTCCCGGTAGTACTCCATCGCCTGCTGCTTCAGCTTCTGCAGCTCACTAGTGATCCCACAGCTGCCGCCGCCGCGTTCTTCCCCCATGGTAGGAGATTTAAGGCTACAGCGGGGTTTAGCCTGGGGGCCCGCGAGCGTCCTTTCGTCGCTAGGCAACGCAACGCCACGAGATCCCGACCCCAGATCTCGCGAGGTTTCCAGCCGTAGGTTCCACCTGCAGCTGGGACCTCTCACTCCTTCCCGACCCCCTGGCGCCCCCCTCCCTCCCTCTCCTGAGGGGTTGATTCAGGGGTTGGGCTCTGAGACTCTCCCAGCTTCGTTTTCACCACTTTTCCCCGACGATTTTCCAGATGGGGAAACATTTAACCATTCCCTGAAGTGCGTTTTGCAGGAGCAGGGGAGCATTGACCCCCACTTACACTTGGGGCACGAACCCCGGGTGGTGCGTCGGCTTCCCAGTGGCTCTGGGACTCGGCGGTGCAGCCTTCGCCGTCCGCCTCCTCATTCCTCGAGGCCTGCGAACTCCTCTGGTTTCGAGGGCGGCCCGCGCCAGGCAGGCCTGGTCCCCTGGGGGCAGGGACATGAGAACCCAGGCTGTCGGTACGCATCTGTGGCGGTCCCAGGAATTCGTTCAGTCAGCTGATATTTGTAAACAACCTGCTCTGAGCCTAGCAATGTGCTGGCTGCACGTACTGTGATGCCCAGGAGAGAAACGGTTATGCACTCTCCCCGGGGAGGTTAGTGGGAGTGAAAGCAATGCGAGGAAAGCACAGTGTGAGCTGAAAAATGGTTGGGGGGTAATGGACCTTAAAGGATGGTTATGGTTAGGATAGGCCTAGGAGTGGGGTAATGCAGGCAGGACTTTGGGAGATGAAGGGGAATGGAGGAAGGGCCTTGGGTCATGTTCCCTTTCTGGGAGGCTGCCTACTTCCTTCCCTTTTAAGTCCAAACTACATGCCTGGCTTCCTTACACCTTACTGAGCACCTTACACAGGTATCATTCATGAGGTTGCAGGCCTTCCTAAAGTGCGCCTTCTGCTCTAGATATTTCCACTGCTGCAAAAACGAGCCGAGATGTACAGGGTGTACTTCTTCTACTTTTGCCTGTTTACTTTCCCAACTTACGCAGTTCACTTAAAACATCCACATTGCTCTTGTTTGTCTGGAAAACATTATCTTACCTACTCTGCCTGCTTCGTAAGTCACTTAGCATAAAATGAGGAAGCAACCTAGAAAGCACCTGGAAACAAGATAGTTATTTTCCATAAATGCACGTGTGAAGGTAGATGAATAAAATTAAGCGACTATAAATATTGTATACAAACACAGATATGCACCTACCCACAGATATGCTCCCTCGGTATTTTCTCTGAATCTCTCATGAAATGTCTCCCTCTCTGTGGTGTGAGAGCATCACCGACCTGCCTCATCCTCCTTGCTGGATGGAATTCCCTTGATGCTAGGAGCTGATGCTGAGTCATCTGCTGGTCCACTGCAGAGCCTGGGGCCCTTCCAAGAAAGAGTCTGTGCTCTGCTGACTAGGGGCCCAGAGAACTTTTATACCAATGGAGCCAATATTGTTGCCCTTGTTTCCATTCCACCTTTGAGCCTTTCCTCTGTCCCCGGATGGACGATACCCAGAACTCTCCTGCACCCATCTTTGAATATCTAGGTTGAATCCCACATCTTTAAAGAAGCTGCAAGCCACAACTGTCCCTCTGGCCAGCCCTTCCTTTCTTCTGAACTCTTTCCCCAGTTTCAGTCTTCACGGATATATTGACTTATTTGACATTTTAATGGAAAAGTGGAAAGTGTCCTGGGCTGGGACCATCAAGTCTCAGGGGCTGCCCTCAATAACCCATTGACCTCTAAGTTCTTTGAGGACAGAGACCTGGTGTGTCTCTTTCACCATTGTGTCTACAGCATCGGTACATCACCTGACAGAACAGGTGCTCAGTAAATATTTGTTGGATGAATTAATGAGTTTTACCTATAATTGGTTAATAAATGCTTAACTCACAAGTGTTTTGGAGTTGGATGATACACCAGCCTGGTTTGGAGCAAAGGGTTCGTTTTGAGGAATAATGAGAAATGAGGATGACAAAATTGTCTGGGGAGATTGTGTAGGAACTAAAGTCCCATTCAGTAGGAGAGAGAAGCACAAATTTCTGAATACAGGATGGACAAGATAGAAGCAGTTAACTGGCGGTAATAGGTAGGATTGATGGGTGTTTGGTTGTACAGAAAGTAGGAGACCCAGGTAGAAAATAATGTAGGTGTAAGGGTCTAAATGATAATGGTAGGAATGAGAATAGATGGATGAGCCAGAACAGGAAGGAAGGATGGAAAAGGCTCTGTGTGATTGGATGGGGATGGGAAACCAAAGACTCCTGAGGTAGGGTTTAGTTCTCTGCATTTGTCGGAAATGGGTTAAATGAGTTGTCTCCATGGAGCATGCTGCACTGGGTTAAAGATGAGTGGGACTTGAGGAGCACTGGCATCGCAGTGCTATGGGAGGACCCAAGTTGCTGATCAAAGTCATCCTAATGGGTTTCAAGTTGGAATAAGGACAGATGAATGCTCTGGAGGGTAATGGGAGTGGGGACGAATCTTCTTGAAGTAAGGATATAAATATTAGAGAAGGAGTAGATTTAGGTTGTAGGAGAAGGATAAGGAGCCTTACTGGGAAATGAACAAAAAAGACGGAGAATGGAAAAACTCTAAATCTCAAAGTCCAGGGCAAAGACTTTTGGGAACATGTTGAGTGGGTGTTTGTGTGGGTGCATATGTGTAGAACAAAGTCTGAAAGGCTGGACCTGAGCAAGTTAATTTTGTGGCCCTTGGGGGATAGGATCATAGGGAACTTTTAGTTTCTTTCTATATATGGGTCATATCTAGTTTTCCTAAAATGAATGAGTTTCTTGTGTAACTTAAAAAAAATCCATTAAAAATATTTGAGGGAGCCTGGGCAACTTATTGAAATCCTGTCTCAAAATAAAAAGGGCTGGGAATATAGCTCAATGGTAGAGCATCCCTGAGTTTCAATCTCCAGTACCAAAAAAAGAAAAAAAAAAAAAAACATTGAGGGAAGGATGTTAAGTCAAAGGTTATAGGAGGGTTGAAGACTGAGAAGAGACTATTTGAAGATAAACAGTAATAATGGTGAGCTGCCATCCTGTTCTTCTTTCATCGTTCAATTAACAAATACTTATTAAATGCCTGCCATGTGCCAGGTACTGTCCTAGGCACTGACAAAAGAGCAATGACACTTAGAGACTTAGAGTGACACTACAAGTTCTGATGGTAGAGTAGCAAGCACATTGAGAGAGTCATTATGCAATAAACTGAAATAATAGAAGTGAAAGCCTTTAGGAAGTTCGTTTGCGTGGACTTATTAGCAGCCTGTTAGTGTTGACAGATCCAGAGTCAATAAAATGATAATTCTTGAATATTCCCATTTTCTTATTTTCCATAGTTATTAGAAGCACCAGCAGT
Source organism: Marmota flaviventris (assembly GCF_047511675.1). Classification (NCBI taxonomy): domain Eukaryota; kingdom Metazoa; phylum Chordata; class Mammalia; order Rodentia; family Sciuridae; genus Marmota; species Marmota flaviventris. The sequence continues at coordinate 13,528,911 of NC_092501.1, forward strand.
TTTGCTTGTACCTGTGCTTTTTTTTTTTTTTTTTTCACTTCACATATTCCTTGTTTTACCACCTTGCTGATCAAATTTCCATTTCACGCCGATACTCAATGTCCTGGCACAGTTCCAAAGCATGAAAAGGGTTGAAGGTGTTGCTAAGCCTTAAATTATCAACCTGGGAGTTGGGGATGGAAAGGAAGGAAAATAAAGAATCAATCTGGAGAGGCTTGGTAGATCTAGAAAGTTCCTAGAACTTATCCAAGTAGAGAGGGTGGGACTGAGCTGTCCTCCTTCAGAAGGAGGAAGTGGGGAGAGGCTAGAAGCCCAACTGTTGCCATCCTGTGAGTTGGTGCCTGCTCAGGAAGGCATGCATGATGTGAGGCAGGGACAATTTGGGAATGAGAAACCCTGGAATGGGATCCCAGTCATCTCAAAGATCTTGACTTCTCAGTAAAGAGGGAGGATGTTTGGACTGATCAGGTTTTGTAACTTTTCAGATATGAAGTCTCCTTTTTAACAACAAAAATGAAGCATCCATCACCCCCAACATTTCATAGGAGTTACATACAATGACCGTAAATTCAGTAGTACTTCTAGAAGCCTTTGTATTTCATTTAAGGAATGAAATGTGGAAAAGAACACATGTACCAACAAGCCCTTATTCAGTGTTGGGGGTTGTTGTTTGGTAAATGTATGGAGTTGGGGGCCCCTTCCTCAGAGTCCAGGATGTTCTCCGTGACCTTGGTTGAGAACCACTGAATTGGATCTTTCCATCTTAGATCTCTTCTGCTTTGTAGCTCTGATCCATGATAAAATATCAGGATATATTAGTCTATTCCAACCTGCTACTGGAAGACCCTTCTTAGAGGAAATTAATCATTCTTCATTCAAAAAGAATTGCTAACTCTATCAGACATTTCCTAAATGAACGAGGATAAAGGGAAATGTATTTGTTCATTTTCCCTTATTCCTACCCAATACCTTCATTTAAACTGGAACTTGTTTGCCATGACTTTAATGTTCGGAAGTGATTATTTAGATGTTATTTTGGGGTTGTTATCAAGTGCTTATTAATTCTTCTTCCCTGCATTTGACATCTGTGTTGAATATCATTTTCATAGGGAACTAATGAGCATGATTGCAGGTGCCTTTAATCACAGAATCATAGAAACTGGAGACAGAATAGACAGAAAGTTCTGCCTTTGCTCATCCAGAAGATGGAAGTGATGATGTGCTAACCTTCCCCGCCCAGTAGAATGGGAAACAGGATCGCCAACCAGGGGTCCCTGTAAAACGAATGATGCTAAGTAAAAGTATTAGGATGGTTTGACCAATTTAAAAAAAAAAAAAGTATTTTTTTTAACCTTTTTTTGTTTAATTGCTGATATCTCCTGACAGTAGTCAATACCCCTGTGGTAGTAATACTATATACAAAAACGAACACACACACACACACACACAAACAACAGCTGCTTTTGAGCTTTTTCATAAGCTTGGAACTTTACTTCCACCGTCCCACTGAATCTGCAGAACCACTGTCAAAGGTAAGTCATGGGCCAAGCTAACACCATTAATAAATAGCAGAGGTAGATCTTGAACCCAGGTCTAGCTGATTCCAGTGCCGATGCCTGTGGGTTGCCTTCCCATCCTGCTCCACTGCTTCTGCAAGCTAGAATTCTTGTAGGTTCTGCTCTTTCAGGCCTGCTGTTGCTAGACTCTTGTGCCCTTGTCTGAAAGAACCAGAGTTGGTCACCTTGAGGTCTTAGAGAAAGGACTCTGAGTAAGTAAGTGGTGTTAACTCTCTCTATCACCGGTTCCCAGTCTGCACATTAGATTACCTAGGGATTCTATTCTAGATTTTACTGGAATCAAAGCACCACTAGAAGTTTAGCACTATAAAGACACACATTGATTTTATTTACCACTATCATATTGCAAAATACCAATGCCTGGGCCTTTCTCTAGGCCTGTTAAATCAGAATCTCTGCAGGATGGGGCCCACACATATTTGTGTGTATTTGTATTACTATTAACATGCAGCCAAGGTTGAGAACCACTGTTCTAAAAGATGGACCAAGCCTTCACCTGGAAATGATTTGATAATGGATGCAGCCAAGAAAGCCTAGAAGTGTTGAATCTTGGAATCATATGTCATGGGTTCAAATCCTGGTTCTTTGAGTTTCCAGCTGTGTGACCAAATTACTTAACCTCTCTGAACCCAATTCCTAGATGACTTTTGTTGAATTATTTCCATTTCATAGTATCATTATGAGAATAAATAAAAATCCATGCAGGCTTCCTTCTTCCTATTGTGCCTTACACAGAGTAAACAATGTTATTATTGAAAATAATAACAAAAAATAAAGGAAAAGGAGATGTGACATTTTTATCCATATTATAGTATTTTTTTTGAAAACCTTTATTTAGTTTTATACAGGAATCCAGATTTAATTGAATAAAGAGGGCCCCCTTTTAAAAACAACATTTGTGACCTTTCAGGTGGGATTAAATTTGCTGGCAATCTAACACTTTTATTTTAACCTTTTACATTCATGCAGAATTATAAAGTTGATGTGTTATTTCTGTCTTGGCTTCCCAAGTAAAGCAGAGAGCTGAAGCCCATAGTCATGAAGTGAGTGTTTGAGCTGGCATCCCATCAAAGGCTGTTTTAGATTCAGCCTTCCGGTCATTTGTTCAAAGGCCTTTGACACTGAAGACCCAAAGATACTGCTGGAGATGCTATGCTGGCAGTTTAATTGGTATTTTTCAGGGAACAGACGCACAATTTCTGTATGGGCAGAGTGAAACTGGAAGTAGGGCAATTATCCAGTGAATTCAGACAGTAGAGAGAAGAGGAAGAGATCAGGCAAAGACATTCCTTAAGCAAGCTATTTGGCCATTTTTAAGTAGATAATTTTTTAACCTCGTAGAAGTAGATACAACTTACTGGTATCTTCATGGCGTAAGTGCTGGACAAAGAAAAGAATTGATCATGAAATGTCCTGTAAAGCCTGAGTTTTTTTGTCTGTACTTCTTTTCTTCATATACAAGTAGCAAAATAAAGATGGCTATTAACTTATTGTGGTTGAAGAAAATGTTGGACATATTTTCTACATAGAGGCAGCAGAGAAGAGAAAGAATTTGAATGAAGAGGACCAGCTAGACGTTTCATCAAGTTGTGGCTGAAAGTGTTTCCTCTGTTACTATTGCGAATATCGATTGGGTTGGTGTCCCAGCCCCTGGGAGCTGCGCGCCTCTCTGTCTTGTTGTGCTTGAATGAGAGTTAACAAATTGTTTGACTTTCGTAATTAAACTTAAGAACCTGATTGAGGGGGATTTTAACTTCCCTGAAAATGTACTTTAAGTTAATCTGCTTAAGAGGAATTATCTGTTTCTTACTAGCAAAATCAAAAGACCGTCTCTGCCTTTATATCTGATGATTTCTACAGGCCTGGCCATGAATCTCATGGCGGTATTAAAGCTCCCCCAAAATTATTATGCATTTAAAAAAATCAGTTGTCAAAAAATTGAGACAGGACTTTTAACATCAATTATTAGCCAACTATAAGATGGTGGTTGTTTTGTGTCTTGATTGTTGTTTTCTCTTTTTTTCTACTTTGATTTGCCCTTTGGAAATGACACCTATTTTGTTCTGTTTAAGCAATCTGAGAATTCTAGTTCTTTCAGTATTTTTTTTTTAAGACCGGCCACAATGCAGAATGAGAATTATGTTTCTTGAAGAATTATGATTTGGGGGAGTACATTCCCAGGAATTGTAGCAAATAAGATCATTTTAAGCAAATTTCTCAATTCTGATTTAACCGCATCTTTTTCATATATGACTGTCATATAAATTATCATCATTGGACCCATTTAAGGTGACATGTAAATGAATCTTGAATGCATTTGGTTAAATTTCCATATCGAAATTTTGATGCACCGAATTATGTTATATTCTAGCAAAGGAGAATGTGATTGATCCTGATAATGTATGATTCGGTGGCAAAATGGTTATATTTTGTGATTGTGCATTCAAAACCTTAAGTGGATATTATAGAAATAGTAGTGTGATCAGAATCGCTTTTTCAGAAAATGATATTTCCATTAATACTTGAAGGAGAAAAGTTTGTTGAGATGAAAGACTGAGATGTTGCTCAAGTGGAAGTGCTTTTAACATGTCACTAAATGCTCACGTTTGGCCTGGACTGTCATTGCATTGCTCTTTCAACTGCTGCAGTTTGCAGATAGGAAAGTCCAAGGGGTTTAATGCAGTGGTACTCAGGATGGAAAACTGAGTCAATGGTGGGAGGAGGCTTTTATGAGAAGGTACTTTGACTTGAAATAAATATTGAGACAAAGCTGAGGTTTGCAGTAGAAGTTTCTCGGTGCCTGCCTTGATCCCATTTCTTCTGTTGTGCCTGTAAATGGGGCCAAGGTGAGCTGGGGAAGCAACCCAGGTCTACATTCTCCCTCTGAACTCCAGCAGCCGCCTCCCCACCCAGGATGAGCACGTTCAGCATCTACTGTTAGACTCTTGTCAGACGGAAGAACAGTCCGTTGATCTATAGTATCACCAAGCTCTCCTAGGTGATCGTCCTTCTCAGAGTTAACATCCAGATATTTGCACTCTAATCTTTTAACCTTGACGAGAGTTTGAAAATAGACAAGATTTGAAACCAACTCCCAAAGCAGGGCATTTTGTAGAGAAGAGCCATCTCAGTTAAGCTCAGATCTCTGTTCCTCCTACGGGAATTTTCTACCTTTAGAATTTTTAAAGCAAAATTCCTATTTGAGGTAACTACTAACATTTCTTTTGGGTGTAGAATTATTTCATGCCAACAATTTCTGGGACTTAATTTGTGGATCTAATCTGAAATTCTTGCCTGATCTTAGATGTTTTTCTTTATAGCCAAGCTGTCAGGAAAATAGAGTTCCTGTACTGATTTTAAAAAGACAGAATCAAAGGCCATAATTTTTAAGATAAGAACAAAGTTATAATTGTAACTTTTTTTCATTTTAAAGAATATTAAAATAAATAAACTATGTCTATCACTTTATAAGCTTTAGAATAAATAGTGTTCTAAAGTATCATCTGTGTTCTGTGTATCATCATTTATTGCTTTACCACAAATACAGCCATATAAAAATCCTTTTTTTTTGTCTTTTTTTTTTTTTTTTTTTTGGAACTGAGGGTCGAACCCAGGGCTTTGCGAATGCAAGGCAGACGGCTTTGCCACTGAGATACATCCCAGCCCTAAAAATCTTAAGGAAGATGTTTGCAAAGAAAATATTATCCGTTCAGTTAATATTTTTTTGTGCTTCAGACACACGGAAAATTAGTTGCCTTTTGGGGAGAGATAATTATAAATCTGCAAAAGCCAGAGATGGAATCAAAACAAAGAATTCTGAATTATATGAACTTTTTTGATTTATGTGTACAATAGACTTTATCCCTGAATATTATTTGTTGTATAAGAACAAAAAGAGTGTGTGTGTGTGTGTGTGTGTGTGTGTGTGTGTGTTTGACTCAGATTCACTAAGTGCCTGCCTTGAACTTTTCACATTCTTTTTCAAGCCTTAATGCCAAGGGAAAAAAGGAAAAAAAAGCACTATCCTTGGCACAAACTAGACCCTGGCTGGTGGTCAGATATGTCACACACTTGCCCGAGTCCTCTGGGGTTAAGGCTTAGCAGTCACGTCCAGATTGGCCCATATTATGATTCTTTCGTTTATGACAGATTTACCTGGCTCTTTAAATTTAGGCTTGGGGATTACGTAGGTCACATCCTGCTGTCTCATCTGTTTTTGACAAAACGTGTAAATAAGATTTTAGGCTTTGTTTAGAGGAGGCATCTGTAACTGGTCCTGGGAATCAGCCACACTTGTGTTACTCGTAAAGCGCATCCATTTTAAGTGGATATTTTTAAGTAAGCTGTAACTCTGGAAGGATCTGATTGGAGGAGGGAGCTGTGATCTGCTTCAAGCTGAGAAAACCAGGAGTACAGGAAATTCCTTGGGTTACTCAGGGCTCTCTGACTTTTGAAAGAATGGAAGCTTTGCAGATGGAATACTAAAAAAAAAAAAAAAAAAAAGTAGGGAATGGAAACGTGGAGCAAGCCTGCTCCTGAAGGAGGGAGTGGCCTGAGCTCCCGCAGCCTCAGTGATGTCTGCCTGCAGCACACACGCCGTGTTGAAATCTTCATCTAGAGCAATCCCATGCATTCTGCAGAGGCAAAACACTGTACAGTCTTTTTCCCCCCTGAGCTGGTGGTTCTGTGTTCATTCAGGAGCTACAAGGCAAAGCTCAGACTGACATCATTCTCTAACTGGAAAACACATGTGCCTTCTATACTAGATACAAATGTCTGGATAGGTACCCTTACCCATCGGCCTGAAGTTAGCTTTTTATTTCTTATATAAAGGATCTTAGCATTTCTATGTGTTAACTTTTGGTGGATGAGATCCTTGTCTGTAATAAATGTTAACACATGGATACACCAAGTAAATAAAGTGTTCAGGGTGAAGTGTCTGTGACTCTTACTACAGAGTAAACTTACAGGTCTAAGTTAGGAAGAGTTAGCAGTTACCACTCAGGCCAATCACATATTAGCCTGGGATATAATTCTCATCACTCTGGGTACATTTAATCAGTTAGGTGTACATGGGCACAGGAATAACGTAACATTTGAAAATGCATTCTTTTAGTTTTAAATGCCTGCCTGACATCTTTATAAGCCCTGTTTAGTATGAAGTTCAAACCTCCATAGCTAAAGGTTAATTTCAGCCTTGTGGAGTCAGGTGGTCTAAAATGTGCCGCAGAGGTCTCGTGAAGAGCAGGCTGTAAAGCAGGATCTCATTGTTGGGGAACTTTGGATGCTAGTCAGACCTCTTAATGCACAAGTAAAGCAGAAGATGATGCAGAAGTGGAGCCCGTCCGTCAGATTTGACAGTCATTCCTCTGATGTGGAGCTTGTGTGGCTTCATTTTCTCCTCTTCGCACGCACTCTCTCTCCCAGAGTCCTGCAGAGGATGCAGCCCCAGCCCAAGGGCCAGCAGCAGGCAGGCCACCCTGAGTTCCTTCCCAGCCAGAGAGCCACCTTCCCGGGCCTCCCCTGTGCATTCCAGCTTCCTGAGCTGTTCTCTGCCAGTGGGGCTTTGGTTTTTACCCCAGGATCTTCCAGACTCCCCTGTTCTTGAGCTAACCTCAACCCACTTTCCTCTCCTGACCTCCCAATAGGCAAAGTTGCTAAGAATAATCTTGTGGTCATACTTACCACTCATCTATTTCCCATAATATATTTTTTCGATAAGAGGCTGTCTAAACTGTTTTTTAGATACGGGACTCAAAGCCAGGCAGAACTTTTGAAGTCATTTAGTTCTATATTTTATCTGGTTCTATAGTAATTGTCTAATTATATATCTTATTATTTCATTTTACAGACAAAAATAAAAGATCTTCCAATAAGAGTTAAAATTTAAGCTTCTGGTTTCAACCTAATTTTACATACCCAGGAATTAGGTATGTAAAGACACCTCTCCCTCCTTTTGAATTCTCACTATATGAGAAAAAAATACATTTTAAAGTATGTTGTATATTTTGGTATTGTATGTGTAATTGCCCTGAGGATCCTATATAATCTTACAATATTAAAAGACTTTAAAATGTAAGATCCCAAGTCCCTAAATTCCAAGAAAATGAAATGTAAAAATCTATGTACAATTATGGAACTTGTACCATGACCTTTCACAAAGTTTAAATGTAAAAAGTCCTACAGGTTTTTCAGATTTATAATTGTAGACAGTCTTTTTATAGCTCAGTTCTCTTTGTCAGTAAGCAGGTGGATGTTTTTGCCTTTTTAAGAAAGTACAGTAATAAGCACATCTACTGCCCTTAGTTCATCAGCTACCAAAAATAAAAAATAAAAAAATCCTTGGCTCGTGCAGATGAAAGGTGATTCACCTGAAGCTTTGTTCCTAAATTGGTCACTGGCAGCCTGACATGCAGCAAGTGGTGCTTCCCACCAATTACCTTGAAAAAGTCTCTCTTATTCAGATACAAACTGAGGTTTTCACCTGTCAGAGGAAAATGACACCATCACTAACAGGTTTCATGTTTATTTCCCTGGCAGTTTCCTCCCTATCACAAAGTGATTTTCCCCCAGGTGAATTACTCCCTCACATTGGCGTGGCAACGACTATTTAATAAAGCTATTTATGAAAACTCCTCAAGTGTGTGGTCCCCGTTCCCACAGTGTGTCGCTGCTGCCGCCAAGTGACAGGTCAGAAACATCAACCCTAGACAACTAGAGCATCATTCCCTGCTTCCAAAACCAAGGCTCCCGCCCCCTCCTGGGCAAGGGTCTTGTTTTCTTCTCTTTCCTCCTAACCCGTCCTGGGTCCATGGGGGTGTCTTTCTGAACCCATGGGAAATTAAGAAAACAATTTATTTTCCTGAATGAAAATATCTGATTTTAGTGTTGAGGGAGTTTTCGCTTTTGGTTTTGATGTGTCTGGTGAGTTTCCCACAATCTCGTGCAAAAATCACACCCTACCACCAGAGGTAAATCCTCTGTCTTCAAAAAAAAAAAAATCCGTCACACCCCAAAACTTGTAACTCTCTGAACACAGGAGTACTTGGGGGCTGAATGCAGACTGTTCTCTTCAGCAACCTCATTCTTGAACTGGGCTAAGAGCTTTTCAATTGCTGTGACATTTTCAGCCAGGGAAGTAGTCGTAGTTGCTGCAGAGCAGTGTTTTACAGGCAATTACTTTATATGATCAATGGAGCAATTCCCCTTCCAGAAAGGAACCAAAGCGATCAAGTTAAATCATTAAAGAGAGAAAGACGGAGCGGGAGAAAGGATTCATCTCATTAGCAGGTGCCAGTGCTGCAGGCTCTGCGGTGGCGGCACACAATGTCACTGGCCCTTTAAGACAATGACTGTGCCCCCTCCACTCCTGCCCCCCCTCCCCTGTAGCTGTTGACAGGTCTAAACCTCCCGAGCAGCCCATTGTGGCCGCAGTAGGAGGCACCTGCGGAAAATGTGCCAAAACCAGGCAGGGAGTGAGAGCTTTTCAATAAGCCCCGCAGCTGGAGGGGAGCGGCAATACTAAACAAGCAGGCTGGGACCAGGCATGTGACGGGAAAAGGGGTCAAAGCAGACACCTCCTAGAGGCTTTCTGAGCACTGCACGGTTCAATTTGATGACATCTTCTAGCTGGCTTTTCTCTATTTGCTTAATATGCTGAGGTATTTAGCTTAAAAGCACTAAACGCTCCATCGTGATGAGCAGTTTCCCCCTCTCCATTTGCTGTTATTAAGGACGTTTTTTCAGTATTTTCCCTCTTTCTGCCCTAAACTCAGATTGTTTTCTCTGGTTTCGCTCTCACGGCTAGTCACAGGCATTCAGCACACACCGCCTGCTTGGTTTTACTCATCTTCAGTTCAGGGACAAGTCCAACTCCCAATTTAGGACCTGGGCCGCCCTTGCAGAGCCACATCTGGAAGCTGCGTTCTTGCATTTGAACTTGGTTAAACATCCACTGTGCATCTGAATGGACCCGCCGCTGTGTGCAGGGCTTCTGCCTCCGCCCTGTGCTAACCAAGGGACCATGGTGTTGAGGCATTTGGTTTACCCAGCTGCGCTTGTCTTGGTGTATTTACAGCCCTTTTGAGAATAAGTAGAGTAGGGGGGAGGGCAGGACAGGTGGGGGCCTGGGACGGATGTGCTGGTGACTTGGAGGAGTGTGCCTGGGGAAGCAAGGGGACACTTTCTCCATGCCACCTCTCCAGGATAAGAGAGTGACAAGAGCCTGGCGCGGTTCCTTGGTTTTAGCAGCTCTTATCCATTGGCCGAGTCCTTATGGGTACACTGTGCTTTCCGGTTCTCGTGGTACTCATCTATTCTCTTCTCACTTGACACAGTGAGGCATTATCTCTGTCTTACAGATGAAAACATCTGAGACTCAGGGCCAAACACTTTGCCCACGGCCACACAACAACAAGTGGGTGGTAAGTGCAAAGGCCCCCCAGGAGCCCACCTCCTCTGCAGTCCCCCTCAACTTCGTCTTCTCCTCTACCTCTCCCGACTGTCAGCCAGCAGGAGTAGGCGACTTTTGAGCCCTGGGGGAAACCGACAAAACGACCTGTTCACAGTGAAACTCTTTTCCCCTCCCACAGATGGAGAGTGTTGGCGTGTACGGATTCTGTGGGTGTAAAGCAAAGAACAAAATGAAGTGTGATTCGAGGTGGGAAATAACGGCTGCAGGTAGGAAATGAGCTCATTTGTGTAAGTATCCAACTGGTGTCTGAGAAAACCACCCCCAGAACTGTGCACCTTCCCAGAGGGACTAGGTACATAAGAACTGTCCCATGCAAGACATTTGCTAAGTCACGGCCACATAGTCTGCTGTTCAGAATGCCAACGAGTCAGAAGAGGTTTGGAAGAGGGTATTTCAGAGGTACCCTTGAGCCAGAAGATGACTCTTGGGGCTGTGGCTGGCCACACTCACGAGTACCGGGTACCTGGCTGCAGCCTGGCCTCTGGGGTGGGGTGGGGTGGGGGAGTGTCATGCCGTCTCCCTGCTCTGCTCAGGTGGCCCTGGGAGATTGCCTCTGTTCAAGCCCTTATAAAGGCACGAAGAGGTGGTCTCTCTGCTGTTCTGAGCTTGTTTATGCTCTAACATGTCTCTGAGCTCAGAGGACCAGTCCTCTTCCTCCTTCTTCCTCGGTGCCTCCCTCCAGTTCTGGAGAAAACAAGTGGACTATTCATGTAAAAAGAGAAAGAGTAAGGAGGGGGGAGATGCCACCGACAAACTCCATTGAAAGCCACTGGCTGTTCATTTACATTCACACTTTTAAAAAATGTTAACTAATGATGTTAAATGGTTTGCCAAAGGTCCTGGCAGGTCAGTTGTAGAAGTGTCATTTCTGCCTAATTAGGGCTCTTGTGGCTGCCCGGGGCCTCCCAGTGCAACTGGTGACAAGCGAGAGCTGACAGCTTCAATTGGTGCCAATAGGAAGGTTGGGCCGGTCATGTTTTCCAACTCAGCCAGGTGTTTGCTGAATGGGGGAGGGGGCTTGGGGAGATCTGAGCACTTCTATGATCCTTTTTCTTTCACGACCCCCTCCCAAGTCCTTCCCCTTTGCCTGTCTTGTCTTGTGTCAAGGTCAAGAATGGGCTTTGCTAAATCAGCAATTTGGGTTATCTCTGGGAGGTCATTAGCAGTCCCAGCCCAGACTGTTTCAAGTGGTCTCAGACCCCAGATGCTAGATTTTTTTTTTCTCCCTAAAAATCAGAGAGCAGGAAAAGAAAAGGAATGCTTTGGGTAATAAACAACAGCAGCAAGAAAAAACAAAACAAAAATCTACACAGAAAGCTCTTGGTACCCATTAAAGTGTTAAACTTCTGAAGACGTCGCAAATAATAAAACTGCTTAAAGGGAAAACTGAAGTATTCTGATCTCTACCTTAAATATCTGAAGAAAGAAAAGATGACAATGAAAAAAACATCCTAGAAGGTTTGCTGGATTAGACAGTACCTGTCTCATAGTAGGTGCTCACTAAATAGTTTCTTGTTTGATTTGATTTTTCAGGAGAAAAATGATGTCTGAGAGACAAATAATGATTGTTAGAGATGAGGTTCTCCTGGTAACTTCTAATAAATATTGTGAAGTGCTCTTTGAATTTCTTACTTGACCATAAAGTACCTGCAGAGGTGAAGTCTCACATTATGGGCTGATATGCTCTTGCTTTCTGTTTTGTTTTGATAACATCATAAAACGAGCATAATGTCACCCCCAGGCTGCAGCAACTACAACACAAGGAGATGGTCCCATGACGGTGATGGGACACCTGTGTCCAGCTCTCGGACTCGATGCTTCGGCGGGTTCTGCGGGGATGATGGCTCTCCTTTGCTGGGTCTGAGCAAATTCACGTGTACATTCAGTGGGTCTGTGAACCACGATGACAGGATTCACACAAGGGCGTCTGGGGAGGGATGCTGCATTAAAATTAAAGGAAAGCATGAAATGGAAAAGTCAATGTTTGTTTTGTGAAAATCTAAGCCCAAATCCAGAGGCAGTCCTGGGAAGGAGGGGAGGTCTAACATGAAGGCATCGGGAGCTCTGGGCTCTCTTCTTCCTCTCCTTGTCTGAGCACCTCTTTCCCACCTACTGCTTCTCTGTTCTCCAATATGACACAGTGTAAATTGGGGCCAGGAAAAGTAGATTGTCTATTTTTGACAAAGGAGAGTGAAGAAGACGAAATGAGGTAAGCACACCTAGGATGATGCCTAGGACATGCCAGGTGACCCCCCCCCCCCGCCCTCCCCGCCCTCAAAGATCCTGTGGTGTGGAGTTACCTTCTCCGCCTGCCAGCAGGGCAGCTCCAGGACAGAGACCAGAGGCTGACTGGGCTCCGCAGCTTCAGAGTCTGGGACACATTTGAACAAAGAGAAATAAATAGAATTGACTAATCGGCTGACCTCATGAATGATGAGTGAACAGATTGATGGAGACAGGGTCCAACGGTTTCATTGACTGTCTCAAAGTCCCCACCACCAGGGACCTCCTTTGTCACCAACTTCCCTGTAAAGATCTACTTTGCCCTTTTGCCCTGTCCTGTTGGGTCCGCCCCTTTCCCGCCACAGCACAGGTTCTTGTTCCTCTTTCTGGGTGACCTCCTGGTCTCTTGGCTGCTCCTGTGCATGGACTGTTGTTTACTCATGCTGGTTTTGTCTGGGGCAGAGTTTGCTCCTAGGAACCCGTTCTCACTCCTGTCTTGGCTCTGCCCCCCACCCCCACCTCTGTCTCTGAGTCCTGACCTGCAGAACTGCAACTGCTGCTTGTTCTCCGAGGGCAAACGATTTGGGTGGCTCTCATAAGAGCTAAAAAGTAGCCACTTAAGACTCTCCTTGTGGTTGGGAAGATGAGTATTTAAAAATCATTCTGGAAAGGATTAGTTGTAATGAAAGCCCTCAACAGCATCCAGATCAGCATGGAAAAATAAGCCAGTTAGTTACGAAAACTAAAACAAAAAGCTTTTGAAGATTTGTGAGCAGAGGAGGATCGGGCAGGTGAACAGTCCTCTGCCTTAAGGCGTAATGTCCTCCTGGGGTATTCAGGATACCTGATCCCAGCGGGGAGCCTGCCCTCCTAAAGTGAAATCACATTCTGGTGACTATCTCCTAAACCTTCTGACAGGCAGATCTGAGTTGTTATTCCATTGTGAAGGGTTTGGGGTGGCCCTTCCAGAGCTGGCTCTAGCTTCTCTTTGTCCGTGAACTCTTACTCTGGTCCTGATCTGCCTGCAGTTCTCTGGACATGCTGGGATGTTTCATGCCTCAGAGCCCTTGAACAAGCTCTTCCTTATCCTCAGAATGAGCCCTTTTCCCTTTTGTTCTCCTGACAAGCACCTGTTCCTAGGGACGATTCACCTCCATCTCACCTCTGCCATGAAGCTGCTCCTGATCCCTCCCAAGTGAGATTGACCTTTCTCTCTTTGGTGCCCCTACACAACCTTATGTCCTTAATCATTGTAACAATAATCATAGTAATCATGACAGCTTCTTTTTATTGAGGGCCTCTGGATGCCAGGAAGCATCAGGGCTTTCCACTGGTGTGCCATTGAAGCTGGTGTGACAAAGGCACTATTATGGATCTTTATGTTGATGATGCAGATCCTGCAGCTCAAGCTGCACGTTTGATGTTGCACTGGTTCAAAGTTGTGGGCCAGGAGCTGGACCAGCCAGCGTGGCTGATTGAAGTCCTTGTCATCAATCACCCTCAACACAGATCCACCAAGTTATGCTGCCTTCCTTTATAAATGCCACCATGCTGATAGATTGGGTATTAGGGGTTTTAGTCTGTCTCCTCTCTGGGTGGTGAGCTCCTTGAGGTGGGTGGGTGACACTCATTGAAGTTTGTGATCTTGTGCCCAGGATAAGGCCTAGGCATGGCAGAGACTCTTAATGTTGGTCAAATTTTAGAAAATTGAAATTAATTGTACTGTATATGTGTATGTATGTGTATATGATACTCACATTCTCCCTCAGCCTCCCATGCTCTTTATATATACATATAGATGTGCATATATGCATAATATAATATATTCATATTTATTATGTATTTCCATACATATATACACATATGCATATTTTATATCTACACATATATGCATACATATATATTCCTGTCTTCTTGCCTTTTGTATGCATATACATACATATTTAATGTATATGTACATAGATGCATATTTAATATTTAATATACATATATATAACATATATACCAAACACATAGAGATACATGTACCAAAATTTACACATATAGCTATATACATAAATTAACATACCCATGTATTTGTATCTATAAAGACAGCAAGAGAGGTGGGGAGAGAAGAGCAGTTGCAGCCTTTTGGAATTTACCTGTGTTACCCGGTCTCTTTGACTTTGCATCCTGCTTTCCTCTGGCTGCCTGGTAGCTGGGATGATGCAGTGTGACCCTGGTCCAAGCTCTGCCTGGGTGCATCGTGATATATGTGGGTCACAAAGCTCAGCAGAGGAAGAGGAGGCCCAGGTGGGACAGTATTCTTGAGCTTTCTCCCTGCACTGTCACAGGTAGTGACAAGTCCTCCTTTGTTCAAGCATTTCCTCTCATCGTTTAGTTCCCGGAGCCTGCCCTTGTTAATGATGGTGGGCACAGGTGCCATTGTCTGCCACAAATACCCACAGTGCTCCCTGTAATGGCCAGGCTGACTAATGACCAAGTACCGAGGACAGCCTGAGTACAAAACAAGTCAATGTTGGTCAAATTTTAGAAAGTTGAAATTAATTACTGCATATGTGTATGAATGTGTATATGATACTCAAATGAAATCTGGGGAGTTCCAGGACAGCACCCTCTCCTTCACCTCTGTTGATGGTCTCTGCGGGAACAAGGGCCTTACCCCCGCCCTCCCTGCCTTGCTGCAGCACTCTGGCAGGGTATGGAGGCTTGGATGAAAACATGGTAACAGGTATGATGGAGTTCCTCATGCTTTGGCACCCAAAGAATCCAGATGGCAGCGCTGAGCCAACTGGTACCTCTGTAGGAATGGCATGACTGCAAGGTTTTCTGTTCAATTTTTTTTAAATACTTGCAAATATTCAGCATTCTTCCATGAAGATCAGAACTTGTGATTATACATAAAAATAACTTCCTGAAGTGCACCTTTATATATGGTATATATGCAAGGCTATCTGGACACCTGCCTGTGTGGTCACACAAGGCCCTTTGGAGGTCTGATGGTCTATTGTTGTCATCTTGAATTTGATGTATTTGTTTTGTGACTCTGGGAATGAAATCCAGGGCCTTGTACATCTAGACATGTCCCTACCACTCAGGTACACCCGCAGCCCCTTGAATGAGGGGTCCTGCATTTTCATTTTACATTGGGTTCTATGAATTATGTGACCCCCCCCCCACCCCTTTGGGGATCATGCCACCTGTCTGCCGGCAAGGTGTGGAATTGCAGCTTTAAAACCTAACCGTGAATTATTTATTCCAGCCCACCTGGGCTGCAGGACTTGAGGAAAGGAGTCTGGGTGGAGGAGGTGGAGAGTGGGGCTTTGCCAGCCAGGCCCAGCGGTGGTCTTGATGACTGTCCATCAAGGGCGTAGAGGTGAACGGTCACCTGTAATTCTGGTGCAGTAAGCGTCCCAGAGCTCTGTGTTCTATCTGGAAATACCAAGTCAGTTGGCCAAGATTTTCAGCTTATTTGAAGCCTACAGGAAAAAAACAAATCCCTAATGAAACACAACAAATTTAGAAATGGGCTTTTCTTTTTAAAATGTGTAACATACATTCTTACTCCAGCTCTTCGTTTTTAATTTTCTTTTACTTGTGTAGCCTTCTGTATCATTCTACAAGGGACATTTTAGACACGTTACAATAAAATGATACAGATACTGTTGAGAAACAGGACTGACAGGAGAACTGGGCAAAGTCAAGGGTAAGCTTGACTGCCATGAGGTCCTGTTGACTCTTAAAAGGTGGACCACCAATGTGTCCTCAGCTTCCTAGCAGCATAACAAAGAGACACCTGACCGGCTGCACCTGGGAGGGGGGTGGGGGTGGGGATGGGGGAGAGGAGGGGCAGGAAGCAGGTCTCAACTTGGCCCTCACTGTCTCCCCGCACCTGTACAGATGTCTTGGGAGTGAGTTGGGCATTCTAGGAATCTGTTTGCCTGGGGGACCAAGTAATCTGTCTCTTGAAAATCCCAAGAGAGTCCTGAGTGAAGCTTTATTTGAGTACAGCGGGTCCCTAGCATCCTCTAGTCCATATCCATGGATTTGATCAACTAAGCATGGATGGAAAATATTTTGTGGGAAAATGTGTATCGGCCTTGAACACCTATACTCCTTTTGTTCTTGTCATTTCCTCTAAATCTGGCATAGCAGTTACCTAAACTGTATTAAGTATTGTAAGTCTTCTCAAGGGATTTCAAATATGAAGGAGGGGATTACAGGTCACATAAAAATACTGTGACATTCTGTAAAGGAACTTGAGCTCCTGTAGATTTTGGTAACTGCATTGGTCCTAGAACCAGTCCCACCTGGATAACGAGGGATGACTGTGCTTCATGGTGTCCTGTCACTCAGTCTGTCCCCCATCTGCCTGCAAACTTGAGCAAACAGCATATAAAAGCTCCTCGCTCCTCTACGCCACCTAGCAGCAGCAGCGGTGAGCCCGGTGCTGGCAGTGTTGGTGGCACTTGCATGGTGGCAGTGGCACCAGCACTGGCGGTGGCGGTGGCACCAGCACTAACAGCACCTGTACCAGCAGGAGAGGTGGCCCCAGCATCTTTGAAGTGGACACAGCAACATAGCAGCAGCAACAAGTGGAGGGTGGGGAGTGGCCAGAAGTGGCCAAACATGGCCTTTACCAGCAGAGGAGGCCCTGTGAATGGCTCTGTGGGTGCCAGTGGTCTGGACAGTGGGAGGCATGGAGAGTCTTACCCAAGGAGATATTTGAGGTTCCTCTCAAGGAAGACTTCTCCAGTAACTGGGGAGTAGGAGCCAAAGAAAAGCTCTTGGTACTATCAGAATTACCCATTGTAGCCTCGGGATACTGTGACCCAGAAGATACGAGTGGCATGAGATTCAGAGCTTTAATAAGGGACTAAGAGAAGCCCTGATGGGGCAATTGAGTACGCATTCATTCATCAGTGAGTGATGGCTGGGGTCAGAGTCCAGTTCTGCCACTCACTAGTCTATGATCTTGAGCATGTTTCTCCAACCCCCAGTTTCCCTGTCTGTAATATGAAATATGGATAATATGAGGGTTTTAGGAGAATCGAGTGCACTTGGAGTGTTGAGCACAGTGCCTGGCACAAACTAAGCATCCAGTGACATAATGCCCTGTTAACTGAAGTTTTGGTCATCAGTATAATGGGGTGCTGCATAGATGAAAGCCAGGCCGTCCCATGCTACCCATCTGATCATCTGATCCCATCTGATCATCTCTTTGGCGCCTTCCTCAGCTTGGTAGGTGACACCTCTGGCCCTGTGTGCTCAAGTGGCTCCAGGGCAGGGAGGTGCAGCTGTATGGGACAGTGCATTGCACCTGTGGGCAGCGCTGGCTCTCAGGAGGTTGTTTACGACATCTAGGCTTCATTCATCCACTCAGTTAACAAACGCTTGAGTACCTCCTACATGCCAGGCATGGGGATAAGTTTTGGGGAGATGAATGACATGGGAACACCAGGGTCCTTGATGGGGCTGGTTTTTTAATGAGGTTCTCAGGCTGTCATCTAATAATTCTGTGAATTTGTCATCACAAGGGGAAGCACTCTGAAGGTGAGGAGCATGGGCAACGTGCAGCAAAACTGAGGGCCAAGGGCGCAAAGGGAGGCTTCCCCGGGAGGTGACAGCCAGGCTGAGACATGACTGGGGCCTCGGGGCTCTTGGGTGTGTGGGGTGGCGAGCAGTGCAGACGGGGAAGCAGAGGCTGCCTCTCGGCCACAGAGATCCACTTCCACACGATGGAGCTGCAGCTCCCTGAAGGGGGCCTCTTCCCCGGAGGTTTTCCATTTCACTTACAGCCTCCTCAGCTTTTCTTCCTGGGACGGGATGCCAACCTTCTGAGGCCCCATATGCTCACACCCCCTCCCTTTTTAAGAATTCTAACCTCAGTGAGCTTCCTGCACAGACTGCACAGTCCACTCCTTCAAAGGTACCACTCAGGGAGTTGGAGCAGGCCACAGTCGGGCAGCCATCACCACAGGCAGCTCTAGAACATTTCATCCTCCCGCAAGAAACCCCACACCCATTAACAGTCACTCTTCCTTCATTTCCCCTCAAAACGCTAGCCCTGGGAAGCCACTACTTGCCACTTCCTACTGCTATAGATCTGTTTATTCAAGACATTTCATATAAATGGAATTAAACTATAGGCTGTATTTCTTTCAATTAGCATAATGTTTTAAAGTTTTTTCATATTATAGTATATATCAGAAGTTCTTTTTATTACTGAATGGTATTGCATTTGTATGTTTGGAGATATTATATATATACACCCGCATGTATATAAAATTATATCTATATATCTTGTTTTCATATATATATATGGATGGAGATATATATATATGTGATATATATGTGATATATATATATCACATATATATATATATCATATATATATGTGATATATATATATCACATATATATATATATCATATATATATATATATATATATCATATTTTGTTATCAGTTGATGGACATTTGAGTTGTTTCCATTTTTAAACTATTATGAAGAACGCTGATGTGAACATTCATGTATAAGTTTTTATGTGGACATATCTTTTCACTTCTCATGGGTCTACATAGGAGTGGAATTGCTGGGTCATATAGTAATTCTACATTCAATCTTTTGAGAATCTGCCAGACCATTTTCCATAGTGTCTGCACCATTTTATATTCCCACCAGCAGTGTCTGAGGGTCCTGACATCTCCATGTCCTTGCCAATATTTTATGTTATCTGTGGTTTTGGTTATTATCATCCTCATAGATGCAAAGTGATAACTCATTGATTTGCATTTCACTGATACTTTATGATACTGGCATCTCATCATGTACTTAGTGGACATTTGTATTTCTTCTTTGGAGGAATACCTATTCAAATCCTTTGTCCAATGTTAAATTGGGTTATGTCTTTCCACTATTGATTTGTAAGAGTTCTTTATATATACTAAGTACAACTTCCTTGTAATATGTATTATTTGTAATTTTTTTCCTATTTTGTGGGTTGTCTTTTCACTTTCTCAATGATGTTTTTTAAAAACAAAAGCTTTCAGTTTCGGTTAAATCCAGAGTATCCATCTTTTCCTAGTTGTGGCTGGTGCTTTTGGTATCATGTTCTAAGAAACCATTGTATAATAATAGGGTCACAAAATTTTATATCTATGTCTTTACCCTTTCTTCTAATGAGAGTTTTTGTGACATTCAGCCTTTTTCACCCATTTTGAGTTCTTTTTTATACATGCACACCTCAGAAATATTGCCGTTCAATTCCAGATCTCCACAACAGAGTGAATATCTCAATAAATCTAGTAATGTGAAATTTTGGTTTCTCGGTGTATATAAAAGTCTGTTTACACTATTCTGCAGTCTGTTGTTAAGTGTGCAATAACATTATTTTTAAAATATGTCTGAGTTAAAACTATTGCTAAAAAATACTAACAATGATCTGAGCTGTTGGAAAATGGCACTGATAAACTTACTTGACAGAGGGTTGCCACACTCTTTCAATTCGTCAAAACTGCAAAATCAGCGAAGCACAAGAAATGGAGGCACAATAAGTTCAGGTGATGTCTACGAATGGTGTGATGGAGGAGTCCAGTTCCACTTTTTTTCATGCAGTTTGTTCCAGCAAATGGATGTGCTATCTGGTTGTCCCTGTACCATTTATTTAAAATTCTATTCTCTCACCCGTTAAATTATCTTAACATTCTTTTGTCAAAAATCAATTGACTCTATGCCAGGCACTAAGGCACATGCCTGAAATTTCAACTCCTGGGAGGCTGAGGCAGGAGAATGGCAAGTCTGAGGCCAGGCTTGGAAACTTAGAGAGACATTACCTTAAATAGATTAAAAAAAAAAAAGACTAGAGATGCAGCTCTGGTAAAGTGGCCCTGGGTTCAATCCCCAGTATACATGCACATGTGCGTGCGTGTGCACACTCACACACACACAGACAATTCAACTGGCTATAAATGGGAAGCTTTATTTCTGTACTCTTCATTCTGTTGCCTTGATCTGCTTTCCAACCTTATGCAGGTACAACACTGTCTTGATGATTGAAACTCTATAGTAGGTTTTGAAATCAGAAAGTAAGTTTCCATCTCTCTTCTGCTTTTTCAAGATTGTTGTCTTGCATGGATCCCTTACATTTCCTTATAAATTTAGGGATTGTGTTGAAACCGTAGGTCAATTTGGAGAATATTGATATTTTAATCATATTAAAAAAATTCAGAGCCATGAATATGAAATATCCTCCTTTTTCCTTAGTTCTTTTTCAACAGTGTTTTGTAGTTTTCAGAGTTCTGCCTTTCTTTTGTTAAATTTATTCCTAATATTTTTTTTTCTTGTTGATATTATTAAATGGATTGTATTGTTTTTCTTTTTTTTTTTTTATGGTACTGCGGATTGAATCGAGGGGCACTTTACCACTGAGCTACATTACCAGCCCTTTTTATTTTTTATTTTGAGACAGGGTCTCCCTTAGTTGCTTAGGGCCTCTCTAAATTGCTGAGGCTGGCCTCAAACTTGTGATACTCTTACCTTAGCCTCCAGAGTCACTGAGATTACAGGTGCACACCACTGTACCCAGCATATAATTGTTTTCTTATTTTCATTTTTGGGTTGTTCATTTCACATCCCTTTTAAAATAGGATCCCAAGAACCATCAGTGATAAGTTGCTAGGGTGATAGAGCACAAAGAAATATTGAACAGAGACCCATTATGTGTAGAAATGAGAATGCTGCATTGGACTTCCTCTGCCAAAGCTGTAGAGGAGCACAGGGAAGAAGAGCCCATTCCTGAACTTGCATCATCAGTTGGGCTGAGATGGCTGCATGAGGCTGTGCTACTGTAGGCTAGTGCCCAGCACATTAAGCAGCACCTTGTTTCCCATTATCTCCAGAACTCGATTGTTTTAAGAAAGCTGACTTTGTAGCCAGGGTTCATTCACTACAGACAAAGCCTCTGTTAGAGGAAAAAAAAAAAAAATACTGATCTCAGAGACTTCAAAAGAGCCAGAGAAAATCATAAGCCACTAGCAGTAGAAGTTTCAATTCCAGATACCCAGACTCGCCCCCCCACACACACAATAGCATATTTGGCTTCTCCTTTTGTTAATTGTAAAATAATAATAATAATAATAATAATAATAATATGAACTAAGTCTGATCAGAGGGAAGGGGGATAGGCTGCAATAAATACTTATTCCCATCTGACTAAAGAATACAGTTTAAAGTTAACAATCCAGATGATTCTGGCAAACTGCGGGTTTCCTTTTTCAATATTCCACAGTACAGTTGATACGTCTAAACAAAGAACGATACTAATCATGGATGTCATAACTTCAGTTGTTGAAATTGTGTCTCTGTTTTCTTTGGGTGACTGGTTATCCCCCCTGCCCACCTCATTGGAATCATTCTCACACACCCCAACGATGAATTTCCCCATCAGAAAAATAAACGCCATCACGATACAATGGCTAAGCAAATGTGTAGTTGGAAGCATTTTGTAACCCACAGCAGGAAAAGGAGCCTCTTAGGCTATAATCCCCGCAACTGTTGAGGATTCATGTTAGACCTTGTGAGGTCTCTCATGAGAAAGATGACATCTCCCTGAAAAGAAGGAGACCCCTGTTTTTAAGGCTTTTTTTTTTTTTTTTTTTTTTTTGGCAGCAATACATTTCTGGGGAATGGGCGGCTCAGGCCTTGAGTTCCACTCGGGCGCTGCTTCCCTCGAGCCAGGTGGCACCTTTTGTGCCTCCAGTCGCTGCGTGTCAGCCAGCTCAGGTGGGTAAGTCTGCGGAGCCGTCAAGCGCCTCCTCCGCGCTCCTTCAGAGGAACGATCTGGGCGCCGCGGAGTCGGGGGTGGGCGCTATTGAAAACTCCAGGGCCTGGGGGAAGAGGTCGTGAGTGCACTGATCAAACTCTAATTTGGAGCCTCGTCAGCCTGGCACCTGGCCAACATTCTCTGCTCCGGGTGCCGGGTGCGGAGACCCGCCGGCGTCCTCTGCCTCTGGAGGTGGCAGCCGAGCTGGAGAACAATGGTTTCTGGGATGTCTGCAGTCGCTCCTCTGTCGTGGGCCTGGGGATACAAATGTTGCAGAAAGAATAGATGATCTGGAGCTGGAAGGGGCTGCAGAGGTGGTGCAGAGAGGGTACCCCGGTGGCTTCAGGCTTCAGGGCGGTGACTCAGATGGCGAGGACCCAGGATTGGATGTGCGCTCACTAACTGCCACCCGCCTGCACGTGCCTTGACTTTTTCTTTTTGAATGATTATTAACATGTATTAATCGTACAAGTAATGGTTTCACTGGGCATCTCCATACATGCTAATATCCGTGCTTTGATTGCGTTTACCTTCTTCTCAACTTTAAGGATTTTGTTTTGTTTTTAATTTTTAATTCATTCATCTGTTGACAGGTACCCATGCTAATTCCATATCTTGGGTATTGTGAATAGCGCTGCAATAAACATGGGCATGCAGGTGTCTCTTGTATGCGGACTCCTTTTTCCTTCAGGTACACACCCAAGAACGGGAGAGCTGGACCAGATGGTAGTACTATTTTTAGTTTTCTGAGGAACCTCCCTGCCGGATTTCCACAGCGGCTGAACTAATTTACATCCCCATCAACAGTGCATAAGGGATCCTTTTTCTCCACACCCTCCCCAGCATTTGTTACTTCCTTGACTTCTCAAGCCTTGGTTTCCTCCTTCCTAAAATGGGGGAAATAATGTCCTCACCTGAGAGAGTGTGTAGGAGGCCTGACTGAGACTGTAGAGCTTGGCATAGCACCTGGCCACACTAAATAAATGCTCAAATAACATTTGTTCCTATAATAAGAACCCAAGGCTTAGGAGGAAGCTGAGATCCAGAGCAGAAACACGAATCCTTGGTAGATGCATATTCTGTCTGGGAGGTGTAATGCTTAGGAGTGCAACAATTCCAACCACCCACCATCATTCTGTTGGTTTGTTTTTAGTTGTCAGTGGACCTTTATTTTATTTACTTATATGTGGTGCTGAGAATCGGACCCAGTGCCTCACACGTGCTAGGCAAGCGCTCCACCCCTGAGCCTCAACCCCAGCTGCATCGTTCTGTTTTTGAGCCTTGTCAACAGCGGGAGTTGAGCAGCTGGCAGAACACACTGATGGGGAGAAGTTGTGACTGGCAGCTTCAGGGTGGGGGTGGAGGTGAGCAGGTCCAAAGGAAAATGGCGGTTCCCTGGCTCTGCCTGCATTATCCTGGGTAATCCGCACAATTTTGTGAAATGGCAACAATCTCCTAGCTCCTTTCCAGGATTTTTGTTTGTTTGTTTTATTTTATTTTTGTATGTTGGACCGGAGGCAAATGGAATCCACTACTTTAGCCAGATTTGTGTGACTCTGAGTTGGGAGAGGATGGCTGACTGACTGAAAAGAGTTGATGCTAGTAAAACAAAAAACATTTTGGGTTGGGATAAATTTAGAGTTCAGTGTTTAGGTTCCAAAGTCAACAGCATAAATCAACTGCATAGCTACACAATGAGGGGGCCATCTGAAAGGTTTCTTCCTCATCTGATGGATTTTAGGAAATTAAATTATAGCTCTGGGACTTCCTTTCCCCTCTGTAGCATAGGCTCTATTCTGAAAAAAAAAAAAAAAAAAAAAAACTATCACCGATCATCATTTCTGTAAAGGATAGGAGTGTTACTAGGTTGTAACAGGAAGGTGGGAGTTGAATGAGGTATGATACCAGTTTTTCACTGGTTTATGGCATTTATTCCCTTGTCCCTACCTAGAGGTGGCTCAGTGGTCCCAGAAATGTCCTTCCCCTTTTGGCATTAAGTAGTCTGGTGTGGCCCTTTCATTAGGACACAGCTAAATAAGGGATGTGTTTCTAGCAGAGAATTTCCAATTTTTCCAATTTAGCAAAAATTTTGAAGCCCACCATTGACTGGAATTTGGTACCAAGTCAAATGGGAAAAACATTCACCTATGGTCGCAAAACATACACCTATGGGGTAGAGAACAATTGTGGCTTTTTACTTGCTGAGATGTCACAGGTGAGCAAGATAAGGGAATGGCTAGGAGGCAAAAAGAAGAGTCTCTGTAAGGACACCCATTGGCAGCTGGTCCTCTGTCTTGGTAACCTGACTTACATTTTACACCTTTTCACAAGTTTTTATAAGTCTCTTATAATCTTCTATGGCTCTTCGTATTTTTTCCTTGGGTGCCTTTTTTTCCGAATATTTTCTTCTCACATCTTCACATTCACTGATCTTCTCTCCTATTGGGTCTAATCTACCCTTAAAACCATCTTTTGACTTCTTGATTTTACTTATTATATTTTCAGGTTTTGAATTTCCCTTTAGCTCTTTTTTAAACACTTGTATTAACACTCTGCTGAAATTCTCCATCTATTTCCTCCATCTGTTTTTCTGTTTTCGTGAACATTCTCATCAGAGCTACTTTAAAACCTATGTATGCTAATGCCAGCGTCTGGATTGCCTGTGAGTTTCTATTGTCTTTTCCCCTGGCTGATTTTGATGATTCGGTTCTGTTTGAGTGCTTGTCTAGTCTGCTACTAGATGTTTTTAGATTTTTTTTTTTTAATATGAGACATTGTGTATAAAAATGTGAAGAACTCTGAAGGGGCCTCTGTCCTTTGTGGCAGATGAAGTGGCAGCTGGGGACTATAACCCTGTCAAGGTCTTAGCTCTTTCTGTGTTTAGCTTGCTGTTGTTGGATGGTCATACTTACAGGTGCTACAACTGAGCCTAGAGTGCTCACCAGGGCCCCTCTTCTCTAACAGGTCCTTATCATTTTAGCATCCCAAGACAGGTGGAAACTCCTCTCTGGCTTTTCAAAAATGTCCTGCTTAGCGTCTTAGCCTTCTCCCACCTGCGCTAGTTTTAGAACTTGGCAAACATCTCACAGGGAAAGGGGGAGCAAGTGGGGATAACTTATCTGCCCTGCCTTTTTGGAGAAATCTGAAACCCACACATCCCTAATTTGGGGGTCTCATTCCCATGACACTGCCAGCTCCTCAGCGTCTTGCTTCATACCCAGGATTAGCAAATTCCCTGCAGTAGAAAACAGCAGCAGAGTGTCAGCTTATCTCACCATCCATTCGTCCCGTCCCTCCTCTGAGACGTTTTGTCCCCGTAAGCCCAGGTTGCTGCTGCATTCTCCAGTTCCATTGTGCAAAGATTCCTGGATTTGATCTCAGCTTTGCTTGCTGGTGTGAATCACGGTGAAGGTCTGCTGCGAGCCACTCCATCTCACACAGAGGACAAAGCCAGTTTCCCTGAGTGCTGTGGGGGTCCAGCTCTTTCATTAGAACAAGGAGCAAATATATACAAAATGTGTTTATGTCACAGCCTCTGGAAAAGGGGTCATTTCCCTGAAGGAATATAGTGGCAACCCTTCTTTCTCTCTCAGTCAGACCCTGGTTTTATTCCAGAATGCACATGGCCAGAGGGAGCAGGAATAGTCCCACCATATTCTGGCCTGGCCTCGCCACCTGGGGGGTGACTGCTGATCCATGGTGCCCAACAGTGGGGTGCAGTGAATGGGAAGCAGCCTTTGAGCACTTCAATAGCGACCAACCCCCACTGGATGCCTACTGGATCCCTTCAAGACATTTAAACATCACAATAGAGTGACAGCACGAGGGTTAGTACTAGTAAGTCCATTTTACATTTGGGGAAACTGAGGCACAGACAGTTTGATTGTGGGACTCACTTTCTTCACCACACTGTCACACCATCTTGTAATGGACATGAAGATGTCCAGCCTGCATTAAGAGATGGTGGGAAGGACAAGGCTGATCACTTCTTTGAATACCCAAAGGAGAGAAATCTCAGTCAGACCCACGGAGGGAGAACAGGAGAACTGTCCAGAGCTTGACCGGCTGCCTTTCCTCCAGGTGAGACAAGCTCCTTGGAGGGAGTTCCTTGGCCCTGGAAGGTTCAAGAAGCTAGACTGGTGTTTTGGACCCAAAGGACCTTCCAACAGGTGGAGTCTAAGGGCCAAGGCTCCTAGTGTGGCTCTGTTGGGAACTGAGTGTGTGGCCCAGAGGCCCTAGATGACCTCCTCCTCCATGTCTGTCTGTCTGTCTGTCTGTCCCTTCCTCACTCACCAAGTCCCAGTGGCGTTTTCCTTTTCTGGAAGAGGCCAAGCCTTTTCCAAGGCCTTTGCCTAAGTTCTGGCCTCTGCCTCCTGTAAATGTGGGAGCCTTTAGCTCCAGTGGAAGTGCCACTTCCTCCAGGAAGGCATCCCTGACCACCTGGTCCCAGGAAGCTCTTTCTCAGTTCATCTCAGATTTATCCCTGTGCTTAATTCCCTGCTAGGGCTAATCACACCCTGTGGTGATCTTCTTTGTTTGGTGTTTTGTTTTTTGCTGTTTTTGTTGTTTATTTGATTTGAATTCCATGGGGACAGGGCCACATTGACATCGGTCTTTTTCATGACTAGATTTCTAATCCCTAGCATGGTGTTGCATACTTGGGTGAATAAACAAATGACCTAGACCACATTACCATGGGTCTCAGTTTTCTAGTCTGTTAAATGAGCAGAGCTGCAGGGGATATTTGATGATCACAGGTCTTCCCTTTCTCCAGAGATGGGCAAGCATCCTGGGAAGCAGGACCCAAGCCTGGCTTCTTCTGGAGCTGGGGGCAATGGAGTTGGGGATGGCAATCATTAAAGGAGGAGGAAAACTAGGGAAGGAAACTCCTCCTGGCCTCTCTCCCCCTCCCCACCAGGCTGGGGGACTGACACTGAATCACTGCCTGGTGCAGGTGCCACCATGCCCTAGCTCTACCCTGGTTAGGTCTGACCAGGACACAGGGTAGGCAGCACAGGGATATCCACAAATAAACACTGTACAAGAGTATGAGCTACAGAGCTGCAGGTGTGCAAAAGTCAAGGGCCACCTGGATTTGAAAGTCATTTGTCCTCCAAAGAACTCTTAAATCATAATTCAAATGAAGAAAGAGGGCAGCAACATTGTGGATCCTGTCATAATCACATCAGGCTGTTCAGTGGAATAGGATGCACACTGGACATGAATCCATTGAACGACAAAAAAGCAGGTTCTGGAAATATGCCGGTGCAGAGAAATGCTGTGTTGAAGACTCGCAGGCTCTTGACTGCAGGACTCACGGAGCCCTTGATGTGCTCACGGGTTATTGTAGAGCTCAGCCTGGAAGTCCACCTGGTACCATGGCACCTCCATGAGCACACATATCAGATGGCAAAGGAATCACAGTAAGGTGATTTCTTACCAAAGGTTTCTAGAGGTAACCAAAGGAGGAGGGAGTCACATCATCCTGCTCGCTTCTAAACTTCCCCAAATTCTCTTTTTTTGGGTTCTCCAGATGTTCCCCCAAAGCTCCCTCCCCAGTGGCTGCAGGTATTTCCTTTCCATCTCAGAGCGACCACTAGCCAAGCTCCTTTCTCTACCTTGTGAGCCCCTCAGCTGATGCCACAGAAGGCTCCTTAGCCAGTCTTCTAAGTGCCCTCTGATCCCCCTCAAGCCTGGTGGCCCTCAGATAATCCACATACCCACAGCTCTCTCCAAAGAAAAAGATGGCATTGCCTTGGAACCTAGAGAACTAGTGTCCTTGGAAATCCTGCCCTGTAGATGTCTGGGGGGATCCAGAGGGCATTTAGGGAAGCCCACTGGATAGGAGCAGAGAGGGCACCCTTGTGTAGCAATGTTGATCTATTATCTGGCCTCCCAGAGCGCTACAGAATGACAAGCCTGGTCTCCATCTGAGCAAATGTCATGATTGATTAGCGATGTTGCCCTGGTAGTGATGTGAATCACTAGCAGCCAGCAGACGGGGGATGTGCCGCCATTCCTGGACTACAACCTAGTCTGGGAAAGACCCTGGCAATGGGGGTTGCGGCTGCATTGTGGCCTGCTTTGCTCCACACTTGCAGCACAACAGTCATGGGGACACTTCACCTCTGTGATCCTCACCGAGGCACCCACCACCCCCGTTTCACAGAGAAACAGACTGAATGATCTACTGACCTGTGCTGAGTGAAACACCCAGAAGTAGGTGTACTGTACAATAAATCACACGTGCCATAAAGTAGATGGAATTAAATGTGCCATAAAATAGATAAAATATGGCATAAACAGATAAAATGCACCATAAAATAAGAAGTACTGCTACTTCAGTAAACCGCATGAACCAGGCTCTTGGCAGGATGCTCGGGAAGAAGTCAACTCAATTAACTTGAGAATGTTCTGATAAAGGGACTGTTTACAAAGGAATGGGCAGAACAGCAGGTAAGACCAGGATAAGCAGCAGAGCTGATGAGCTGGAAGGTGAGGGAAGGGGCCAGTCCAGTTGTCCAGAAGCTGGGAATCCCTTGAGACAGCTGCGCTGAGGGGAGCTAGGACCTTTGGGCTGAGGACTATAGCGGCTCACTTCCGTGAGGAGACACATTTCACATCTCTAGGAGCCCAGCCGGAAGGTAGGTGGGCCCGTGGAGTGACTCTCCAAGTCAGCTTCCCTGGATGGAGGGCAGAGCGGGCATGGGGTCACTGGGTGTTGCCAACCCTATCAGTTTCTTGTGATTATCATAACAAATAACTACTGCTGGTGGCTTAAAGCAACAGAAATTTATTCTCTCACAGTCTGGTGACCAAAAGTTCAAGATTGGGGTGTGGACAGAGTCACGATCCCTCTGAAGGCTCCAGGGGAGAATCTGCCTCTTTTGGTTTCCTGTGTGTTTCTCGGATCTCTACCTCCATCTTCACATTACCTTCTCCTCTGGGTCTGTGTGTCTGTCTCTTCTAAAGACACTTCTTTGGATTGATGACCAGGTAGTCCAGGCTGATCTCCTCATCTCGAGGTCCCCAATTTAATCACATCTCCAAAGGTCCTTTTTCCCCCACACCATAACATTTCTAGGTTCAAGGGTTTGACATAAGCACATCCATTTTGGAAACCACTGTTCCCACCGCTACACCGAACTTCCGCATCTGACCTTTGTTACTGAGGTGTGGAGATGGAGGGGCCATCTGTCACCTGAAGGACTCTGAGAACTGGGCTGGGGGGGGAGAGCTCATTAGCATGTCTGCTTTAAACGATGATCCTTCAACTGGGGGGTGGCAGAGGGGTTGCACATTTTCCTTTGCTTCTCAAAATCATTCACATGACGGCCTTTGGCAAATCATGTGTCTTCTATGAGGCTTGTCTGACAGTCTTTAAAATGAAGCGGTGAGATCAAGGATGTCTAAAATAGTCCACTCCCCTAGAACCCCACTGGGCTGTTTACCTATGCCAGGGCGAGGTGGGTCATCTCTCTGGTGGCTTGGCACCCACCAGACACACTGCTGGCACCCAGAGCCCAAGTTCAGAGCCATAGACATCTTCAGGCCCTCTAGGGCCTCGTGGGTTTCCATCTGCTGCCTTTGGTTGATCACACAGAGACCAAAGATGACATTCCGCGTCTCCCCTAGGACTGACGTCCCAGCCTGGGTGCCCTCCCAGGTGGTCCAAAGCAGTGTTCAAGCACAGGCAACCCGGTTAGCTCAGATTTCCAGCCAAGTGATTCTTGAATCCTTTCATGCAACCAAGTGTAGCAGTGACACCATGACACCTTTTCTAATTGTGTTTTAATTGAAAAGACTTGATTTGATTATAGAAGCCTACACCGGAGTCGAAGGGCTTGTTAAAACACGTATGAAATCAGAAAGATTGCAATGTTTTGCCGTGTAATTATGTAAACAGTCACACAACGGAGCCGTTTGCAGTCGGCAGGCACACTTTCAGCTGCACAGTGACGAACTGGCATCCTTGATCGGTGACAGGTGAATGTATTTTTTTTTTTTCAAGGACAAACACAAGTTGGTGTCTCCCCCACCCCACATCAGCCGGGCCAGCTTTTCCATTTTCTCCTTTGTATACATTTTTCCCTTGAAATCTGTTGTGGTTTTAAATAGTGTTTCCATGTCCTCCGGTATGTGTGAATTTCTCACCATTGTGAAAGAAAATAAAATGGGCTGCGTGGCTAAAATGTTTAGATTTCTCAGCAGCAGAAATGATCCAGGAGTTTAAAGGGAAAAAGGAAAAAAAAAAAGAAGAAAAATCCTCAACTGTAGTTTTAAAATAGGCACCGAACTACCTTAAAATTCCCTGCAGTTTTAATGAAAGTGTCCATTAAATTTAGTGAGGATAAAAGAGTAATTTACCTCCAAATCCACTCTCCGTGCCTTCCCACAGGCCCTGAGATGCTCACCTATCTTTTTTGAACTTCAGAAATAAATGAAACATTGATCAGAGCTGTCATGGAAACATTACTTCTTCATGTCCATCACTCGTTCCAACCTGGCCTCTTCTGAGGAAACGGGCCCCACAATTGCGATCTCCTCCCAGCCCCAAGAAAATAGGAGCTGCAAATGGGCTGGCGAATTATGTGCTTCCAGTGGTTTTGAAGGGAAGCATTTACTGAGGGAGAAAATTGTTTTAATCTTATAACAACCAAGGAGGAGAGTTTGTAAAAACAGAACCCTACACATACCCTCGATTTTGTTGCAGAGGAACATACGGGAACATTTCTTCTCACAAACCTCTGCTGAGTGGTCCTGCGGTGGCCTGGGCAGGGCTGGGAAGGTGAGAGGTCAGACTGCGGCCCACTCAGCTGGGAACTAGGGACTTAGGGAGGGCACAGCCGGCCCAGGGTGAAGACTCTTCAGCCCCGTCTGGAGCTTGAGACTCAGAGGTCGCCCTGATTTTTTGCTTTCCTAAGGCCCAACCCCTCCCATAGCAGGATGCCAAGGAAGTCTGGTGCCACCTCTGCCCAAAGGTGACCTAGATAACTTCATGGCAAACCCAGCTTCTGTTCTCCTTTCCTTTGGCATCTCCCTGCAGAACCGAGTGCATCTGGGTGTTTTGTGAGTTTAGTAGCTGACAGCCGCCCAAACTGCTCACAAGCAAACAGACACTCAGAGCTTCAGAAATCAGCCCTAGACACATCCAGAAGAAAATCAGGAACAAACGGTTTGAAAGAAAAGTGTGCACTTCTGAGAGGAAGAGGGAAGATGGGAAGGAAGGGGAAATGGGCTGCAAAGGTACCTCACCTCCCCACAAAGGAGACATTCAGGAAGGAGGCCCAGAGGGTGGGGAGTGGGGTGGGGAAGGAGGCTGGGTCGGGAGGCTCAGGTTTTGCTCTGTGTACTCACTGGAAGGTCCTTTACAGAGGAACCGGATAGTGGCCTACCTGATTACTGGAAAGGACCAGGAGTGGGGAAAGTCTAAGCAGAAATGTCCAGGTTTGGAGGACGGCGTTACAAGTAGCCCGTTGGTCGGAAACAGATTACGAATGAACCGTGAAAACACAGTGAAGGGAGACGAGGGAATACTTGGAGTTCACACCCTCTGTGGGGCTCCCCTCCCTCTGTCTCCTGCAAGAGAATGGCTTCTCTAGAAAGGTGCACCTTGTCCTAAGGAGAAACAGCTGGTTTCTGGAAACAAGTCACACTCTGGTCGTTTCCAAGACAGAACATAATCACCCAGAGGGCCCTTGAGTAGTCAGTCCATCTCCCTGGAACAAAGGGCCCCCCCAGAATCTCCAGTGCTGAGCATTCCCCCCGGGAGCTTTGATTTGAAGGGCAGAGGGTTAACCTGTCTGATTGCTTTTATGTCTTATTAGTGCCCTGATTCAGCCTGGCCAGTGCCTGTGGTGTCAGATACAGACACACAAAGGGTGCTGGGCCTGGAACGTGGGCTCTTCCCCCTCCTCAGGGTGTCTCTCTCCAGTCCCACCATCCCTCTCTCCCCGTGCACCCCAGAAGCTCCATGCCAGTGCACCCAAGAGCAAACATCTCCCCCCACCCAGTGGCTTGTCCCAACTGTGCTTTATTTCTTGCCCTCATTACATGGCCGTTGCCAGTTGCCTGTCAGTCTGCAACTTGAGTCTCCTTCCTTGCAGGGCCCAGACCAAAGGGGCATCCTCCTTCAGGGACATGCAAAGGGACAAGAGGCCCAGAGCTGATGGACCCAAGCAATAGCTCTTAAAACTTCTGCTCAAACACTTCTCCATTGCTCACATTCCCCTGGCAGAAGCCAGTCATGCATGCAAACCTAACAGCAGGGCAGGGAAGGAGATTCTTCCTGTGAGAAGGCCCCTGCATCTCTCATGGCCATAGACGGGGACATCTGTAGCTTCTCGCTTTGCATAGGGACAAGGGCAAGTGAGCCAGGATGGGCTCAGCCTGCCTCTGGTGCCCAGCCACTTGGGCGACACCATCTCCTTCTTGTGGCCTGGTGGGTCAGCCTTGCCTGGGTTCCCAGGTCAAGTCTCTGCACACTTTTAATGGTCTCCCACCACGCCACCATTGTCTTTCTTATTTCTCTGTTCTGTTGTTCTAATTTTGAAAGTAACACATTCTCACTGTCGTATATTTCAAACAAAGTCAAAGTGACCTTTATCATAGCTGTGAAGAACATCTTATCCCAGAAGCAATCGCTCTGGCCTGTCGAGGGTGTGCCTTCAAGATGTTTCCATGCTCGCAGAACTACATAAGTGCATCATATATCTAAGGCTCCATGGAAATGGGGGGCTACACCCACAGCTATGCGGGCTTTGTGACCACATTTTGTGGATGGTAGTGAATCAGAGGTATTTTCACCCGGAGCTCCCTGTGCTCTCTGGGTGCCCTGTTTCCTTGGTGTTCCATGCTGACTTGTCTTTCCCTACTCCTTGAGATTGAGTTTGCTTCCATCTCTTGCCCTGTGATAACAATGCTGCGAATAATGTTTCACATGCACGCGTACACATAGTTTGATACGCTGGATTCCTAGAAGTGGGATGGCCGGATTAGTATATTTTACCTTTAGATGGATATTGTCTGATTGTTCTCCTGAAAGACTGTGCTGGCTTGTACCCACATCCAGCGTGGTGAGTGAGCATGCCTGTCTCTACCCAGCCCATATGATTTCATTTTGAAATAATTTTAGAGGCCACAAGCATAGAACAACCCATGGTTGTACCCTTTTATACAGAAAAATTAGCCTAATCAGTGTACTCTTCACCCAGCACCCTCCAAAGACAGCCTCTCACATAACCTCAGCTCAGTGACCTGAACCAGGAAATTGACTTTGCTACCATACTATGAACTAAGCCTTAATTGTTTTTCATCAGTTTTTATAAGCACTCTTTTTTTTTTCTTTTGGTGAATAGTTCTATAAAATTTTATCACATCTATAAATTTGCCACAAAGCTTTTAGAACTTAAAACATGTTAGGTATGTTCATAAGAAATAAACTCTCCCCCCCTCTGTGTTATGTATTTTTGTTTGCCACGCCCTTCCTCGGAGTTCTTGCTTGAATTTAGATCCAGGACAAAGCAGGCTGTCCAGTTTTTCAATATGGTGCCCAGGTACCAAGAATTCACTTTCTCCAATGTTCCCTCAGTCACCTTCAGGACAGGGTCTCTTGACACTCAGGACACCTTCTGACCTTAGCAAGCACTAAAATGAAAATCCCAAAGTGTGCTTTCAGTTTGCAGCTTGATTGACGGTGACACCTGAAAACCTCAGATGGGCATGCCAGGGAAACTTGGTGGGAAATAACCTCTGAGAAGCAAAGCACACCATCTTTTATTATTATTATTATTATTTTTAAAAAAAGGCGAGGGGCAGGGGACTAATGTGAGTGTGTGCGCTTTCTGCATATTTATACCGAGTCTATTCGCAGAATCAAGCCATTGTGGGTATGTTTGTTCTTGATGAAAGGAACCCGGCATTAGACCGGAAATAGGACACGTTGGATTCAATTTAGGGTCAACTCCATCGAGCTTTTCTAAAATTGTAGGTTTTACAGAACTTTAAAACGTAGCTTGTTTATTGGGCAGAATTTAACTGTGATTCATATCCTTCTGCATCAGAGAGTCAGAGCAAATTGCAGGCAGGCAGTGTCCTGGGCCAAGAAATGAGATTTTTGTGCACATGTGCGCTGCCACCTGGCCTCTGCCCTGCCCCCACTGCAGTTGTGGAACATTAAGGGTGAAATGAGAATTGCTCACGGCTGCGTCTTTGGATGACTGTTTTGCTTTTGCATTCAGAAAGGCTGTTGATGAGGGGCTTCGTCTGAATGTAGAAAGTGTTGGTGTAGCCTCGAGACCTGTAAGGTGACAGTGCCTCAGAGCCCAGCCTGCCCTGGACAGCAAGGCAAGGTGCACCCTGTAAGTTACCCCACTTCCTTCCCCCTGGGAGACAAAGTCCAAGGCCCCTTTGGGCTTCTTGTCGTCAGCTGGCATTCAGATGACAAGAGACAGACTGTGAGGCACTGCAGGTGCCCCTGGGTTTAGCATGGCCGTTGCAAAGCCAGGCAGATGCTGGGCAGCTGGGGGCTCCTGCTCGCCCATGCACCAGCCTCTGTACCCACAAGGGAGTGACAGGGTTTCATACAGAGCTGCGACCCCTGCCCTCAGGACACAGTGGGATCTAGGAGCTGAATTGGACTTGAGAACCCATGCAGTCTAACTCACTCATAAGGTGGCCTGGGACATGGTGACACACCAAGCTGTCCTGTGATAGGGAAGGTTTGGGGTCGGAGGTCATCAGCCCTGGGAGCTGGGATGAGTGGGTGGCAAGGCTGAGGCCACCAAGAAAGCTTTTGTTTCCCTACAAGACCGTCTTGTCACTGAAGGGATGCACTTGCTCTCACTGAAGCCATGGCTTTCACCGGGAACTCTCTGCGAGTGAGGATCAGGCTCCCGGGGTGTCAGCTTTCTTGGCTTTCATTCTCTGGGAGAAGAGGGTTTCTATTTCATCCTTTTCCATTTTGGGTATTAGGCGGGTGAGATGGAATTCCTGTAAGAGGAAGTGGGTTTTCCTAATGGATTTCCTTGGAAAAAAGCAAACCACAGCATCAAATATCCTTCACCTGCCCACTTGTTCATTTGCTGGCTGAATTCTAAGCACCACTGAGGAGGGGGTTTCCTGCTCTCTCCACTGCTGTATTTTTGGCCCCTGGTGCAGGGCCTGGCCCATAAGTTCCCACATGTCATTCTGAATGAAGGGAAGTGAGTTGTTCACCAGGCAGGTGCTAAGCACCAACTCCATGTGGGGCACCGGGAGGCTGTCATGCCCACCCCGTAGTGAGCTTGCAGTTCGAGGAGACAGGCAGTGATCCCGTGGGTATGGGCTCAGCAGGGACCTCTCAGGAGACAGCACAGCATGTTCTGAGATCTCCTAAAGCTACGAGGTTTAACCTGTTTTCTATTAGGATCTTCCAGTCCATTTCCACGGGGTCAATCCTGGTAGGAACAGAGGAATGACCCCAGCGTGTCTGTGGGTGTGCCATACGCCCAGGTCACCCAGCAGTATGTGGGAAGCTAGAACTGCCCGCATCTCTCCTGCCTCCAGAAGTGCTGTTTGATTCACAAGCTGGGCCCCAAGATGCTGTCGAGTGGATGAAGCCACAGAAGCCCCCGTTTTCAGGGAACAGCCCTGAACAGGTTGGAAGTGAGCACAGGAAGCTCTGTGCCGACACTGTGCCAAGAACTGTGCACATGGCTGGGGGGTGGGGGGAAAGGACAGGTTAGGGTTCAGAGATGGCCCCTTGCTTGTGGCTGAGGGTCAGGGCAAAGAAAATTGATTCCATGTCCAGGGGTGGAAGATGCCTCTGAACCTGGCAAACTGACCAGGCTGTAGGAGTGGACAGTTGGGCCCCTAGGGGTGGCATAAGGCTCAATGAGTATCAGGGACACCAGGAGCATCTCATCATTGGTCCTTCTCTGCCCTCTCTGACCATGGCCCAGGTTGAAGACAATGGTCATGGATGGAGCTGGCTGGGCAGTGTGCTGTCAGCCACTCAAGCAGAGGAAATGGTCATTTGGTTCAAGGTCAGTTCATAGGGGGATTGGAGCTAAGTCCCAGACAATAATCAGAGAAACAATATGGATTTAGTTCCAGTTCAAAGAGGTGGACCAAATATTGGAGTGGGTTTAAATTTTACTCCTTAGCCTGCTATTGGACCAGAACATTGGTTTGAATCAACTGGGTTTTCAGTTCAACAAATGGTTGTAGGCATGAAGCTGGGTGGAACCCTCTGCTGTCTAGGTCAGTGACTGTCACACTCACTGGGGGTTTGCAGAGGTGAGCTGGGGCCCCGGGATGGCAGGTCAGTCTTCTCCCATCCTGTTCCATCCTCCCCTTCAGCCCAAGTGGCTGCACTTTTGTGTTTTCTGTGTTGAGTTTCTGAGTAAGACTGTGTCTAAAGATGGTGCCGTGCTGCTAAACTCACTCCACAATTGCTGAGTGAGGGGCACAGCTTTGTCAGTGGCTAGCCGGGCGACCAACGTGCCCCAGTTTGCCCAGCACTTTCCTGGTTTTAAAGCTGCGTCCTGGGAGTCCCCTTCATCCCAGGGAAACCAGAACAGCTGGTCATCTTGGTGGCCACATAATCAAAGAGGGCTTCTAGAAGATTATAGGAGCTTCCTGTCTCTCCCCCTGCCTCCCATTCCGACCCTCTGTCATCCACACTGCCAGCAAGTGACCTGATCATGTCCCTCCCTTCCAAAAGCCCACATGGTCACTGCAGCAACAGGGCCAGTCCCTCCAGCTTGGCCTGGAAGGTCCTGCAGGTGGAGTCCTGGCCTCTACCATCCCTCCAGAGCCCCTATTTCCCCCAAATGGAAACTGTATAATTTCCACTGCTGTGTCTTTGCCCAAATCACCATCTGCTGGGATGTCCTTCTGTCTGGGCTTCTGGTAAAGCCTGCTGTGCCCTCTGATCCCCAGGCCCAGTCTTTAGAGGGAGCCGATGTATTTTCCTCCTTGGTGCCTCCAGGGTGTGGTGTGTGTTCTCCCTGTGCTTTTAATTACAAGTGACATGTTCACCACTGTCGTTCCCTTAGGCTCCCTGAGCGAGCAGAATACCTATTCATGACACCCATTTGAAAATCATTAGTGTCTGACTCCTGGTGGCTGGGTCCTTCCACCACCCAGCAATCAGACTATAAACCCTGTGGGATCAAGGACCCTGGCCCACAATCTAAGTCTCCCCAATGAGGAAGCAGCCCTTAGCCAAACTGTCTGCTCTGTGCATCCGCCCCCGGAGTAGATCGGGTTCATACAGACATGTCCCCTCGTGAGTCTCTTGGTGTCCCAGGAACCTCTCTGCTTAGCAAAATGACAAGAAACTAAGGCTGCTGAGTTCAGGGGCTCCAAGGAGAAAGCTATAGCTCCCCCTGGCGGCTGCAGAAAGTCGGTGCTCCCATCCAGCTGCTGGGATGGGAAGCGCATCCCTGGGTGTTGGTGGGTTTCGCTAGGTGGGGTTTCCCGGGAGGACCTCAAGGACGCCGCCAAGGGCAGGAACAATCGTTAAGGGAAAGGGAAAATGTTGCAAAAGAAGGACCCACGTACTATCTCTGCTAATCATCTCGGAACGATGAGGAAAAATCATGTAGAGCGCATTGGAAAAAGAAACATTGGCCTGAGAGCCATAGTGCACCTCTGTAATCCCGGAGGCTGAGGTCACCTTTTGCAATTCGCGA
Organism: Marmota flaviventris; assembly: GCF_047511675.1. Lineage (NCBI taxonomy): Eukaryota > Metazoa > Chordata > Mammalia > Rodentia > Sciuridae > Marmota > Marmota flaviventris. The sequence goes on from NC_092501.1 coordinate 13,566,684, forward strand.
GGCCCTAAGCAATTTAGCGAGATCCTGTCTCAAAATAAAAAGTGAAATGGGATGAAGATGTAGGTCAATGGAAAAGAGCCCCACCCCTTCCATCCGCAGTAGCCCCCCTCCCCGCAAAAGGGAAGTTTGGAAGTTTTCCTGGAGCGAAAAGGGCTGCAAACATCTCAAGAAATCACTCTTGCCAAAGTATACAGGCCAATTGCCCTCAGCACAGGGCTGCTTCCATGACACGTTTTGCCTCCAAGCAGAGGGTAGGCTGGACTGAGGATCTCAGCTCTGGGAGACGAGACATACCAGGACTGGGAACCTTGCCCCCAGATCTCTGCCCTGCAGCTCAGCTAGGATGCTGTTCAGAGCCACAACTGGGGATTGCTCTTGCAGTGTTAAAGGCTTTTGCCCTCTGAAGTGAGGCTCTTTAGAGAAGGGGCAACATTCTAGGCCCCATCAGTCCTGCATGGGCTCCGTGGTATGAACACGGCTGGTGGGGCAGGAGCAGCCTGCGGCCAGGACAGTCAGAGGAGGGAGGAGCCCCTGGGCAGCTAGCCCCACACACTGGGGAGGGGAAGGGGAGAGAGTGTGTGTGGGGAGGCGGGGGCTGCCAAGACCAGCCCAGCCTCCGCCTCTCGCTCTGCCCTGCAGGTTTCATTTCTGATCTAAAGTTCATTTTTGGAGCCTTAGTTGGAATAGCATTTCTCAAATTTTAATCACTCAAGTTATTATTAGGATAACATCTAAAAATACTGAGTTCTCACTAAGTACCAGGGACTGTTCGACTGCTGTACAAGTAATAATTGGTGAAGTTTGGTTTTATGTTGTAAACTTATCCTATAACTTATCCCAGTAGCAATGCTATGAGACAAGAACTGTTGCTTCCACTTTAGAAAAGAGATTTTTTTTTTTTTTGCCAAACAATACTATATTGTTATTTATTTAATAGGTTCCTTTTAATTTCATCATCTTGGTAAATAACTATATTTTTTAAAAAATATTTTTTTAGTTGTAGTTGGACAGGATGCCTTTATTTTATTTATTTTTATGTGGTGCTGAGGATGGAACTCAGGACCTCACGCCTGCTAGACAAGCACTCTACCTCTGAGCCACAACCCCAGCCCAAATAACTATGTTTAAAGGAAAGCTGTTTCACTGTTATAAATGGAAAACCCGTCTTAAGTAGGAAAAATCGATTTAAAAAAAAATCTATTAAAATAACCATGAGCCCAAGTATCATTGAAAATCATCTTGTGTGCTGCCAGCAGACAGCCTACTGGGATGGGAGGAACACTCCCTTCCCAGTGGAAGAGACCCTTGCAGGTGGGAGAAGCCATCCTCCATTTTCAAGTGTGAAGGTGAACTGAACTCCCCTCACAGACCTTTGAAAATGTTTGAATTTGCTTTTGTTTGTCCAAGTTCAAAGATGGTACTTAATTCATTAATTCTTCACCTTTTCTTCCTTTTATTTCTTTATGAAATATAAGCAGTTAATGCTATAGTTTACTCTGTGCTCTGTTTTCCATAAGTTTTGATACAGAGTATTTATTTCATTATTGCTTAATTCTAAATATTTTTCTTAATTTCACTTATGATTTCTTCTTTGGTAAAATTGTTATTTAAAATGTATTTCTCAATTTCAGACATGAATTTTAAAATAATTATCTTCTGGATATAGATTTCTGGGCTTACAAATTGTGATCAGAGAATGTGACCTGTGTGTGTTCAAGCCTTTGAAATTTGTTGGGAATGGCTTAAGGTACACTCTATGATCATTTTTGTTAGTATTATGTTTGTTTTCCTTGTATATGTTTTCTCACTCTTTTACTTTCTACCTTTTTATATCTTTAAGTTTTTGTTATGATTCTTATAAATGGAAAGCATGTAGATTAAAAAAACTTATAATCTTTATCTTTTACCAGGAGGATTTGGTCCCTTTACATTTATTGTAATTATTAATATATTCAAACTTTTACCCGCCATCTCATTTTGTGCTGTATGATTTTTTTCCTTCCTATTCTTTTCTCATTATCTTCTGGATTATTCTTTCCCATTTTATTTTCCTCCTCTAGTAAATTGAAAGCTGTATATTGTGTCTCTGTTATTTTAGTGGTTATCCTAGAAATCATCATATTAACTTATCAAAATGTGAGGATAATCAACACTCTGCCTTCCTTCTGCTCAGTACAAGCATCTCAGAACACTCTGGTTTCAGTCTCCCTCTTCTGATTTGCAGGCTATTGTTGTGTTGTAAATTTTTGTTTTGTATTTCTTTAATTCCACAGTAATCATTGTTATTTTATACATTTAATGCTTATTTAAATTCTGTGCATTTTATTCCTTCTTACATTTTAGATCTTTAGAATGAGATCGTGTTCCTTCTGCCTGAAATCCATCCTTCAGCGTTTCCTTTACTGTGGTGGGATGGCAGCAGATTCTTTTATTGCTTTGAAAATGCCTATATTTGGCCTTGTTCTGAAATGGTTTCACGGGCACAGAGTTCCAGGTGCAGTTATCTCTGTCTCCACACACTGACTGTTCCATAGCATTCTTCTGACTCCCATTCTTGCCCATTAGGGGTCAGCTGTCAGTCTTAAGTACTCCTCTGTTGATGGCTAGCTTTTCTTCTGATTGCATTTAGAATCTCCCCTCTGTCTTTGGTATTTAGTAGTTTAACTGTGATGTGTCACGCATAGATTTCTTTCTGTTCTTGTGTGTGGGTGTATATGTGTGTGTGTGTGTGGTGCTGGGGATTGAACCCAGGGCCTTGTGCAGGTGAGGCAAGCACTCTACCCACTGAGCTATATCCCCAGCCCATCTTTTTATTCTTCTTGTTTGGCATTTATTGGGTTTTTAAATCCAGAGATTGATAGTTTTAGTCAGTTCCGGAAGGTTCTCACCCTTTTCTCCTCTCACATCACCTCTGTTCCTTTCTCCACTTTCCTCCTGGAGCCCTGATCTATACTCTGTCTCTTAACCTCCTCTCACGCTGTCTGGTTCTTGTTCCTCGATGGATAATCCGCTCGGATGTGTGTCTCCCAGTCACTGATTCTCTTACCCAGGAGGTGTGCCCCTACTCGTCCTACCCTGCAGTGCTGGAAAGCCTTTGTTCTTTCCCAAGTCAACTTGGTCTCTCTTTCGAGTTTCTTGTTCCCTGTACATACACCTAAGCCTGTCTCTGGGTAAACATCGTTGATTTGCAATCTACGACTGTTAATTCCAGAAAAGGAGGGACCGCTGCCCCCCTCGTTTTATCGGAAGCATCTTTTCCCAGGAAGAGGAGAGGCAGCGCAGGCCTCCACCCCAGGTTCCTCAATTTGCAACTGGTTCCACAGACAACTTTGAAAATCCACCATTTCCTAGGGCAGAATTGCCGCCGTCCAGCAAGGCCAAGGTGGGACTGGGACTCTGGCTGGGTTTGCCTCCTTCCTCTCCTTACCCATGTCTCTCTGCTGAGGAGAAGGAAGAGCGTGGCTTTAATCCCTGAGAGACAGAGAGACCAGTCCAAAAGAGGACAGGTGCCCGGAAAAGCTCCTACCCACCCGGCAGCCTCTTAAGATGTGAGGTTTGGCAAAGGCCACAGACTTCAAACAACAGAAGTGGGACCTGAACAAGGGAGCAGCTTTCCTGTGGCTCTGTCAGGCCCCACAATTGCAGATCTGGGGCTGGACTCCAGGCAGCTACCCTTGGGTGCACAGATCTGCCGAGCATGCGCACGGCGCGCCTGGGTCACATCGCACACGTGGAGTTCCTAGTGCCCTGCCAGGACCTAAGAGGTTCCAAAGGTCTGTCCGGCCCTGGTGATTCTTGCTAATGTTATCATTACACTCCCAGGAGAGACTGATTCGTTGAATTAACCATTTCCAAGGCAACAAGTTGTGGGTCTTTTCAAAAGAACAAGGTCACCTGAGAAAAAAAATAATAATGATCTGCATCTTTTGTCTACCTAATAGATAAGCTTGGAACCTTGCCTGGACACGGGCAGAGGCTGAGGACAGGGCAAGAGTGGGGCCTGGGTGCAGACAGAACATCCGAGCATTCGGCAGCCAGGGGAACTGCGGACCCAAGGGAGGGGAGAGGGGAACCCAGGAGACGCTGGTGGGAGCTGGAGGTGGGAGCCGGGAACAGGAGGTGCCAACGTCTTCTCAACAGTTTTGTTACATCTTGGGGAGAATGGGGGCTGAGGAGGGCCCTATGATGACAGCCTGAATTGGGTAAAATTTGAGGATAAGGAATTACTAATTAGTAATAAGGTGGAAGACTTAAGTGTATGAAATGAATAATATGTAGCTAAAAAATAATGAGAGAGCATTAGGCGTTTGAGACATGTGGACTCCAAGCAATTAACCTCTATTCTTCTTCTGAATCACAGTTGCACTAATTGGCTCCTTGACTCTGACGGGGCGATATTAACCTTTCTGCTTCTCTCTAAAGAAGTCAGTGCGGTGGGTAGATGTGCTGCTTGGGTTTAGAGGAAAGGTGTTTTTTTTTTTTTTCCCCCTGTAATAACCTATTTGCAAATTTTCTCCCAAATTGTTGCATTAAAAAGGTTCTGCCAGGTCTTCCTGATAAAAATCCCGTCTGTGGAAGAGATGATTTCAACACGCCTGACCTCATTCTGGGGCAGTCCAGAAAAGTGGCAGATTTAGGCTTTTCAAATGTCGGCCACCCAGGGGGTGACAGCTTCCCAGTAGCTCCAGTACCATACACTTACAGAGGGCCTGTGTGCACCAGCCTTGTCCCGGGTGCCATGGCACCACAAGACTGTCTCCTGCTCTTGGGAGGTTGATCATTTCTAATGAGGAACATCAAAGACCAGTAAACACAGAGGTGTTGACTATAATCTCAGGGCTGTAAAGAGAAAGGAATCTGGTTAGTCTGGGAAAGGAGAGTGCCCTTCATGGCCAAGTGGTCAGGACAGCTTCTCAGAGGAAGAAGCATTTGAGCTGAGATGTCAACAAAGCAAGAAAAAGAAACTTGTGACTCTTTAAAAGAGACTGGCATTGTGGGAAGAGGGAAGAGCAAGCGCAAAGGCCCTGTGGCTAGAGAATGCTTGGAGTTCCAGGAACAGCAAGCTGGTCCGTATCTGGCCCAAGCAGAGTGAGGGCAGGAAGAGGAAGAAGACATGAAGCTGGAAGAGTCATTGGGAGACATTGTGCCTGGACCTTGGGTTGACTGGTGGTGTGGAATAAAGCCCCTGAGCAGGTTCTGTTGTAGAAGGCTTCCACCGGCTGTTGCAGGGAAACTAGACTCGGGTGGCAGCAGGCAGGGAGATGTAGCCACAGATAGCAGCAGTTTGGTAGGGGACAGTTGGGCTAGAAGAACAGAGCCTCCAGCATATGTCACATTCACTTGCCATATGTTGATGGTCTATGTCACAGAGATGCACATTTAAAACTGAACCAGGGATCGCACATCTAGGGATTTCCCCGGAGGAGATCATCAGAGAAGTTCACAGTGACTCGCATACAAGGTGGCTTTTGTGGCTTTGTTCCTAGTAGAAAAATCAGGAACAAACTGAATGCTCATTAACAGAAGATTATTTAAATATGAAGTGGGCAACTTCAGGCTTTGAAATAATATAAAGGATAATATTCTTTTCTAAAATCATACAAAGGTGAGTGAAATTTGTACTCAGCTCTCCATCCTATTTCCTTAGAGAGTTTCTGGAGTATCCTTCAAGAAACACTTTCTCCTCGGATACAGGCATATTTTTCTTTCTATATGTGCCGCAGTCTGGCTGGGCACAAAATAACTGAGCCGCCACACAGTCTTGTAGGTTCAAAACAGGAACTCCTTTATTCTCTGCACTCCTGCAAATGCCACGCACACGGCGGCCTTCTCTCAGGACACACCACACACCAATGGGAAATCCCTCCCAACCAATGAAAACTCTCCGGGAATCCCTGTGAGAACTCCAAAGTAGCAGGCGGAGGAGGACAGCAGGGGTCTAATATACAATTGAATACACAGCTTAACATAACCATTGTCATCTCAATGGCTTGCTGGCATCACCTCTCAACCACTCTGGCAAAAATGCCATGCGTCATTCCCACTCAGCTATGGCTCTCAGCATATATGTAACATAAATACTAGATGATATTTGAATAATCTTTGTAAGCTAAAGCAGGATACTTGAATACACATAACTTCATGGTACAATTTTATTTTATTATGTGATGTATCAGACACATTTCCACAGCAGCACATTAGATTAGTAGTTGCTTAGTGAATGTATATGCTGTGGTGCAGGGAGCATGGGTGGTGGGTTCTATCTCAAAAATTCTTGGAATGAAATCCACAGACACAAGGGTGAGACCAAAGTACCAGGATTTATTAGAGTAAGAGAAAGCAAGTCAGCCAAGCTCCCAAAGCAGGAGGGGTTCCCTGGGAGGGTTGCCGGTGGGGGTGTGCTGTCAGGGGTTTATATGAATCTACAGGGTTTAGGAAGTTAGCCCCCAACTCAACCCTGGGTAAGGCACTCGGTGTCTCTGACCTCTTCATATGCCCTTTGGTCCAATCAGGTCACTGTAGCTTTTTTTGGAGGGGGGTCTGGGCACTTCGGCAACAGATGTCTATCAGTTAGTTTTTCTGATTACACAGGATCTGGCCTGACTTTGATGAGGCCTGGCTTGTGTCCGTGGTCTCTGAGCCCTATTATCCAGAAACCCTGGCCTCGGAGGGGTTTCTGTCTGTCTGTCCTAGCTCTTTCTCCCACCTGGCTACACTGTAAGCGACTCATCTGTGGGAGTTGATCTCTCTATATATTTACACAAATATAACTTTTACAATTTAAGACATTAAAATGATGCTATAATGTATTTAATGTTCAGATGTCCACGGTATATTATTGAGAGAGAAAAAAATTAATCTAAAAAGCAGTGTGCACTGTAAATTTGCATGCATCTCTGAGCATCCATACTGATAGAGGGTCTGGGTGACTGTGCACCAAAATGCTCACAGTCTGGTGATCACAGGTGTCTCTTCTCTTTCAGCATTATTTTTTCCACAAGAACACATATTTTTTGGAGAAAAAAAAAACAAGCTCTTTTATTTTTATTTTGGTAGGAGAGTTAGTTGAAAGTCAGTCCATGAACCACTCTTAAGATGTGCATTTTGAATGGAGTCTGTACTTTTCTTGCTGCGGGGTGCTTCTCCCATCAGAAGGTACTTTTTTCTTCTCCAGGTCTGAACGCATAAGCGGCAACATTGTGGACCTGTGCTCAGTTCGCCGGCCGCACCACAAGAGGGCGGTGTTTGCAGGACGTTCAGCTCCCGGCCGCCTCCCGCTGCTCTCAGGGGTCTAGATTTTGCAGGATGTGCTTTGGGCAGCGCCAGAGCAAAGACGGACGTACGTCCTTTGCCTTCCATTTTTGCGCCATGACACAGATATTTTTCCTACTTCTACCTTCGGGGTTGCAATTTAAAATGTACTTCGATGGCGTTCCCACGGAGGTGACCTGAGGAAGGGATTTGCCCTCAGCACCCACCCCTCTGGCTCCACAGGGGTGTCACTGCACTTCTCACCCACCTCAGGGCCAGCAGTCTCCTATCCCGGGACCTGACCTGAACAGGGGGCCTTTACGGTGTCCCCTGCCCCCAGGCTGAGGCCCCTTTGGAGCTCTGTGTGGGTGCCACCTCTGTCACTTGGTCCTTGTCATCTTAGTTCCTGTGCCAAATAGCTGCCAGGCCTCTCCTTCCCTTCGGTCCTCCCTTCTCTTCTTTTTCACCTTTTAATTTTTTTCTTTTGAAAAAATAGTACATATTCATGACAAAAAGTCAAGCAGCAATGTGAAAGAGGGTACTGGGTGCAAACCAAGTCCCCCCTTCCCCCCTCCCCAACTTGCTGGCTTTCTCCCCAAAGGCAATAACCATTAAGTGCTTTAGAAAGGCATACCTTTTCAGAGATTCTGAGTGCATATCCAAATATAGATGCGCACGTCTGTGTTCAAAAACCACACCCCACTCCCACCCAGCTCCCAGCATTTCCCAGGGATGTCGGAAACTGCGCGAGTCCACAGGGAGCTGCCTGCGGGGGCTTCTTGCTGGCTACAGAGTATTCTATTATGTGGATGTGCCTCCCTTGATGTAACCATCCCCTACTGGGCGACATTTGGGCCCTTTCCAATCTTTGCTTATTAGGAGCAGGGGGCAAGGGGTATCCTGTGGACAGAGCGTGAAGCACTGGAGCAAGATCTACTGAATTCTTAGGAGTGGGATTGCTGGTCAGAGGTTGCCAGAACTTTCAGCTTTAGTAGGCATTGCCAACTGCTCTCCAAAGAACTTTCTAGCTGGTTTGCACTCTCATCCGGAATGCATGAGATGCCATTGAAGTTTTCACACTTTACCAATCGGAGGGGCCGCTAGTTCTCAATCTCGATCCCAGTCAGAATTACCCAGGGAGCTTTCGGAAAACGGCCAGTTCCTGTGCCCTGCTCTGTATGACGGATGGATCAAAGCAGAGTCTGACTCTGTGTGTGTGTGTGTGGGGGGGGTATCTCTGAGGAAGAGGGGCCTGGACGTTGGCCTTTAAATATTTTTTCCAGGAGATCCTAAGGGGTAGGCATGGCTGAACACCGCTGAAACAGATGAAAAATATCTCGTTGATTTGAATTTACATTTCTTTAATTATAAATGAAGATGAACATTTTTCTTTGAGAACAGTGATTTAGATCTTGCTTGGATCATAGACGTAAGCATACAAAGGCACTGAATCTTAATGTCCAGGAAAATGTGTGCAGGCGTGTATGTGCTGATTTAAGCAGTAAATCTCAGTAACAGACCCCCTGAGCTCCTCCTCAGACCTCCTGAAGACATAGGCCCAGGATAAAGACAGGGCCCGGTGGGTGTGCCGGGCCTTTCCCACCCCATTGTGCCCAGGCCCAGGACACTCCCCCTGGGGCCCCATGTAGACCTGGCCTAACTTGAGCCCCATTGCTGAGATCTTCTGAAGGCTCCTTTCCAGAGCCCCCTCTGTCACCTGAAGAATAGCCCAAGATGCTCCAGGGGACTTCTCTGATGCCAGCCTTGCAGGTGAACTTTGAGGGACAACAGAGATTCGCAGCCCATGTGTGGGCTGATTCTCTGCTGAGAGAATCATGACTGGCAGATTAGCTGGGATGTCTCTGGGCCACAGGGGGAGGAAAAAAGGGGAGTTGTGTTGGACCACTCTGTCAGGGTCTAGGCAGGGCCATGGGAAGGACCAGCAGTCTGTGGGGGGGGGAGGACAAGGGAAGGAACAGCCTATTTCTTGGGGTTTTAGGATGGAAGGAGCAGGGTTCAGTGGGCTAGTGGGAGGACCAGTTGGACACTTGGCTACTGGCACAGGAGAGGGGCAGGTGTTTGCCACCGACACCTGTAGACACCTCTGTGGAGGGAGGGTCAGGGGCAGGCAAGGACTTGGGTCCTGAGCTCAGGGCAGGGCCTGAGCCAGGGTTGCTTCTCTGGCTGCCTCCCTGGTGCCAGGACTGCCCGGTGCCCATGGCTCGGGGTGCTCATGCTGCCCCTCTGCTGCAGGTCTGGGCCTAGCCCTTCCTCCCACAGCAGCACGAGGCTCTCATGGGACCTAAACAAGGAATCAGCGGCTGCCTGTTTTCTAGAAATCACAGCCCCCACCCCAGGCTTTAGCACTCTAACCAGGGCAGGGCGAGGATGAGGAAGGAAAGGCGTCAGGAGCGGGAATGGAGGGCTCTGGGCCAGCTGAGAGGTGGGCACAGTGAGGGTTCCAGGAACGTGTCCTCTGGAATCCAGCCCCAGGGCCTTCTGCTGGCCCTTGGTGCTCAGGACTCACTTGGGTGTGAGGACCAGAACTCCTCTGTCAGTGGGTCCTGTGATTAGATCAAGGTGCTCCCAGATGCCCCCAGGCGGGACGCAGCAGAGCCCTGGGCAGCAGGCCTGGCCCTTCTGTTGGTTCCTGGCTCCGCCCTGGCCCTGTGCAGGAGGACGCTCAGCCTCGCCACCAGACAAGCTCAGGATCTAGTAGCACAGGTTCAGCTCACACAGAGACTCTGTCGATGTGGATTTCTACCCATCTCATCTCAACTCAGAGATCCCAGGGAAGCGACTCACTCTTCAGTCAATCAGCTGCGCCCAGAGGCACAGACCCTTTTAAGAACATGGTAACTCCAAGGGCAGCCACCTGCAGCAGGAACAGGAAGAGTCTTTCCTAAGGAGGGGCTGGGCAGCTGACCTCACAGGTCAAACATAAGCCAGCTTGACTTTTGAAACTTGGTTGTTAGAAATCCATCCATCTACCCACCCACCCACCCACCCATCCATCCATATACCTATCCATCTATTTATGTATCCATCCATCTGTTCATCCATCCATCCATCCATCCATCCATCCATCCATCCATGTATCTATCCATCTGTCCACCCATCCATCTGTCCATCCATCCATCCATCCAACTATCTATGTATCCATCCATCTGTCCATCCATCCATCTATCCATCCATCCATCCATCCATTATCCATCCATCTATCTATGTATCCATCCATCCGTCCATCCATCTATCCATCCATCCATGTATCCATCTGTCCGTCCATCCATCCATCTGTCCACTCATGTATCCATCCATCTGTCCATCCATCCATCCATCTGTCCATTCATGTATCCATCCATCTGTCCATCCATTAATCCATCTGTTCATCCACAAGGCTTCACTGAATACTTAGAGTCCAGGCACTACGCTAAGTGCTGGGCTTACAGAGTGACCAAGACAGATAAGGTTCTTGCTGCACTGGAAGAGAAAGGCCATAAAAAAAAAGAAAGAAGGAAGAAGAAGAAGAAGAAAATTATCAGATCAGGAGAAAGGCCCATCAGGACAGGAAGACAGGGCAGTGTGCTACAGACACTGGCCAGAGACCCTTGACACTGGCACCTGAATGACAAGGAGTCACCTGGGTTAAGATCACATTGCAGAACAATACCACAGGCAAGGGTGCAGTGAGGACGGGGTCTGAGTGAGTGGGGGTCAAGCTTGCAGTGTTAGGAGACCAGCAGGAGGGCATGTGGGGCCGCGTGGCTAGGGTGGAGTTTGGATTTTATTATGAGCATATGAGGAGCCTGTGGAAAGTTATTTTCTTTCAGCTGTATTTGTTTTTTTAAAAAATATATAATGTATGTAGATGGCACAAAATTTAAAATACATGAAACTATATGGTGAAGTTTTCCTCTTGTATCGGTCAGGGAAATTCCCCTGAGCTACTGTAACAAACATGCCCCAATCTCAATGACATGGCATACCAGCAGCACATCTTGTTCAAGACAGTTCACAGGCTCCCTGGATGGCATCCTCTCCCTCTCCACTGCCCCCAGCCCCTAAATGTTTCCCAAAGATCCATCTCCTTCCCTCGAGCACCTCTTCTGCCCTGGAGTGCATCACCTCCAGCTTTGTGGGAGGGGAACAGGAAGCAGAGAATCTTTCAGGAGTGGCCTGGCCTGCAGGGACAGGCATCACTTCCACCACTGTCCGTTGCCCAGCATTAGTCACATGGCCCCCTTGGAACCACAAGGTTAGCTGGGAAATGTGGACTTCCTGTGTGAGCAGGCAGAGGAAATGAGCCTGGCCAGGAACACAGGGCCAGTCTCCATCCCACTCAGCCACCTGGTTCCCTGAGAGGTCACCACTGTAACCAGGCCCTTCTGTGCTCCTCCCAAGAGCTCTCATGGATATATAAGTACACACCTACACATCCGAAATTCAAAAACCGATAAACGGTGGTGCACTGTGCTCACTGTTCACACTATTCTGCACATTTTTTTTTCACTGAAGAATGTATCATGAAAGAAAAAAATCAAAATAATAATTTAAAAAATCTCACGAACACCGTTGGAGGTTTATAGTCTGCGGAAAATGTGCTCCAGTTTACACTTGACAAAGCTCACTCTGGCTGGTGGGAGGGAGGGAGTGGACGAGAGGGCACAGGGGGAGCAGGACATGGCTTAGGTGGCTGGCGCAGCTGCCTCTGGGTAGGCTGTGGCTCTCTTTCCACGTGCAGGTGCAGCCTGTGCTCAGGCCAAGTCTATCCACATGCTCATACTCAGTGTTTGACGGTCATTAATCATGTGCAGACCCTGGGCCCCAGGCTGGCCCCATAAACCAGACCCCGTTGCTGCCCTGATCGCTGTGTCCTGGACCTTACTGATGCCTGCTGCACCTGGCCCAGGCCAGGCCTCCCTCCCATGAGGCTCCTTTGCTGGCTGCTATGTCCATGTCCTTCCAGGCCCGTCTTCAGAGCCATCTCCTCACGAGCTTCTTCTGATCAGCCCAGGGCCATGTGGGTGGTGTGGGAAGCAGAGCCTATGCAGTCAGAGGGACCTGGGTTGGAGGTGACCCATCCTCAGTACTTCTCAGCTGTTCTTCCTCCAGAAGTGACTCAACCTTTCTGAGCCTCAGTTTGCCCATCTTTGCACTGGGTGTGATTGGCACTCGTTTCACACGTTTCTCTCTCTCTCTCTCTCTCTCTCTCTCACATGTAAAGGGACATATAAATCACCTCTTGGGTATTTGTGGGTTCCCTTCCCCACCTTGAGCACTGGCTGTTCTCTGCTGCTCTGGGTTACTTCTAAGACTTGCAGCGCCAACCTCACCAGAGTGGCCCTGTGTCTTCTTGGACTTTGCAGGTTGCCTGGCACCTTGCCTGGGAGTCAGACACTCAGTGATTTTGTGAAACAAGCATTGGAAGTCCACTGCCCAGCCCAAGGAGTGGCCCTTCACCATACCTGGGACTCTATCCATGCGAGTACTTCCCTCCCCCACCCACCACTTAGCCACCACCCCAATAATCTGTTATTTATTCCCTTATTACTTAAAAAGCAGTTCACAGCACGTGTGTCCAGCCTCACCTGAGCAATCTGTTCAGTCTGCTTGGCTTTGAGCTTCATGAAAGTGGGACCACTGCGGGTGTCCCTCAGCGACTTGCTCTTTCCGCTGTCGGCCACTACCATCCTGAGACATCCTGTGGCCATGTACACCTGCCAGGGTATCCCTTTGTAGTGCTATATAGTATTCCATGGGAACGCCGATGCCAATGTATTTATCTATTCTCCATTCAAAGGATATCTTGTTTTTGTGTTTTGCTGCCCCCCCACCTGACCCCCAGCATTTTGGCTATTATGAAAGGTGAGTGTGCTAGGATATACTAAGAGTGGAATTACAGTATAAAAGTCCACGTAGCTTTAACTTTTCCAGAATCTGTCAATTTTCTCTCCTAAGGTTGGAATCAATTACCCTCTCACCAGCTCTGCCTAAGGATTCCTAATGAGCACCCACAACTTCACCACCCTTGAGATCATCACATTAATTGCGGCGGATCGTCTAGGGGGTACAGAAACGTCGCCTGTTATGGTCTTTGCATTTTTCTGGTCACAACTGAGGTTGAGCATCTCTACAAATGCCTCTTTGCCCTTTGTGTGCCCTTTGTGAAGTGCCTGGTTACTATTTTTCATTGTGTTTTACGTGCGGTCTCTTCTGAATATTGATTTGTAGGCTTTTTCTTCACCCTGTCCTTTGTCAGTTTCGGGTGTAATGAATCTCGCCTCCGTGTCCAGGACCTTCTTTTTACTGTCTTTTTGGCATCTTTTGATGAGCACTGTGTTCTTAATTTTACCTACTAGAATGAGTCCATCTTCTCCGTCATGGTGTGCGTGTGCTGAGAAATCCTTTCTGTATTGACTCAGGTTAAATAACTGGACCCAGGGACCCAGGAACCTGAGCAGCTCAGGTGGCCAGGACCCCCAGGGAAGGCAGAGCCGCCGGCCACCCCTGGGGCTCTCAGTGTGACTGACAGCTGGGAGATTGATTAAAAACTGGAGCCAGGCGAGAGAATGACCCGGGAAGAGAGAGGGAGGCTGAGTGCTTTGAATTTGATCCTTTTAGCAACAATTAAGCAATCACCGTGGGCAGGCAGGGGAAGAGACTTCCTGAGCACCGCAGCCAGGCGGAGGAGCGGGCACCCTTGGCCTCACCTTGGACTCGCGGCCACGTGGCTCCCACTGCCACCCCTCCCCCCCGCCGCCCACCGCCTAGATTGAGCCCCTTCCTGGAGCCAGCGCTTCTCCCGGGGAAGAGGGGACTCTCAGCGCCCAGGAGAGCGACTGCGCGTGCGCGGTGCGAAAGCCCTGGGGCTGGCTGGGCCGCGTGGATCGTAACAATGATGGACGGGTTTCACTGATGGGGGGGTGGGGGGAGGCAGACAGCCCCAGGCAGGGGCCTCTAGGCTCCACCCCAGCGGTCAGTAAATTGAGTACGAATAAATTTATGATCTCATTTTCATTAGTCTCTGACCGAAATTTAGCATTACCTACCAATTATGAGTGTGGCAATAAACCAGGGTCAGCATGTCACCTATAGACGTCACAGATACTTTCACCCTGGCATTATTGTTTTGGACGATGTTTTGAAAAATCTACTTCGTCGAGATTATGGTTGTTATATCCTTCTACTGTATCTTTGCTATTTAATGTGTGAATGAACCAGCACTTAGAATTTTTAAAAGAATTTGGTATTCTCATTGACAAAACAATTAGGTTCCTTGGTAATCCTGTGATGTATTTTATGTATTTAAACGTATTATTCTGAGGATGGCTCCCTAGGTTTTCTCCAGTGGTAAGCTGAGGATCAGACTCTGGGGTGAGGACCCTTCTCCCACAAGGAGGACACTCAGATCAGCTCAGGGGGAGGCTGAAGACAGTGCTTGTCAGGCAATTACTGCTGTTCCTTATTGCTCCCTGCTGGACTGTCCCTGTGGATGACAGCAGGCCCCTGCTCTTTGGCTGAGAATGGGTTGGTGCCCACCTGCAGTTTGCTCTGGTCTCTCATAGTGGCCCACCTAGTGTCCACCTTATCTCAGTAGATCTAAAGTCCTTGCATCCAGACTGGCACCTATTCATGTTCTAAGTAATTGGGCTGTTGCAGCCTCTGAGTCCGGGTTGCTGAGGGCCCACAGGGTGCAGAGAGGTGGTGGACTGTGGGAATGCAGTGCTCAGCCCTCCCCGGCTTCCTGGCCCTACTCCCTGGCCCTGCTCCTCCTTGCTACCTCCTCCTCCATGGCCACAGAAACCTCACCCTGTTTTCCACCCACACTGGGCTCAGTGCTGTTCCCCAGCCTGCCCTGCATTCCTCCACTGCCAAACTTTGCTCCATCTGCTCCTATATTGGGCAGGATGGACAAACAATAGCTTTGGGAACAAAACACCCCCAGATCCCTTCCTGGGCTGGGTGCAGCTCTGCTCCAGGTAGACTTCATTCAGGGACTGAGGTGGACAGAGCAGCTTTTACCCATTATGGACTGACCCTGCGCCCTAGCAGGGGACCAGGAAGATGGCAGCCAGGCATTGAGTATCACTTCCCCTCACATCTCTTAGGACAGAGAGAGTCCTGTGACCACACTTGAGGTCATCAGGTCAGGGATGTCATTATCTGAAGGAGGGAACTGTGACCTTGAGGTGCTGTACCTTCATTGTCCCATCCCTGTTCATCCCTGCAGACCCACCTGAGACCCCCTGGCCTGGTCCGTTAGTGGGGACTTGTCTCACTCTCAGACTCTCATGCTTGGTTTGTGTACCTGAGAGTACTGCAGACCTAAATTGTGCTGGCCCTTTGGTGTTGACAGGTCACCACTGCAGCTGTTCTAAGGCCTTCTGCCCAAGTCCATCCATGATTCTGTGATGTGTGAGGCAGCAAAGAGAGCGCCAGCAGCTGAAGGCCTGGGCTGGCTTTGAATCCCGCCCCATGAGTGATGCTGAGAACTTAAGAAGGATGTTTTGTTGCCTCACTTGAAAGGAATTAACCAAATTCAGTGTCTTTGCCACCCAAGGAAGGGCAGATGGACCTTCCACTCTACCATGGCCTTCCTGATGAAGCCAGGCATGGGTAATGAGAATTACAGACAAGAAAGAAGACTCTCCTGTCCCTGAGTTGTCAGGACAAACAACACAAAGCTCCTGTCTGCATGCAGGGCCTTTTGAACTAGCTTCTCAGGGCACAGAGTCTTCTCTGAACCTTCTGTTCAGGGTCTGCTGTTAGAGGGCCACCTTGAGGTTGTAGTGTGCATAGTCAGCGCCATTGTTTTGTGAATTAACAGCTACACAATGTTAAGTGAATTTGCCAGGAGAAAAACCTACTAGAGATCAGCAAGAATGTGCATATTTAAAAGCTCTATTGTTTTGTAAATGTCATCTTGTGTCTAGTGGCAGAGGCATGCTCTTCCCTTTCTTTCCCCAACCAGGCTACGGAGGCCATAGCCCAGTGATGGCTTGGAGTCAGCCCAAAGCAGCTCCTAAGAGATGATAATGTTAAATTTGCAGAAAGTTTGTGAGCCAGTTTTTAAATACAGCCATTATTAAAAATTAAATGAAAGAACATTACAATTAAATAAATTTTATTAAAACCAAAGATAATAACAAAAACTCAATACTAATTAATGTCATATATTTTATCATCTATGCACTTGTTATTTGTATTGTAGCTAAATGATGGAAACGCTACTGTAATTGAGCTGTAATGGTGCATGACACCATTCCTGTAGTAGTACTGTAGCATTAATCATGTGCTGCCTCTCTGCCAGCTCCTTTTTCAGTGACAGCATGTTCATAGCTTAAAATTTGCCATCGTGGGAATATGTATGCCCCAGAAATCTGCAAACCCTATGCAGAAATAAGCCACGAGAGAGCCAGTTTTAAACATTTGCAAACATGCTTCTGGGCATGCCCCATTCTGCAGCAGATGTCCCTGTCCAGTTTGGGTAAGAGGAAGCTTGAGTGTGGGCTCCTTGGAACTGACAGGGTGTGAGGGTGGAGACAGTAGATAGGGAGGGAGGGAGGAGAGGTCGGCAGCTGCCCTTTGGCTGTGTTCACGGGAGGACTCCTAATTCTTGGTAAATGTGGAGTTTGCAAAGAAACAGGTGATCATTATTCCAAAAATACTATTTTAAACTATTTCTTTTATTATTTAGATTATTTCCGTCACTTGTCAGTGTGGGAGGCCATTCCTGAGCTGCCCACAGAAAGTTCCTGAGAGAGAAAATTGGAAAAGACTGCAGTGCAGTCTCAGATGTGGGGCGAGTGCCCATTGCCACTCAGCAAGACTTTAACACCCAGGTGGTGGCGAGGCTGTGGGACAAAAGGAGAGTCTGCAGCTTGGTACCCCTCCAGCCTGGCCATCACCTCTCAGCAGTCAGTGGGATACATCGGAACCACGGTGCACCCAGAAGCTTTCTTTGCTTCTATTTTTCCTTTGTATTGCTTCTTTGATGCTTTAAGAGTAAATCAAATTAAAAGCAAACTTGAACGGAGGCCAGGTTGTCAATATCTCCCATTCTTGAACCTAGTCCAGGTTCCCAGTACAGCCGTTAACCAATTTATAAGATGCTCGCCATTCCTAACTTATCTTATGTACATCACCTTTTTAAAGATATCTGCACAAAAAAAAATACATTTCTAAATAGTGTTTATAATTCTAGCTAAATGAGATTACATTAAGTCCGTGCTATTACCAGTTTTTGGAGTTTGAACATATGCAGAAATAATATTTTTTTAAAAATCATCTATTTTTAATTGTCCTTACATTTTGATGCTCTGTACATTCATTGAATCAATGACTTAAGTACTTCCGGGAATGGGTAGGTTTCTGCTAGAACAATAATAAAGCCATCGCTCAGCTTTGACAATCAAATTAGACTTGATTCCGTTTTGTCTCCTTGGCAAAACCATAGTGTTGAACGCCGGGCTTTGTTAAGAAATAGGAAATTTTTCTAAATTCCAAAGCTTCCCTCTGAATATGAAAAGTCAACACTGGCAGACTTTGATCACAGGGTTTTACAACAAAACATGAGATGAAAGTGAAGTTCCCAGGCTTGGTGGAGGGTTCAGTGTTCTACCCTGGCTGGGAGAGGGACAAGACAGGGGCTGAGGGACCACGACCCCAGCCACTGGGAAAGAAATCCTGAGGTGAGGAGGTGTCCATGTATACGTGCTCCAATGTCCACCCCTGAAACCTGTGTATGTGCCACAGAAGACCCAGGAGAGGGGCATAAAGATGCTGAGACAGGTTGGGGCAAGGTGGCCCCTGAGGAGATGAACAGGGAACCAGAAGCAATGAAGCTCGTCCTGGGTTGTGTGGGAGAGTCAAAGTGTGGTGTGTGTGTGTGTGTGTGTGTGTGTGTGGTGGGTAGGGGTTGGTAGTCAATGCAGCAGAGCAGATGTGAGCAGGACAGATGACTTAACTAGAAGCCAGAGAGGACCTGAACCCTCTCACCTATCACCACCCTGAGTGCCTTGATGGCACTCGCTACCCTCAGCTCAGGCTGGTCCTTGAAGCAGCACATACAAGGGCAGGTCTGTTCCAGTCTGGCTGTGTTCTGGGGCTGTGAGGAACTGCAGGGGGGCAGAGCCATGTGCCACAGGAGCTCCACACCAAGCAGCAGGGTGTGTCCACCTTTGGGGAAGTATCTGGCGTGGATGTCCTGAATGAAGCCCTTGGAGCTGAGGGTTGGGCCAGGCTATTCCATCCATGAGGAGTTGGGAAAGGGCTCAGAATCTCCCAACTTCCTTCCCTGCTCAACACCTCCAAGTTCTCTGGTCTTCTGGGTGTTGTCTCTCCCTTAAAAGCAAAGGAAGTGGCCTCAGCGCCATTCCACCCACCCCGAGGGAAGCCAGCACTTACCCCAGCATCCCTGTCGGGGAGAGAAGGGAGCGTGTCCTTCCAGGGCTCCCA
The DNA here is from genome assembly GCF_047511675.1 of Marmota flaviventris. Lineage (NCBI taxonomy): Eukaryota > Metazoa > Chordata > Mammalia > Rodentia > Sciuridae > Marmota > Marmota flaviventris. Next base: position 13,585,392 of record NC_092501.1, read on the forward strand.
GGTGCTCTGCATGTTCAGTACCATGAGGTTGTTAGCAGGAACAGACGCATCCTCAAGATTAGGAGGAAAGGTGTTCTAACACAGGAAGGGCAGGAAGCAAGTTCACGGTCAATGTTAGGTTTCCTGCTTCTAGAAGACTGCCTCCTCAGGCTGCCACTTGATGGCCCCCACTCCTCTGCAGGGTTCCTAAAAGCTGCCATGGGGTGACAGAGCTGGCTCCGGAGCCAGATGGGCAAAAATTCAAAGCCAGGCTCCCATCTTGATGGCTCTGTGACCCTGGGTCTCCTTCCTGAGCTTCAGTTCATTCACATACAGGTGGGGGTCCTGGTGCCCCCTTTCTGGTTTGTGAGTCGTGGAGATAATGAGTGCGAGGACACATTTTCTTGGCACCTGGTAATTACTGAGTCAATGGCAGCAATTGCTGTTATCGGCTTCTGGCACTGTCCCTTGGGGGGACCCATGCCAGGCTTATGGTTGGGCATCAATAAAGAATAAGAGGGCAGAGAGAGGCCACAGGATGGACTGGAGGAGGGAGCAAGGAATGCTGGGGTCCCCCAAAGCAGTAGTGCAGCTGGGAGGAGGTGTGGTGGGTGGGGAGAGCGCTAGGCCATGTCCAGCAGAAGGAGCCTGTTGGCCGGGCCGGGGGCGGGGGGGGTGTCATGCTGCACAGTCAGCTGGGGAGTGGGGTGACCGGAAGCCTGAAGGAGGGAGGAGGGAATGACAGGGCAGCAGCTGGACCTGCTAAGCCTTGGGCAGTGCTGCCAACATGACATGCCAGCTGGAGGCTGTGAGACAGGAGGAGTGGGACCTGCAGAGGCTGGGGACCAGGGCAGGGGGACCTCCGGGACCCAGAGGTCTGCAGGGAGGAATCAGGCCAGTGGCTCAGGGGCAAGGCACACCACAGGGGAGGGGCTTCCTACATGGCACCCCTGGGTTTTTCCTGTGGCAGGGATCAGGGGTGCATAGAAATCCCCTCAATCCCCCCTGTAGTATTTTTTCCTAAGAGATGTGTCTGGCCACAAACTCCTGCTTCAAAAGGCATATTCGCCGGCAGGGCCACATCCTTGAAGAGTGTGAAGAGTATTGCTGGCATCTCTCCTTCTCTGAGGTGCTCTTGGGGACAGTGGGAAGCACATCTCTGGGCCTCACCCAGAGTTTCTGGTTCAGTAGATCTGAGATAGGCCCGAGAACCTGCATTTCTAGTAAGGTCGCAGTATGCTGGTGGTCGGGGACCACACTCAGAGAGCTACTGACCTGGGTCTTGGCCCTGTTTCTCCGGGATCTTCACAGTGGGCTCAGTGGCAGATATTACACATACACACTCATGTCACCACCAACGATGCTGAAGATCAGAGAGTGTGAGTCACCTTCCCAAGGCATTCCGCTGAATGGTGGGAGAGTCATAACTGGCAGGTAGGTCTGTGGCTCCGAGTCCTCCACTCTTTCACTGTGAAAATAACCTTCATCATCATCATCGGCACAGGCACTGTGAGCTCCCTGTGGGTTGTTTTGCAGTTTTTCCCTTGTCCAGGGCCTGGGACCGTCAGTGCTTCTTAACTATGAGCAGTTGAGTGGAATCCCTTCCTGGGGCTGGTCAGTGGGGACTCTTGGCCAAGAGACCCCTGAGAGTTTGGCAGGTTGGTGGGAGCAGAAGGAGGAAAACAATTTGTTTGCTTATTATTAATGAGTTAATATCATTAATATTAATGTTAGTTAATTAATACTGCTATCATGGGGAGTCAGGGCTGCAGCGAGGTTCAAGGTTCAGAGGTGACAGTAGGACTGTGGAACCGCATCCTGGCCATGCCATTCTTTTAATAACCTGCAGGGAGCCAAGAAGACCATTCCCTCTCACGACTGGCTCCCTCTGAACGAGGCACATCCCCAGGCCTCTACCCTGCTTGCATACTGGGCTGGCGTCACCAGGCGGTCTCAGACCGGAACTGAGTTTTCTGAGAAGGAAGGTGTATGTGCTAGGACTGCTAGATGAAGCGTCCACATGAGAGGAGGGCCTCGTCCCAGGCCAGAAGTTGATCCAGGCCTCTCCTGTGGGCCTGCTGCTGCCTTACTGGAACTTGGCTGCTCAGAGGGAAAGGAGGGGAAGGAAGGAGGCCCCAGGAGTGAACAGAGGCACTAGGCCGCAGGTGTTTGGGGTCCCATGGCCCACTCTCCCTTGTAGTCCAGCCATGGGCCTTGGTCCTGGTTAGAGAAGGCCCCTCCTCTGAGGAACCACAGGTTCTGTGAGAGCAGAGGTGACAGGGTCCAGGGATGAAACTTGGAACTTTGGAGCCACACAGATTCAGGCCCCAGTGGCTGTCCTTGCTTTCTAGCTATGATTAACCTCGCTGGATCTCAGTTCTAACATCTACAAAAGGACTTTAAGGAATATTCCCAGCAAGTGCCTCCACATAGACAGAGCTCCAGAGGCCAGTGTGCTGCCCGTGGTCCCAGCCGCTGGAGCAAGTGAGCGAGCTCTGAAGGCCTCTCTGCCACTGCCTGAATGTCCGCACTCTGGGGCTCCCACCTTGGCCCTCCTCTCTTCTGTGAGAGGGCTCCAAGATCAGCTCTTCCATTTGCTGACGTCAAGTTCTTCCCCACCCCTGTGCTGACCGTCCCCTGTGATCCAGCCTTGTCTACACTTGTCCGCTTGAACATCCCCGAGATGCCCAGGTTGGTTTGTCTCGAGGTAGAACCGCCATCGTCCTCATTGCCACTCCTGCCCTTCCTGTGCCCTCATCTCTGGGAATGCCCTGCTATCTGCCCATTTGCCCAAGCACAGATCCCAGCCTCTTCCCTGTGCTTGTCCCTCTCCCATGTCACCTGTCACCATGATCATCAAGTGTAGCTCACCTGAAAATGTGAGAAATGGAAAATAAGGTGGGGACTGTCCAAGCGTGTCCTGGGCTGGTTGGGCCCAACTCCTGGGGCAGCCTGTCTGGACTGGACTTGGTATCAGTGTGGGTAGAACAGCTGCCACCTCCCCAGCTCTGTTTGTGCTATCCAAGGCTCCCTGGGCCACCCTGTGGGTCGACAGGGAAGTTCCCCTTGACTGGGAGAGAAACCTCCATTCGCTCCAGGGAGACGCCGCCTGCCTCCCCCTTTTCTTGCTTTGAGCCCGTTTAAAAATGCTGGCAGACTGGGAGTCCCCAGGCTGGGATTTCGCAATTGCCATTCCATCCTTTTGGATTTATTCATTCCGGAAACATCCTCCCAGGGTCCCTCTGTCCACAACCTGGAAATGATTCAGACCCAGGCCTGCCCTGGCCTTTTGCACAGCTCAAACTATTCTGGTGACCCCCTCTTCCTCCAGCATTCCCGAGTTGTCTCCCACAGGAGGCATGTCCCCATCAGGCCTCTGGTTGACCTGCTGCTTGGTTCATTCCTAGGTTTCCAGGTTTGATCTCAGTCCTCCCCACCCCTTGCTTGTCCTCCTCAGCCAAGGTTGCTGAGGGCACCAGCTCCCAGTGAGCGTCCTTGTCCTCCTTTACCTCAAGGACGCTGGGGCAGCCCACTCAGACTCAGGGTGGGGGCAAAATTGGTGGGGCCTCGGAACTGTGGCAATGGGAGGCCTGTGGGTTATGTTGAGCCCAGGACAACCTCTGGCTGCATTCACATTCAGGTGGCCCTTCTTCCTCCTGCCTAACCTCAGTCACCTCTCACTTTCCCATACCTTGCTGCCCCCTGCTCTGCTTCCTGCTGTCCCCAGTACCTGCTGGCTCTGAGTCATGGTCCTGAACCATTCTGCACCCTTTTCTGAGCTTCTTTAACATGCCCAACTAAAAACGAGGGCATACAAGCCTACAAGAGTGGTTCTGGGAAGGACTCCCTGAGTCTGCACCTTCTGCCTCTGTGGGCAGAGCTGCAGGAGGCCTTTCCTCTGGGGACTTGCTCTGAACCTCACCAGAAGAGCTCATGGGGTCTACAGAAGGAAACTCTTGGTAGTTACATGACAGCTAAGGGTCCCTGCTCTTTGCTCTGCAGCTGTGTGACTGGACACCCTCTCTGAGCCCTGATTTGCTCATCCACAACAGGAGGAGCACACTGTACCTCCTCCATTAGGCTGTTTGGAGGATGGGCCAAGCTAGGCCTCGCTGAGTGCCTGGTGTGAGGAACCACCGAGTAAGAGCAGGGCACCTCTGCTGGTCGGTGCCCCTCTCTCTGAATGAGAGAGAGGGGCAGAGAGAGCCACTCCAAGGCAGGACAATGGCCCCGGTGACCTTGGAGCTCTGCACCCGTTGGCCTCTCGCAGCCTTATCCCATAGAGCTGGTGCTCCAGTGAGAGGCCTCAGGTGGAAGACGGGAGGAATTTTAAGCAGGGGAAGGCGAGGCCTGCACTTGTTAAGGTGTCTTCCTCAGCCTGCATTTTCTTAAAAAAAAAACAAAAAAAGCTAATTACTGTGAAGACCAAAGCTTTGGAGAGTGAACAGGCCTCTGAGTGTTTGTTTCTCTGTGGCCTTTGGAGCCCGCCTTTCTGCATCTCCAGGGGAGCTGATAACGGAATCAATAGCTGTTTTGCTCTAATTTATTGAGCTCTATTGCCTAAACCTAATTAGCATGTTTCTGAGCCATGCGGGGCTCCAGTCCTGCTCTTAGATGAGGAAATTGATCGCGAGGCTTCCCTGGGCCCAGAAAATGTCCGGGACTGGTGTGGGGGTGGCAATGGGGGCAGATACGCAAATCTTAATGACAGCATCATTCCAGGTAAAAGTAACGACCAGAGAGGAGGACACAGCTCCTGTGGGCAAGCTCCTCCTGCTTTGGCCGCGTCTCTCCCTGGAGATGACAGGGCTCCATGTTGGAGGCCGGGCCCCACCTCTGCATGGCTGCCTCCTGCTTCCTCAGCTGGAGCAGAGAGGGGAGGAAAGCATTTGTAGAAAATTCCCAGAGAGGCCACAACTTAGGCCTATTTGACTGAAAGGGGGAAGATTGTGGCTGGAGGAATGGGAGGCCCAGGCCACCGTTGGTCATTGAGGAGAACTGGTGATGGCTTGACCAAGGGACTTCCAAGGACAAGGAGGGGTTGAGTGGTCTGATTTTCACGTCTCACCGGGCTGTGCTGAATGTCACTCCCTTCTTCTCTCCAAACCTGCTCTGAAAGTTTGCTCTCATACACTGAGGATGTTTGGGCCTGGGACAATCTCAATGTCCAACCCTGTGGCTCAAGCCAAGTACCAACCAGAGAGTGTGTTCCTGGGGACACATAGGGCTGGGGGAGTCTGGGAAAGCAGGGACTTGGAGTTAAAGGTGACCTAGATGAGCAACCTTGGCCCAGGTGGGTGGAGCTGTGCTGAGGTCAAAGTCAGGGGCCTCCAGCAGGCTGCTTTTAAAAAAAGAGACATAATTTATATCACATAAATTTCACCATTTTAACATGTATAATTTAAAGTGGGGTTTCTATATAGTTCATGATATTTTGCAACCATCACCACTATCTAACTTTAGAACATTTCCATCACCCCAAAGAGAAACTGCATCCCTGTTAGCCATCCTTCCTGCTCCTACTCCCTCCCCAGCCCCTTGGCAACCACTAATCCACTTTCTGTTTCTATGGATTTGCCTACCCTGCCCATTTCACATAAATGAGACCATACAACATGTAGACTTTTGTGTCTGGATTCTTCCATTTAGCACACCATTTTCAAAGTTCATGCATGTTGCAGCATGTGTCAGTACTTCATTCCTTTTATGAGTAATATTCTATCATAGGGACTTGCCACGTTGTATCTACCCATTCATCTGCTGGTGGACATTTGGGTTCGTACACACCTTTTGGCTACTGTGAATAGGGCTGCTGTGAACACTTATGTAAAGGTATTTGGTAAAGTTAGGTTTTCCGGTTTCTTAGATACACAGCTAGGAGTGGGATTGCAGAATTACTTGATAATTCTAGTCTAACTTTTAAGGAACTGCCTCACTGTTTTCAAGGCTGCCTTTGTGAGATTTGGGGGTCTGAGATATAGAAGAGGTAATTACTCTCTATTGAGAGAGGGTACCATGAGGGACACAGAGCCAAGAGAGACTGCATGGAGCCCTAGGAGAAGAACCTAGAGCTGGCTGAATCCCATGCCTCCCCGTAGGCTGTTTGTGGCAGGAATGAAGGGCTGAGGCTGGAAACCAGGGCAGGGTGGGGGTGAGGAATATTGGGGAGGCTCCCTAGGTCCCAGGGCTGAGCCTCCACGAGAGCTCCCAGAGCAGGGTCCTGGTGTCCTGTCTGCCCTTCCTTGGGAGAGGTACCCTGATAGAGCAGGACTGGTCTCCTCCCCATCCCTGGTAGGGGAGGTTTGTGGGTGGGGTCACTCACAGCCCTGAACCTACAGCGGGGTGCAGGGGAGTCAGCACATCCCCCCCTCTCATGCAGCCCTTTGCTTCTTCCAACCTGAGTGTCCCAGGTCCTTGCCCTCTGATGACCTTTGCTGCCTCCTCCTAAGGTCTGTGTCCCCTGGGCCAGTTGTCCCTCCCAGTCCATCAGGAGAGAAGGCAACCCTATGGAACCGATTCATCAGACCTGCCAGGGCCAGCCTGGGGCCCCTCCTGCAACCCCAGGAGGCCTGCAGCCCTCACCCCATCCCCCAGCTGGCCCACCTGAGGGTCCTGAGCCAGGAGCAGACTGCAGCAGCCACAGCAGGCACCAGGGGACTGCAGCCCTCTGCTCCCACCAGCCTGACAGATCTGCCTGGGGATGATTGTAGACACTAACCCAAAGCTCCCGGAACTTGCAGGTGCTGATGTTAGCTTTTTCTTTTTAAATCCCTGGCATTTTATCTACAGGAAGTTGCTGTATGAAATCGGTGGTTTATTAAATTATGAGGTCAGAACAGATGAGAGACAATTTGAACCATAGATACAGGGATGGAGTACCTTGCTCCTAGCTAGAGTGATTTTGAAGAGAACGTGATTAAATGAATGGGATTCCCATCAGCCAGGCCACGCTGACTGACTTGTGGGGAGAAAAATCACAATCTGGGTTAATTTTTTATGGCATTAAAATCATGGAGGAAGCAAAGAACTTTGTCCTGAATGCTCCTGAGAAGGGAATCAGGCCATCATGGGGGACCTGAGGTCAGGGGCAGCCTTGTCTGAAGAGGCAGGAAACCTACTTTGTCACTTACTGTCTGTCAGGTGCTAAGGCCTGGGCAGGGGCATCCCCAGAAGCTTTCTGGAGAGGACTGATCCCCTAGGAACACATTTTGCCTCCCTCCAAGACAGAGTGACCAATGTAGAATACTCTTTCTATCCAGTCTTTTGTACTTTGCTTGTCTTTAATAATTTAGATCTTGGGAATTGTACTGTGTCAATTCAAAGGGATTTTCTTCATTCATTTCTATGGAAGAATAGAATTTCATTGAGTGAATATACCATGGTTTATATTGGCCTTGCCTGTGAATGACCATCTGTGTTGTTCCCAATATTTTGCAATGACAAATCATTCTATGAGGATAACCTTTTGCCTTGTCACTCCTATTTGAGGGTAGATTCCTAGCTGTGGGACCTACCAGATCAAAGAGTAAATTCACATACAGTCATAACTGTACAACAGGGTAGTGCCAGTGGATGGGCTCCCCCTGAAGCTGGTTATAAAGGACTTCAACATGACAGAGGCCCACCCATGAGTCCTCTGAGACTCAGCCCTGGCACTGGGAGATTCCCAACACTAACTTACCTATAGCCTGCAGGCCCCCACCCAAGGAGGCAGGGAAGGAAGTGAGGGGCTCAGCAGAGTCTCTGGTAATTTGGTTCCTACCAGCCCCTAAATTAAACCCTACAAAAGCCTGCTGTTTCCCAGCTTCCAATGGCTTTCATAATTCATGGTTATTTTGGACAAAAGTAAAGCTCCAGTCTATGCTGTCTTTAAATCTGACTTTCTTGGAAAACCTCAGATGATCTTTTCTTACTGAGTTGAATCTCGTAACCCAGAAAGACTTCCAGCCCAGAGCACATTTTGTACCCAAGAGAAAGAAAAATGACCCCTTTGTGTCTGCCTGGAGAAAGCCCCAAGTTGGGACTTGGGCCAGCTGTGGCTTTGCCCAGGGCCAAGGCCCCTAAGAGAGGGTCTCCTGGCCCCACCCTGCTGGAGGCAGTTCCACCCAGATTCTGGGAAGCTGAGGCCCTGTGGGCATGGAAAGACTAGATCATGTCACATTATACAGACGTATGACACGCACAGGGAGGAGGTCTGCAGAGACCACCATCAGAATGTCACAGTGGTGTCTTTGGGTGGTATGTTCACATAGATTTTTATTTTTGTCTTTACATTTATTGTTATTTGGTTAGTGTTTGAAAATGATGGTGTTTCAATGGTGTCATTTGAAAATATTTTCTTTAAAAATTTTAGCTAAAAGTTTATTTTCCTTCTCCTGGTCCACATGTGCCGTGAGATAGGGGGAAAACAAGATTCATTCAGCAAATTTCCACCAGACATGAGTTCAAGGTGAATGCTAAGCTCCCTCCTTATACCCTGGCAGCTCTGTCATGGTGAGCCACACACTTCTTTGTGCATCTACACATGCCCGGAGCTGTATTAAAGGTGACCATGGTGGCAGTTGGTGTCAGAGACAGGCAACTGTGGGTGTTCAGCGAGAAATGCCCTAGACAGGGAAGGTGAGCTTTGCCTGAGGTAGGGGTGAGGGTGAAGGATGGCTTCCCAGAGGAGGTTGGCGATGTCGCCAACATCGGGTTTTGAAGAAGCAAGAGGAGATTTTAAGGTGAAAAGGAAGATTTTGGTGGGACAGAGGGATTCCAGGCATGAGAAAATTCATGCACATGAGATGTAGCGGATAAGGAGGAGGAGGGGTCATGGGCTAGTCCAGGCCCAGATGCCAAGAGCTTGGGCATTATGACTTCATCCTGTAAGGGACAAAGATGAAGTCAAGATTTAAAATAGAAGCAAGCCATGGTCGGATTTGCATCTTATTAAAAAACACTTTGGCAGCAGTGTAGAAAATGGATTAGGGGTGAGGGGTTGGGACAAGAGCCAGGGAGACAAATGGACTGAGTAATCAGGTGAGAAATGACAAGGGCCTGATTGGAAGACATGCCTATGGGGCTGCAGAGGAACAGTTGTGGAGATCTGCAGGCGACACCCAGGAGAGAAAGGTGAGGCAGGGAGGGGCCGAGATGCTTGGGCTGCACCCTAAGCCCCCCGAACACAGAGCCATGGTGGATTTGGAGCTGGCACAATGTCTGGCACATTTGAGGAGCTTGGAGAATATTTGTATGTAATCCATAAAAAACTGGGCTGCCACTCAAACCAGCTTAGCACCATGTTACGTTCAAATAGGCCTCAGTGCAGTATTCCAAAATAGTAGAGAGCAAATTAAAACTCTCCTGCAGTTTCTCACGAAGATGCCAAGGGGGACCATCCGGAAAAACTTGTATAAATCATTTTTTTAAATGATCATTGCCTGCCCGCACCCCCACCTCTCGCTTCTCATATTCATGACAACCGCTTCCGACATCTCTCCTCTCGTTCCCGATTTGCAGACTTTCCTCTTAAGATCTGTTTTGTGTTTTTTTTTTCACTTTCCACTTTCACCTTCTTGATCAAGGCTGTTTTTTTTTTTTTTTTAATAACCTTTATTTTATTTTTATGTGGTGCCGAGGATCAAACCCAGTGTCTCACATGTGCTAGGCAAGCGCTCTACCACTGAGCCACAACCCAGCCCCGGTCAAGGCCTTTTTTAAACATTTATTTTAATCTTATTTTTTAACACTTGAGAATCGCAGTTCTCTCCCCCTGAATTCTAGTCTCTCCCCATCCCTGGTTCCTCCGGCTGTGTACATGTTTGCAGGTATCTTACCCTTTATCTCCATGAATAGCCTAGGAACCCAAGCACCAGGTACGCATGCAAAAAGCATTCTTTTAGAACCAGGGAGGGGAGACACTGCACACATGTATCACTTAATATTGATTATTTAGTTATTTTGTGAATAAATAAGCTGACATCTCCAGCACATACTGGGAATAAGTCTTTTATAAATATTCCAAGTATTTATCCAAAAAACCCTGTGATTTTATTTGTATCCTTGTTTCACCAGAGAAAAAGCTGAGGCATAGAGAGGTGATGTGATTTGGAATTTGAAAATTCACTGAACAAGTAGATGGAGATTTGTGGCTTATTATTAGGAGCCCTGACTACAATGAGATTTCTTGAGTTGGATGAGAATATTCATGTGCTTTTTTTCTTTTCTTTTTTTTTTAACCAATTCCTGCTGGAGACAAGGGGATGACTGATCAGGAATGTTAAGTGTCTTCTCTGTGGTCACACAGCTAGTCAGAGGTTGTTGAGAATCCAGATCCGGACTCTTGATCCCAGGTTCTAATCTCCAGGGATCTGCTCATTGTTCTAGACTGCCACCAGCCCAGAAAAAAATGGATCAAGGAGCTCTCAGAGTCTTTGAACCTGGTGGTCTGGTTAGAGTTCTTTGGCTGCAAGCAAAAGAGACTGGATCTGGGTATTGAAGCTAAAAATGAACATACTAGAAGGATATGGGCAGCTTGTAGAAAAACAAGAAAATCTGATCAGTCCCTTGGAGAGGATGAGCTGCTGGTCTCAGGAGAGGTGATTCCTCAGAGCCACAAAAGGTGCTGCCAACAGCAGACAGGGAACGGATCTTGGGTGGGCACAAAGCATCATGTCACCCTCGGGAGACATCTTCCACTCTGCAAAGCAAGTATCGGAGTGGTCAAAGCCACCCTTGTTCACTCAACGTTAATTCCCCCTTGTGCTTTAGTGAAAGAATCCTGGTTTTGTTCTTCCCCATGGAAAGTGACCCTGTCCTCAGCTCAGGGGTAAACCCAGGTCCATCTTAGCCAACTAAGGTATTCCTGTTGTCCTTGGCCATGAATGGCTGTGACTCCAGAGTGGTCATGTGGTTTAGTTCTGCCTATTGAGAAGTGAGGAGAGGCCGGCTAGGGGGCTTCTGGGAAGAAAGACCCATAAGAAGACACACTGCCTTCTTCCTCTGGACACTGTGGCTCAGCAGGACCATGGCTAAGTAGGACCAGGGCTCTGCAGCAGCCATCTTGCTGCCCCCTGAGGCCAAGCCAACAGTGGAACTGGGCAGAGCCCAGAACTACTTCTGAATTGCTTGTCATTACCTCAGGACTCCTCATTACTTGCAGCTAGAGATGTCCTAATGGATACAGAAACTGTCTTGGTTACAGGGACAGATTTATTTTGCATTACTTCAGAGGATGGAGCTAATAGATCAAAGGAAAGACAGCTATGAGAAGAGAGACACTGTCATCACTCTGAGATGAAGGGACGTGCTACACCTTCAGGTACTCAGTTCCCTTCAAGGGAGACACGGAAGCAAACTGGCTGCCAGGGGTGTGGCAGGAGGAATTTCTGCATGAGCTGGATCCCACAACATCGACCAGGGAGGTTCCTTATGACCTTGAACCTCCAGGATTCTGCGGTCAGGAACAAGGATCTAAAGTCAGCCCAAGCCTGTCTCCTCCCTGAAGAATTTCTCAGGGTCACATTTTTCCATTTTCTACTCATTGGAGTCCATCTTCTTTATTTTCTTGGCTTTAAATTCAGTTTCTCTGATTCTTTGAAAAACCTGAGCAAACTGCTTGTGTTGCTATCTATTCTTAGAGTCTTTGAAAAACATTTGATAAACATATTCTCTCTAAGACACACACAAGATCACACATATATATGCATGTACACAAGCACACTTGTGCACAGTTAACGCCCAAATGATCCCAGGCAAGGATTCTAAGCAGGAAACAGGCACCACACCCTCTGGCCCTGGACCACATTCCTGTAACTCCTGACTTCTCCAGATCATGGGGCTGCCCAGTATGATGAGCCTTGGACTCAAAGTGAGAAGATCTGAATTTGAATTCCAGCCGTGTCACCTCCTGGCTGAGTGGTCCTGGGCAAATTGTTTGCTCTCTGAACCTCAGCTCAGAGGTGACCATCATGATAACTGTCCCTGAGCTTGGCATATATCAGGTAGTCCACAAACAGCCACCAGAAGTCACAGGCATTGTCTACGGGAGGTATGGAATCTGCAGGGTGGAAGGAGAGCTAGTGTGCATGGGGTGGGCAGAGTTGGCAATGCTTCTCGGAAGGCAGGGGCCGGGGGTCAATGGAGGGGTGATGTGGAAGATTCTAAGGGGACTGAAATCCTTGCCTAGAGGTCCCTTCCTCGGATGATGTTAGGCACGGAGCACTGAAGCAGACATTTGGATCCACTCTTTGTTTCTAAGCCACCTGTCCCCCCTTTTAGAGGGGGTTTGATGTTAAAGAATGCTTTCCGTATTCTGTTCTGAATACAAAAGAAAAACATGCTCTGTGTTGAAAATATTGTACAAGGGGAAGTGAAAAGAACAAAATAAAAATCACTCATAATCTCAGTATGCAGAGATAGATGACTACTCAATATGTCAGTACATTCTTTCCAGTCTTTTATTAAACGCATACGCTGTATGATTATTAGTAGATGGACAGAAAAATAGATAGATCAATGGCATTTGAACTTATCTAGTCAGTGGCTCTGCTCACTCAATCCAGAGTCAATAGTAGCTGACATTTCCTGGCACTGGCTCGGCGTCAGCGCTGCTCTGTGTGCAGGTATGCGATACGTACTCTTCACACCTGTCCCTATGCAGCAGGTGCAGTCATTATTTACAGATGCAGCCAAGAATGAAACCCAGGCTGGTGCTCTTGACCCTGCCCTGCCCTGCCTCTCTACAGCCCTCATGTCAGCCCAGAAGACATGCTGTCTTTTTATGTGATGCAGTGTTTCTCCAGGCTCACGTGGACTCTGTGAAACTAACCTGTCGCCCTTCCTGCTGAAGGGAGGGGGCATTTGCCGGGCATCACGGGGTCAGGTGATCTGGGAGACAGGTGTGGCTGTCTACACAGGTGAGCGATTTCTAATGTCTGGGCCTGATCCTTAGTCTTGTTGCTCAGATCTGGGGGACTTAGCCCACTTGAGGTCTGCTTGATCTGCAGACTCATGTGGTTAACCCAACTCGCAGGATTTAGGATTCAGGACACCCGTGTACAGTCCCCACAGTTTAGCCTGTTTTCAGTTGTTAATAACGCAGCACCCCAGACTGGAAAATTTTTAAAGAAAAGAGGTTTATTTTGGCTCATAGTTTTGGTGGAAGGGCAAGGGGCCACTTTGGAGGATGGCCTTCTTGCTGGCACAGTCCAGAGGCAGGGCGGGGCATCGGATGCCACCCCACAAGGAGTGCATAGCTGTGTTTTGGTCTCTCTCTTCCTATAAAACCATTAGGACTGAATAGGATGGGGACGGGGTTTTGACCTTATCCTAACACCTCTCCAAAGCCCACCTCTAAATACCGTATCTGATCAAGTTTCCACCTTTCAATCTCACAATGGGGATTAGACTTCAACATGATTTCAAATCATATTTGAACCATAGCACACAGAGAACCCCAGAACCCCGTGTGTGGGGGGGTGCTCTTTCTTTTTCCTGATCACCCCTTTTCCCCCTGATAAGCCACACTGTGGCCGAGGCTGCCTGGTTCCCAGCCTAGTCAATAAATAAATACTGCTCAATAAATACTGGTTTCTGATATTGGCTCAGCTTTACACCCAGACTGGCCCCACCTTGATCCACTGAGTGCTGGAGTGGACAGTCCTGCTCAGGGCCCCAGGCCTCAGACTTCACTGACCAGCCTTGAAGAAGTTGTCAAACCTTTCTGACCCTCCGAGACCTTATCTGTAACTTGAGAATAGCCCTGTGACCTATCTCTAGGGTCATTGAGAGAGTAAGTGATCTACAAAGAGTTATCTACTCTGTGAGGCCCTAGGACCTGGTCCAGTATCTAGTCAGTGCTCAATAGATACTGGCTTCTGATATTGGCTCAGCTTTACACCCGGACTGGCCCCACCTCGATCCACTGGGAGCTGTATCTTTTTGTTTTCTGTCTCTCCCTGAGACCAAGAGCTCCTTCAGGGCAGGGGCCCTGTTTTCCCACTGTCATATTTATCCTCAGGGCCTGGCCCATAATAGGTTCCCCAGTATATGCTTATTGGAGAGCATAAATGAGTGGATGAATGAAGGACCCCCACCATGTAGCCCAAACCCCTCAGAATGGCTGGCACAGTGTGAGCTCCTGTCATTCCAGTCTAGGCTGAGAGGTGGCCACGGGCCTGTGGAGATGGAGGTGGAGTGAGCCTCCCCTGGCATGGGCCCAGCCTGTGCGCCTGCCCTGGCAGGAAGCTTGGGGAAGGGCAGCCCTTCTGAGCTCACTCTGGGGGCCTCAGAAGGCCTTCATGGGGACTGACATTTCTCAGTCCTGGGCCCCCGCAGCTTTCCCTGCAGTGTGTTGGCTCTGACTGCAGATCTTTGCAGGAGATCCCTTGTCTGCTCTCACATGCCTGCTGGCCAGTTTGTTTCCAGAGCTTGGGTGCAAGAGGAGTCATGGAGGCAGGATACAGGCCCCGCCCGGAAGTGAGGCCTTGGCTTCCGGAGAGCGTTTAGAGAAGGAGAGGGGGCAATGATAAAGTCTTAAAGGAAGCCTGGAAAGGACAAGGGCCCCCTCACTCTCCCCACACCTTAGCAGGACTGCCTGATTTTTCTGGGGGCAGTAGCTCTCCCTAAAAGGCATAGTTTTAGCGCATTATACTTATAATATGCCCAGACATCAGAGGCTAGGTGACTGTCTAAAGCCACACAGAAAATGCATGACAGAGTCTGGTCTTGGAGCCTGGTGTCCTGAGACCAGGATTGATGCTCTGTCACCAGGGTTCATAGTGATGATTGAGTTATGAGCTCTTGCTGTTTGCAAGGTGTCCCCTTGGGGTGCTCTTGGTCCTTATCCACCCACAGGAGGTCCTGGAGAGAGGCTACAGGGGACCTGGGCTTGCCCACGCCTGACATCCTCACTCTGGGTGTTCCAGCTCTACTGTGCGTGGGTTTGCCCAGCAGGATCATGGAATGTGTCTGCTGGCATGCCAGTGTGCCAAAGTGCCAGCGCCAGCCTGGGAAACAACAGGGTGTCTTTGTCCTAGCCCCACTCACTGCCGGATTGTTGTTCTCACACGTGGCCGACATCCCTTGCCAGCCGAGTGGGGAAGGCTGGGTTTTATTTTTTATTTTATGTATAAATAAAATAAAAACTTGCCGACTTTCCTAAGGGAGGCTGGTTAAGAAAAACACCCTGGGGGCTGAGAACGTCGCTCAGTGGTCCAGCGCTTGTGTGGCCTGTGTGAGCCCTGGGTTTGGTCCCTAGCACTGTGGCCAAGGGTGGGATAGTGCAAAAACAGCATCCTAGAGGACCTGCAGATGTGTGCCCTCCTACAAACTTTTGCTTCACTTAGGCAAGCTCACTTTTGTTACTGAGAGTAGTGAGTACTGGTTATGGGTAATCGCCAATTATAATGGCAACATGAAGAGCTGGCTTTGCTGCAGACACCGGGTCATACATTATCATGTAATATCCTAACAGCTATAACATATGGGGGTCTTATCAACTTTTTTTTTTTCAAATAAGTGAATCACAGAGGGTCAGTGACTCATTCAAGGCAGCAAAGCAGGGAAGGGAAGGAGCCAGGATTCAAACCCAAGTATAATCTAACTCTCCAACCCACTTCCTTACCCTCTCTGCTCCCTGAGCCTGCCCTTGCTTCCTGATGGAGGAGACAGAAGGTGGGCAAGCCCTGGAGCAATATCCTTGTAAATTTCACATGCTAGGATGCTCACCAACTCTGCTAGGGATTTTGGTTACATCCGTCTCTCCGTTTTACTAAGGCTCCATGCTCCTGGAGGGCTGGGTCTGTGTCTGGGTGGACTTTATGTTTCTGCCCGAGTCTGATGGAGAAGAGGGTGAGAGAGAATGGTGAGGGAGAGGATCCATGTGCTTGGCTGATGGGGAGTGGGCTGCTTCTAGAAACCAAGCAGTTTTATGCAAGCTTTAGGCTTAAAAGAAAGAGGACCTGCACCCATCCTGTTGCCTTGTCTTAGAACCTTTGCCTCCAAGGCTTTTGGCCCAGCCCCATGGTGGTGAAGCAGACTGCCTAGGGTGACTCTCAGCTCTGCCCCCGCTGTAGTAGAGGTACGCACTTCTTGGAGGACCGTGACAATTAAATGATCGTGTTTGCATGTAAAGTGTGAATGGCAGCTGCTGTGATTTCTTCCTGGGAGTCAATTTACTTAAGAAGTTGTGTCTTAGTCGGCTTTTCATTGCTGTGACCAAAATACCTGAACTGGAACAACCTAGAGGAGGAAAGGTTTATTTTGGCTCATGATTTCAGAAGTTTCAGTCCATGAACTACCAACTCCATTGCTCTGAGCCCAAAGTGAGGCTCAAGCCATGGCAGCCAGAAACAGAGAGGGGGAGGAGAAGGAGGAGGAGCCAACAGGACCAATCCTCAAGGCATGCCCCAGTGACCCACTTTTTCTACCCACGCTCTACCTGCCTACAGTTACCACCCAGTTAGTCCATTCAAATTATGAATCCAGAAAGTGGATTAATCCACTGATTAGGTTACAGCTCTCATAATGTAGTAATTTCACCTTCCGCAGTAACACAGGAGCTTTGGGGGACACCTCATAACTAAACCATAACAAGTTGGTTTTTTAAAATTAAGTAATTTGGGTGATGGTACCTGGGGGCTCATGATAGCAATATCTCTGCTTTTGTGAATGCTTGAAATTTTTCACAGTAAAACATTCTATAAGCAATCGATAGCAATTTGAGATGTTAGTTTTTGCTTAGAAAACGTAGACATAGAGTGTAATAGAAGGCAAAATATAATGCAACTTTTAAATAAAGCACAAGGTTTGAAAGAAACAAATGGTTCAAAGCAGCTCTTTAGAATCATGACTGCAAGCCCAGCTTGCTCTTGATCTCACTGGGTCTGCTGTTTTTTCATCTTAAAAAATTTGGGAATAAGGATGCTTCCCTCCCTGTGCTGCAGTAGGATGGTAAGATTTGAGCAAGAGGCGATGTGAGGGTGCTTTGTAAACTGTCAGTCTCTCTTCCAGTGGGCTCATTTGCTTATTTGACACGTTCCTTGGGGCCCTTCCAGGTGCTGTGCCAGATGTTGGAGACACAGCCCTGCACAGATTCCTCAGTGCAGGAGGATAGACCAGGACACTCTACTAAAAGCAGACTGCTGAGGGACAAATTGTTTCTCTGCCACTTACTCCTTGGTGACTGCAGCTGAGTGCTTCCTCTGGGCGTGAGCATTCTCCCATTTGGCACTTCAAGAGAGGGTCAATGAGATTCAAGCTAAGCTGGGAAGTGGAGGGCTACAACTTGACCCTAGACAATTTTGAACAAGAGATTTAGCTTCTCTGGCTTCTGGTTTTCATTCCATTATTTGTGTACTGGACCATCTGTTTATTTCTTCCACAAACTCTTACTGAGCACCCATTGCAAGCCAGGCATGGACTGTGAGCTGGAGAGGGTCACAGTAGCTGTGCTTCATGCCTGAAACCTTTGGCTGTAGTCATCTTGGGTCCTGGCAGCCCTGGTGGAAGCTCTCCCAGCCATGCAATCATCTCAGTTTTCCTTCTCTCAACCTTGTCTCTCATTTGCTCTCTCTTCCTTGAGTTGTGGCTTTTAGAATGCCCCATTTTATTGTGAACGAGGAATTCTGCAGGGCCAGGGTCTGAGCAGTTCTGAGAAGGCTGCTGAGAAAGTAACCACAGATCCCTCTGCTGTTTGAAATACTGCTGAAAAATATTTGGATAACCCTCTATCACCTGAGCAGGCATTTCAAAAGTTTACATTGCAGGCCCAAGTGATTGTGATATTTAGAGAAATAATTTCCTCTGGTCCTTGAATTTTTGCCCTGGAAGGGTCATGTGGCAGCACATGTTGTATATGTGAAGGGTGTTTTGGAATGTTAATGGAGAGCTGACTCACACCAGATGGGGTGGGAGACCAGGAGGAAAGGATGTATACACTGGCCACCGGGATTTGGTTCTGAGGTTGGATTTTCAGAATGTGCTGAAGGTCAGAGGACAAGGAGTGTGACACATGCCCAGACTTTTCCTGTAATTTGTTTCCTTGGACATCCGAGTTACAAAGGAGTTGCTTTTATGATATTGTTTTTAGACATAATTCTAGAGGCATATCATAAACTCCAAAGCAGCTTTTTTTTTTTTTTTTTTCTGGACGCTTCCTATGTAAAAGTTCAGATTTGAATTAGTCTTAGTGTTTCTTAAACTTAAAAAAAATACTTTGATAAACATTAAAAAAAAAAAAAGTGACTTACCCTGTCCAAATCTTCTGCATGTTCTCATCAGGCAAGGACATTTTGCCTCAATCCATTCTGTAACCTTTACAGGGAAAAGGCATTTTGTGGTCCAAATATGAAAATTATATAACACTGTAGGCTGTATGTAGTCTAGCCCTCAGCTGAAGGTTCTACATCTGTGTCTCCCACAATGATCCTCCCTGTAGCCATCATGCCCTTTCTACAGGTGAAGAAACAGATTCAGCGAGGTGTATTCCTGGGTTCCCAGGTCCCCGCTGCCTGGTGACAGGATGTCCAGGCTGCCTGGTGGAGTTAGCTGGGCCTGCCTCTGGGCTCTGGCTTCTCTGCACATGAGTTGGTATGGTGGGGGAGGGGATGTCATTGGTGAGAAGTGTCTGTGGGCAGGCTGGCAAAGAGGAGTGTGGAGAGAATGGGAAAGACCTGTGTTGAGGGTGCTGTTTCCTTGACTATTTGGAGCTCTGTGCCAGGCACTGTTGAGGGTCTGGCTGTGGATACAGCTGATGTCCTCTTGAGGAGTTCGCATCTGGAGAGGGGATGGGCAACTTGAAGTTGGAAAGACCTGAGTTCTAGTCTCAAAGCTCTGCAGCTTCTGGGCTCAGGGATCTTTTAGGGCTTTCGTTTTGTTATCTGTACAATGTAGTTAATAGTGACCCTGACCTCAGAGTTGTTGTGATAAGTGCAGGATTGCACTGGGGATTGGGCACAGAGGACAGAGGAGGGGTCTCTTGCTGTCTTGGAGGGCCAGGTGGTGTCCTGGGGGAAGTGATGTCCACAATGAGACCTTAGGGGAAGAGTGGATAACAGGCTCCTATGCCAGGTGCTGCTCTAGTTGGGCTGTAGTCTGGGCTTCTGGCTAGATTTCCATTAGGGCAAGGCCATAGCTTAGGGAGGTCTGTGGTTCCCTCCTGGGACATGGGATCAGATTTGCTATATTCAAATCAGGGATGTCTGTGTGCATTTGGGTGGGGGCATTTAGTCATGGAAGCATCAGGAGACCAATTCCTGTAGGACCTGGTAGCAGAAAAGTGATGTGACCTCACTCGGTCAGCTCTTGGGGAAGAAACTACAGGATCAAGGGAAGAAGGTGGGAGCCCTTCTTGATGTTGTGTGACCTCAGCCTTTGGCTCCTTCCCTTTCCTGTCCTGTGAAAACAGCCAAGGACTACCAGGAGAATTAGGTGAGAGATCGAGAGCTCCTGGTCAGGGGACCCTATACTCACCAGGGTGTGTCTTCATTTCCATGATGAATTTTTTTATATATATTTATTTTTTAGTTGTAGGTGGAAACACAATGTTTTTATTTCATTTTTACATGGTGCTGAGGATTGAACGCAGTGCCTCACACATGCTAGGCGAGCACTCTACTACTGAGCCACAACCCCAGCCCTCCATGATGGATTTTAAAGGCAAACATGAGGCAGAGCATACACTGCTTTTATGCTCCCCTGAATATCAAAGCCGCCTGCTCTCTGCCCCCAGCACTGGGGCCTTCGTGTCATCTCCCATCCTCTTCATGTGCCCTCACATCACTGCGACTGGGTTGCTGCTGAGGGCAGATGGAGCCCAAGGCCTTTCCACAGCAGGAAACAGATGGGGGAGTGCTGCATGGTTCCTGCTGGTTCTGACAGGCTGCCAAGGCCAATGTCCTGATGCCAGGCCAGGTTCCTGATGAGGAGGGACGGGGTCCCATGCAGGTGCTGGAGAGGGGCACACTGGCCAGCCCAGGGGTGCGGAGAGGGCTTCCTGAAGTTGGGAGGTCCATGCCAGGAAAGGTTGCTGGTGGGGGGGGTGGGATGAGGGAAACTGTAATCCAGGCATCCAACACACTTCCATATCTTTGAAATCTCAGCAAAAGAGAGGCAGGGACCGGATCCATGATGGGGAGCTACAGCAGGGCAGGACAGAGTCACAGGGAGTAGTCACAGGGGCAGAAGAGGAGACCACTGAGAAGGCTGCTGCAGGTCATAGGAGCTGGGGACCTGGACAAAGGGGTTAGGGAGGATGGAGAGAAAGTTTCAGAAGCCATAGGGCCACACTTGACTTGGGGATTGACTGAACTTGGATAAACCTGAGGGAGGAGAGTTAGTGGATGCCCAGGTGTCTGACCTGGCCCCTGGTGGGTGGTGCCACCTTTACAGAGATGCCACCCCCAGGAGAGAGGGCAGGAGAGGATGGCCTGGGCTTTCTTCTAGTATGAGCACCCTGGGTAATACCCTTGGGAGTTGCCCAGTAGGTCTGGAGTCCTAGGGGAAGGTCTAGCCCTGGGTGTAGAGGTGGGCATCCCTACAGATGGACAGAGGAACCTCCTGAGTGCTGAGATTGGAGGATGGAGCTCAACAGAGATGTGTGGGTGTGCAGAGTACCACAGGAGCCTGGGGATGGGTGCACAGGACTGGGACCCCAAGGAGGCCCAGATGCAGACTGCTAAGGGAGGGAAGTGAAGGAGATAAGAAACAGAAGCAGCTTGTAAACCTGACAAGGAAGGGTGGGGAGGAAGGCTTCCTGGGAGACACTATGGATGAGGAAGTTTGGGGCTGTGGGTGTCAAAGGTGTTCAGTATGTCACCAAAGAGTGAAAGCTTTTTCCTGTGTGGGGAGGGGGAGGGGGGAGCTCAGCAAGAATTTGACACAAGAAAGACTCAATCAGACCATGTTGAATAGCCAGCTCTGTCGGGCAACCATGTCCAGACATATGTCCATGGGACACTGGTACTCAGTGGACAGAGTGTATGTGGCTGTCCCTGCCCTCTTACATTCCAACTCATGTAGACTCAGCGCAGCCAGATTTTCTCAGTGGGGACATAGGAGCAGAACCCGGAGGCCGCTGTGGAGTGTGAATGAAGGGCCAGGGCCAGTCCTTCCCCCTCTTTGTCTCTTTGTTCTCAGCCTGCTGGGCCAGTCTGTGCCCAGCATAACTGCCTCCACCCTTCCTGCTGTCTGCATTTGGGTGCCATAGACTCCTGGTCTCCAGGACCCTCACTGGGAGCCCGCTGTGGGTTCTTCCTGACATGGCAGGTATTACCTCAACCAGCAAGCAGTCTTGGTAGAGAAAGTGTGCTCTGTGGGAATTCACCGTCCACCCTGGGAGTGCCTTCCATGTACCTCCTCCACTGCCCTGCACAGCTGACCATGGTCTGTCATTAAAAAGGTTCCTCGATGTAATGTGTTTTGAACTGCTTACCATGTGCTAGATCCCAACCTAAGCATACCATCTAATCCTCTTCAGTCTTTTGAATAGATTCTCCTGTTATACCCATTTCAATGATGGGGCTATTAAAGCTCAGATTGGTTATACAACTTGACTATGGACTTACATACAGTGGGTATTTAGAACTTTTTTTTTTTTAGTTGTCAATGGATCTTTTTTATTTATTTATTTGGTGCTGAAGATCAAATCCAGGGTTTCACACATGCCAGGCAAGTGCTCCACCATTGAGCCACAACTCTAGCCCTGATATTTAGGACTATTAATGCAACAAATAGAAGATGTTTCTTTTTTCTTTTTCTTTTCTTTTTATCTATCTTTCTTTTTTTTTTTTTTTGGTGCTTGGTGCTGAGGATTGAGCCCAGGGCCTGGTGAATGCTAGGCAGACAGTGTACCATTGAGCTGTGTGTCCCCAGACCAAGTTTCATCTTCTGAGCAGAGCCCAGTGTCTGGGCTCTCCCACCAGCCCTGTACCCACTCCATTAGCATAACCTGGCTGCAAGACGAACCTCCCTGGGTGGCTTTTGCCAGATACCGTCTGTCCATCTCAGGAAGTTAGGGAATAGCTGGTAGTTGCCACCTGTGTAGGCGTCCCAGCTACCCCATTCACCTGCTTGTGTGTCCGATATTGAGATCACATAAACCTGCCAAGCCTCGCTTTCCTTATCTGCAAAATGTTTCAGTTATGAGGAGAAAGGAGATATGAACTTGAGTACTTATTGTAGTGCTGGCTCAGGGAAAGACCCAGTGACTGTGGACATCACTGCCCTGCTTGCCAAGATAGGGTAGTGGCACGGACGACACAGCGGCTGCCTAACCATGCCTTAACAGGTGCCGGTGGCACCTGTGTGCAAAGCCAGAGGACAGAGAACATGAATCATTCACCATGGAAGCCCTGCATTATTAATGTCGTTTTTCTCAGACTTCTAACGGGGCCAGGGCCGGCTCCCATATATGGAAGGCGCGACTCGGCCTCAGCTGCAAGCACCTCCCTGGGTCTCCAGTTGCCATGGAGTCCCGCAGGCGGCCGGGAGGGGAACGCCCGAGGCGGTGTCCTGGGCTCGCTTGCTGCACTGGTCCTGGGTCCGCAGCCTGGCTCCGGGTCGCGCCGGGACCGCGCTTGTCCTGAACTGCTTCTCTGGGACTGAGGACGGGATGGGGGTGGGGAATAAACTGGTGGAGACTGGATGCAGCATCCTCGGGAGGACAGGTTTTGTGTGGTAGGCTTCGGGCTTCGATACGTGGTGCCTTCTAAAGAGGGTCCCAGGGTCTCCGACAGTAGTCCCCAGCTGCTCGCCAAGCCGGGTACCTTGCGCACGCCTTGCGTTCGGCCAAATGGGCGAGCCGCTGAGCTCCGCGCGCAACACCATCCATCGCCACCATCCATCGCCCCCATCGCCAACGCGGAGGCGAGCGATGGGTCTCCAAAGCGAAGAGAGGGGAGGGGGCCCGGCCTTGGAGGGGCGACTCTGGGCGGGTGGGGCGCGGAGCCCTCGGGCGGGGCCCCTCGCGGCGCCGGCCTCCCAGCCTTTCCCGGCCGCCTAGCCTCGGCGGGGCGGGGCGGGGCGCGGGGCGGGCCGGGGAGGAGCGCGGGGAGGAGCCCGGGCTGCGGCGGCCGCGTCAGAGCAGTGCTCCCGCTGCCAAGAGGCTCAGACCCGGCCCGAGCGCTGCCGAGGACGCGGACAGGAACCCGCACAGACACCGATCAGCGCTGCGCCGGAGGCTCCCCTCGCGGGCCAGGGTTGAGCGACCATGGCGGACAAGGAGGCCGGCGGCAGCGACACCGGGCCCCGAGGTGAGCTCAGGGCGCGGGTCCTGCGGCTGCGGCTGGCAGTGTAGGGGAGGGATGAGGCACGCTCTGACCGGCGCCCCACAACCTCCTCGTGGACGATGGAAAAGTGGGTGCCCTGGCCCCAACCTGCCCTCGCGGGAGGGAGAGGCCAGGGTCAGCACCTAGGAGGGAA
The DNA here is from genome assembly GCF_047511675.1 of Marmota flaviventris. Classification (NCBI taxonomy): domain Eukaryota; kingdom Metazoa; phylum Chordata; class Mammalia; order Rodentia; family Sciuridae; genus Marmota; species Marmota flaviventris. The sequence goes on from NC_092501.1 coordinate 13,608,774, forward strand.
GAGGGCTCCGGGAACTGGAGGTGGCCCGCGGGTCACGTGCTCTGTTCCGGCTAGGGTGCGGACACTGCGACGAGGACTGCAGCCCCCGCTGGGGCACCCCTTCTGTCCCCGCCTCTGGGTGGCGCCTCCGGCGGGGCCGATTACGAGTTCGGATAAGAACCGCCCTTCTGTCCATCCCTGTGCACCGTGCTGGGGATGCCAGCGCTGGCCCGGTAAATGGCCGGCTGCTGGGTGGTCGGGTATCCCCAGAGGGTCATTTCCGTGACTCAGCGAGGCGAGGGTGGGATCCTAGGGGAGGTCGGAGATTCGGACCTGTCGCCTTACTCCACCCTGCGCGGCGGGACCCACGCGCCTGGAGCGGGAGCAGTAGCTCCCGCCTTAGGTTATCCCATCCCCTCCCCACCCATCTCCAAGGATTCCCTGGGCTTGGAAAGGGCGAAGCGGCAGGGGCTTGACAGTCCCCTCCTCGCCAGAGGTAGGGTGGGGACAGTGCGGAGGAAGGACGTTTGTATTTTGCCAAGGTGCCAGGGCCGCTCTCTTTGGGGAGTGATTCGGGCACAGATGGAAGGAGGGAGAGCCAGAGAGAACTGGAGAAAGAGGCCGGAGGAAGTGGAGGAGCAGCTCTTTGAGCCCAGGGCAGTAAATCAACCTTCGCCCGCGGTGGGAACGGGCTGGCCAGGATTCCGGTCTTCCTGTGAGTCCCAAGTGGGGAAAGTTGGGCGCCAGAGACGCTGGGCGTCCCTGACCTGCAGGGCCTTGGCGGGAGCAATCGCCCAAAAGGAGCGCGGCCCAGCGGCTTTCCCTGGAGCTCCAGGCAAGCCGTCTTGGGAGGACGAAATTAAAATGCCCGGACGTAAGGGAAATCCAGCCAGGAAAGGCTCGCCCAGCTTTGCCTGGACCCCAAAGTCGGGGAAACTGAGGCCAGCAAGAGCACCAATAGTACACCCACCATTGAAATTGCGCTCTCGGTCGGTGGCCGTGGCCCCCGCCCTCTACTGCACTCGGAGATGCACCTACCCCCTCCCCAGCCCATTGTTCCTGCGGATCTGGGAGGTGCCTCCCCACACGCACTGCAGTGATGGGGGAGTGCGGGTGGGGGCTGGGGGATCCTGACTTGACTCACTCCTGGGAGGGAGGTGCAGAGCCCAGGCAGTGACCAAACACCAAGCACCCAGAATCTGTCCCTCTCCCTCGACCTTCCTCAGCGGTCAGGCTCCGGCAAGGGTCTGACAGCTGTCTTTGTCTGAACACCCCTCAGCAGCTGGATGGGCTCATTTTTCCTCCACCTTTTTTTCTTTAAATTGGAAAACAAAATTTAGGATGATCCTAAGGGGTGTCAGAATTGCTAAAGCTTGAGAGTTAGTGAGCTAGTTTCTTGTCTCTCAGGCTGAGATAAAGTGTGGGTGGTTGAATCAAACAAGGTTGGGCATAGGATTTGTCAAATCAGAATTGCAAGCACAGTTGTGCACCCACTTCTCGATACCGTTTTGTCTTATAGAATCATTCAGCACTCCTACTCTACACACACACACACACATACACACACACCCAACTGGTAGACATCCCCACCCAGGACAGGGAAACAGAGGTGTGCTGGGTCACCTGCCACCACTCACCGGATTCCTTTAGAGTGTTTCTTTGCTTCTAGTGAGTTCAGGTGCACGGGTTTAGGACACAGCAACTGGAAGAGCAGGCTTCCCCTAGCAGCTCACTGTGCTTCTCTAGGGTGCCATCTCTTTATCTGCAAAATGGGAGATATTAATAGTATCTCATAGGAGCAGAGTCTGTCCCCTTCCACATCTATTTTTAAGGTTTCCTCATTTCATGTTGTGTGCTGGGCAATGAACATACATTATTTTATTTTTTAAAGCCTCTTAACTCCTGTTACCAGCATTTTCTTTACTGGTGGGATATTTAAACAAAGATTTAATGACCTGTCTGAGGTCCCACATCTAGAAGTGTTGATTGGGATGCAGACTATCTGATTCCAGGGCTGGATATGGTCAGTGCTTGCCATCCTATCTGGTACGTGAAGTGGTTGTGTTTCAGGTTATTTCAAGGATGCTACTGGTACAAAAGAATGAATCCCACAGGCATTAAACTATGTTGGGACTCTTGTACAGTGGGACCCCTGGTTGTGGAGGTGCTGGGAATGCTGGGGTGGGGAGCAAGTGCCCATGAAACAAAAATGGCAGTATGTTGGTAGTTGTTGAAGCTGGGTACTGAGTAGATGATGGTTCCTTACTATTCATTTTGACATGTTTGCAAATTTCCTTAATAGCATATTTAAATTAGTTAGTTAATTTTCAAACTCGGAAGGATAGCCTTTAGTCTCTGGAGTGTACACAGTGGAAGCTGAAGTGATCCTCAGTCCCACGTCTTCTTCATGTCCTGAGATGTTGGCACATGGAGTCCCAGAAGAACAAGATGAATTGAGTGGGGAAAGTGGCACAGAGTGGATAGCTCCTCTGGTGACGGACTTAGGGCAGGCTGGAACAGTGGACAGCCATTCATTTTCTCTGGGAATGGGGGTTGAGGAAACCAGTGGCGGGAAGGCAGGTTCCCGGGGTCAGGGTGTGTCTTGAGGTGTTTTATTAGGCTTCACTGGTGGGTTTCTGTTTCTTACCAACTTGGCGTTCAGTGAAAATAGACATTTTGGTCATTGACATATATCAAGGATTCTGTGTATGCCAAAACCTGGGAATACTGAGTTGTCTCATTTAGCCTTGACCACACTTGTTGAATGAATGACTCTCTGGGCAGGGGAGAGGGGGTCTGAGGAGAATGCTGACAGATTTAGGGATGCACAGTTGGAAAGGGGCTGGGGAAGAGTAGGGACTGGCCTTGGGCCCGGGTGGTCAAGCCAGCAGCTTCTCCTAGCACATGCATGGCACATCATAGGCCCTCAGGAAATTGTGATGAGTGTCTAATTAAGTGAGCCCGTGACTAATACAAAGTATGGCTGCCAAACTACAGGTGGAAGTGGAAAGGTGTTGTCTATGGCCCCCAAAGGAACCAAGAGAAGGTCAAGGTGATGCTCTGTGTTAGGGTTCTGGGGATGTGATCCATTTCTGTGCCTGCACCTGCCTCTGTAGCTATGTCCCCTGTACATGCCCTTCCCATACAGAGTCTTGTGTTTCCCAGAGCCCTAGGATCTCCCTTGGCCCAGACCCCTATGATCTCCTTTGACCCTCAGTGCATACAGTTCACCCTGTCGGGGACATCTCTCTTTGTCAATCAAACTCCTATTCATCCTTCAGATCTCAGATCAGGTAATCACTTCTCAGGAAGTCTTACTGGATCCATGTGTCCAGGTGAACTCTACCTGTGTAGTCCCAGAACCTTTGGTACTTAGCCATTGGTGATGCCCTGGTGTTCATCATGTGTCTGTGATGTGCCCTTTTTTGCATGTCTCCCATTGACTTTTCCACCAACCCTGTGAGGCTGGTATCATCATTACCCCATTTTGCCACTGGGACAATTGAGGACTTAGAGAAATGTTGTGACTTGCCCAGACAGTAAATGCTGGAGTCAGGATACAAGTCAGTCATGGACCCCAAAAGCTTGTTTCCCTCAGTGCCTTTTCTCTTGACAAGGTCATGGAATGTGTCTTTCATTTCCATATTCTTAGGGCACATAGTAGGTACTCAATCGATGTCTTACTGTGTTGAATGACTGTCAGTCAGCAAGAGGAGAAAACACAGCAGTAGGCAATGGCATCTACATCCTGCCTCCTCCACAGTGGCACTTCTAGAAACTTGGATGCGCAGAAGTGGGCCAGGCTGGAGGGAGGAGGGGGGACTCTGAAGAGATGTGGCTTTGATTCCAACAAGGCTTTGAGTGACGACTCAATCTTGTGGGGGCGAAATGCTCTCTTGTCTTATAAATAGGCCTCTTTGGTAAGGGAGAGAGCTCTTTTATTACTGCTGTGCATAATTAGAGTGGCAGAGGAATCAGGGGCTTTTAATGAATGAGTAGCATGTGGCAGGGAGGGAGCCCCTGCCCCCTGTGGGCACATAGGCCTGGGCTGGGGCTGGATGTCCCAGGAGAGAACAGGGTAGGCCCAGGAGATACCCAGAGAGGAGGAGGCAGAACTCAGCAAGGAAACTGGCCCACAAAGGCCAGGCCTGCAGACCCTTGCTACATTCTTGGTATTGAGGATGACTCTGTCCTGTTCTGCCAGATGTTCTGTCACACGTATGGCGGGTAGAGAACCAGAGTGGCCTAGAGTGCCAAAACTCCAGCTAGACTTTCATTTCCTAGCCTGTGAATGGGGTGCACGAAACCTGCCCAGGTCTGTCCTGCCCAGCCAAGACAATAGATGAGAGGAAATGGCTTTGCCATCATCAGCCTGCCCATAGGAGGAAGTGAGAGTGGCCTCCTTGCCTCTGCTTCTGTGCCCACAGGACTGCTGTTCATTTGCATGGCTTGGTGGTGGGTCAAGCTGGTCTGCTTGCTGGGAGGCTTTAGGAGAAGGGCAGATTGTGCTCTGAGTTTTCTCAGACTTGGGGCTACATGGGGACATGTTCAGATCCCAATTCCTTTAGACCTACAGTATTTCACTCTCTGAAGCAAACCCCTTGGAATTGGTTTAAGTATCCCCGGGCATGCCTCCCACACCTGCAGATCCCACAGTGGGGCAGAGGGTGGTGGAGTGATGGCAGCTCAACGGCCACTTAGGGGGCTGGGGGCATGCATGTTGGAGCTGTTCTCTTTGGCCAGAGGATGTCCCTTGCTGGGTTCAGTTACCTGAGTGGGTCTCCTTTTGGGATCACCTGGAGAACTTCTACAAAGTCCTGATGCCCTGACTGTGATCCAGTGGACAGTCAGTTTTACCAGTTAGGGAGTCCCACACATCCAGTGTCAAACATGGGCACAGCTCCTGAAGGTAGGGTGGAGAGGCAGGGAGTGGCAGACTGGTCATTTCCTGGCTCAGGGATGTCTGAGTCAGCAAAGCTTTCTTAAGCTTCAGCTCTGTACCTGTATCATATATATGTATATATTGTGAGATGGGGTCTCACTATGTTGCTCAGGCTGATTTTGAACTCCTGGGCTCAAGTCTTCCTCCTGCCTCAGCCTCCTGAGTAGCTGGGATTACAGGTGAGTACGGCCACACCTGACTCTGTGTCATCTTATTTAATCTTCAGCATTATACCACAAAGTAGGTGATTATTCACCAGGGGAAACTGAGGCTCAGAGAAGTTATGTTCATTCCCCAGGAAACACGACTGCTAGGGATGATCAAGAGCAGAGCTCAGGGTTGTCGGTTATAGGCATGTCATGTCACATTCTCAGAAGACTTTGGTTTCCAAACTTCAGCCACTTGAGAATCACCTTCCTGATTCACTTGGTGTATGGATCTCCCCCCAAAGTGATTAACTGATTCTTTTAAAAATCAATATACTGTTTTTAAAAAAATGAATTTATTTTAGAAAGACTATTTTTATCAATTCCATAAGTAGAAAACCTGTGTCCCTCGCCATAAATAGGGGGTAGCCCAGGAATAAATGCATGGGGGCTCAATTGAGGTTATTGCACTTCTAGGGGATGCTTTTACCAATAGGAAGCTTTGAGTGGAGGCTGCACTCTGGGTCCAAAGGGAGCCTAGAAGTTTCTAGAGAGGGTTAGGAGGAAACACCACACTGACATGTTCTCTTTGATGGAATCAGACTTGAACAGAAAGAGAAAAGCTTTAGGTCGTAGGGGACACATCGTAATTTTCCTTCCTGACCTACTCTGATTTGACCCTCCAGAAACATGGGACTGGGAATGTGTGTTTTCAGAGTTCACCATTGAATCCTAAAGTCAGGAGGAACCAGGATGAGATGTACTGGTAGCCCATGTGCCACCACAGCCACATCCTGTCCACCAGGGACATGGGATCATCTTCACAGGGACCCTGCACCAGTGTATACTGCTTTGGGGAGATTGGATAGAGAAGAAAGAATGTTGTATCAGAATTTACAGAGTCAGTTAGCTTGGATTCCGACCCTAGCTCTGGGATTCTGGACAAGTTACTTACCTGCTCCTTTTCCCCTCCTCAGTTTCCTCATCTGTAAAGTGGGAATAATCATAGTACACATTTCCGAGTGGATTTTATTTACTTACTCCCATATCCCAGGCTAAGTGCTGAGCACATTTCCTTGCATATGGGTCATCATTGCCACTATCTGCAATTGTTATTTAAACTATGAATCCCATGGAGGTGGGTGGGGCCATTATCTGTGGATGCATTTTGTTCAGAAGGCTCAGATGGGAAAGGGGCTAGCTTGAGAACCCACAGCCAGTTAGGGGAAGACAAGAACCACAGCCCTTTTGTCCAGCAGGTCTAAGACCTTGGCGGAAAGCTGTGCATCTTAGACTGTTGGCCCCCATCACTTGGCCCTTTGCCACAGCTCCGAGCTCTCCCTGAGTTTTCTGATTAGGGCAGCCAGTGAGGTTCAAGGTCCTTGGCCTGTATCCAGTGCTGCTTGACCTCTGTCCTCAGATGGACTTTATCCCCACCCCCAGGCACACTCTGCCTGCAGTGCAGAGCCCCTTGTAGATGCTGCTCTGAGCTCCTGGGACCATCCTTCTTCCACCAGCCTTGACTGTGACCTGGAAGCTACAGATGTCCCCTGGGGCTGGCAGCTGCTCCACAGAAACCCCTTCTGGGAAACCCTGAGCTGCAGAGTTTGGGCCTTGATTTTAGTGCCCTTATCTTTAAGAATGCTTGTGTCCTGTTTGCTGGGATAGTTCTAGTGTATGCCTCTTGTCCCAGTGAAATTATTAATAGCGCCTCCTTTCATGTTCTAAATATCTCCATTTGAAAGCTGTACCGTGGGGTTGAGCTACTTTTCTTTGTCTTCTTCTCAGCCATGTGGGCCTCAAGTGGGGCAAGGCAGGCAGGAGGGTTTGGTTAAACTTGGACTTTGGGCTCAGACGCTGTGGGTTCAGATGTGTTTAGCCTCTGGGTTTAACACTGCTGCACCTCACTTTCTCCTGTGTAATCAAGGCTGATGAAAAATCCCTGCTGCATTGGGGTGCTGGAATTAAGTGAGAGGATCAATATGAAGTGCTTAGCAAGAGCTGGTATGAGGAGAGCTTACGGTAAGTGTTATTCTATATTGTCTTCATGAGGCTGATTTGGGAGGTTTAATGATCCCATGTGGGCTCCGGGGCCAGATTGCCTGGCTTCAAATCTGAGTTGTGTCTTCTACCTGCTCTGCAACCTTGGTCAGTTACTTAACCTCTTAAAGGTTCCATCTTCTCATCTGTAAAATATGAATTGTAATCATGTCTTCTTCACTGGCTTTTGTGAGGATGAAATGGATTCATTTGAGAAAAGCACTTACCACAGAACTGGGCGTGAAGTAGACACTAAATTAGTGCTAACTATTATGTTATTAGCTGTTGCTATAATTATGAATGAACATCAAGTTTATTCTTGGAAGGGAGGAGGGTTTATTCAATGTATTAGACTCCTGTTGCTGTTGAAAAGATTAACACCAATGTAGTTGCTTAAAAAAATATAAGTTTATTAGCTTACATTCCTGAAGGTCAGAAATAGGCCCCAAACAGGTCTCACCAAGCTAAAATCAAGGTGTGGGCAGAGCTGTATCCCAACTATGTCCTTACCTCTCATGGCCCCTTCTTCCCTCTCTGCTTCCTCCCTCCTCTCTGACTCTGCCCCTTCCCCTCCTGCCTCCCCAGGCCCCTGATATAAGTAAGAACCTCTTATAAGTCCTGCATGTGTGATTCAGGGTAATCTCTCCATCTCAAGATCCTTAGTTCAACCATGCCTGCAAGATCTCTTTTGTCATGGAAAATAACAGAATCATAGGTTTGGGAATTAGGACATGGACATCTGGAGGGTGCTACTGTTGAGCCCAGCATAGCCAGAAAGATTGGGGTCTGCCTGGATTTAGGAGTGTTAGCTAGAGAGGCTCCTGCCTCCCTTGGGAGCTGTTGGAATGTTGGCGATGCTTCCTCCACAGTGTCTTACCTGGGCAGTTCCTCCTGCACCTGCTACATGTTGCCTGGTCTGAAGTTTGGATTGTTGATCAATCCTTGACTTTATCCCATTCAGTGGGGTCCTAGGAGACACTGCTACTCTCCCAACTGGTTTAGTGTTTTCCCAGGGGTCCACGGCATCATTGAGATGAGAATGAAGACTTCTTGGCTCCCAAGCAGGGAAAACTATCAAAGTATTAAAGAATTAGGGGCGGGGGTTGTGGCTCAGTGGAAGAGTGCTTGCCTAGCATGCATGAGGCACTGGGTTCAATTCTCAGCACCACAAATAAATACATAAAGGTCTATCATCAACTAATAAATAAATAAATAAAGAATTAGGAAAATATCTACAAAAAGCTTTGCATTCCATTTGCTCTTGCTATGTAACAAACCATCCCAATATCTAATGACTTAAAAATAATCATTTCATTTGCTCATAATTTTGTGGGCATGTCTCTGTTGGGTGGTTCTTTTGCTGGTCTTGCTTGTGCCTGTAACCATCTGGCGGCTCTGCTGGGCTGGACAGTCCCAAGATGGTCTCACTCACAGGCATGGGGGTTGGTGTGGGCCATGGGCGGGGCTTTTGGCCTCTGGGAGCCGCGGGAGCTTTTTTGATATGGTGGTCTCAGGCAGCAAGGGGGTGAGAGAGAGAAAGTTCCAAGATCTCTGAGGCCTTGCTGGGAAGGCATGTAAAATCACTTCTGCTACATTCCAGTGGCCAGTACAAGTCAGCAGGACTGGTCAGATACAAAGGTGGAGAAGTGGACTCCAGCTCTCAGTGGGAAGCCCTGCAAGGGATCTATGACTGTGTTTAATCTAACAGAGTCAGCTTAACTAAACTGTTCAAAGAGTTAGCCTTAACAATTGCTATCACGTTTTAAAACAGCAGCTTGCTGGTTAAATCTTCTATCTTCCGAAGACCTGCGAGTCCACAGGTTCATTTTACAGTTAAAATTGTTGTGCTGTAACGTGCGTTTCCCAGGCAGGTGAATGGTGTTGGTGTGGGTGAAAGTTGTGTCGGCTTCTTTGCCGTTTTTCCCAGCACCTTTGTGTTTTTGTAGAGCAGGGTGCGCTTTCTCATGGTTAAAGAGTAACATATGAAGAACTGAAAAATAAAAAATAAGTAAAAAGCTGAAAAGTTACAGATACACTTGCCTTTAGCACACATCACAGCTGCTTTTGTGATGTCCTTGCCCTTAAGGTCTTGAGGAGGCTGAGGCCACGTGAAGGAGCTGTAGGGACCTGCTTTATGAGAAAGTAGTGGGTGCAGGCAAGGCTCTGCATGGGTTTTAGCTCTGATAAGAATGTTCTCATAAGAAGCAAGACCCCCAGGCCTTTCATCTCCAAGGAGGCACTGGAGCTCCTGGCTGGTCTCGGCTTGACTGTGCCGGGATTTCTTTAGAGCTGTGTTGGTTTTGGGAACAGTTCTGGTAATGAGGTTCCTTAGGTGTTCAGCAATGTACACCATCTCAGTTTCCCCCGTGAATCCTGTTATTGGGAGTGTGTGGTTTTGTAGACGTGAAGATTTTCAGGAAAACATATGCATCATAGTAGAGCTGCTTGTATTTACCTGTAATGTGGGACGAGTGGGATGGGTACATTTGCTCAGTCCAGGAGTGGGGCCTTGCATGGCTCAGCTGACAGCAAGAGCCTCTGGTCACTTTTCTCATCTTCATCTCACATCTGAGTATCTGGAATGAACCTTGCCGACTGCTTTACTTCCCAGGTGTTTGCAAGCATTTGGGGTAGCTTTGCCTACCACTTTCTAGTTTTAATACCAGAAACTGAGGCTCCAGGAAGGTGGCAAGTTCTGCAGGATGGAGCTGCTGATCCACCCACCCAGCCAGCACCCCAAGACCTCAGAGGGAAGTGGGTCCGGCCAGTATCCTTTGTCTCCTCTAAACTGGCAAAATGACCTCCCTTGTTCCCTCCTGGTTTGTGTAAATCAGCCAGTGGTCTCCCTGATTTCTCTGTGACCAGGAACAGTGGTCCCTGTGCACAGATTCCTGGTTCCTTTTGGGACCCAGAGATGCAGGCATGTGGGCGGAGCCTGCTGACTGAGGCCTCTGGCCAGCCTCTTTTTGTTTTCCCTGAGGTTTTCTTGGGCTAAAGGCTAAATTTCTCCTGTCAGTTCCTTCCTTTTCCTTTTCTCATTGTTCATGAGGGACCATCTCTCTATCGGTCGAGACAGAAACCAGCACGAAAGTCAGGAGTCCCGTTTCCAAAGTTATTGTCAGAAAACAGAGCTCATGGCGGCAGGTGAACCTGGGTTGTCAGACACCAGGCGTGGCCCCGTCCTCTCACTTTACAGGTTGGCAAATTGAACTCAGGGAGGGAACAGAGAGCCTCAGACCACTTGGCAGAGCCCAGATAAGAATCCAGCCTGCTGATTTCCTCTACCTGCCTCCCAGCTGAACCCAGAGATGGCTCAGAATCCAGTAGCCACTGACTTCAATCAGTCAGAGATGGCGTGAGGATCCAACAAGACCTCTTTGCTGCTAATAAGTTAATGACTTGTCCCTCCCTGCAGAAGTTACATTTAAAAACATTGTCGAAGAAGTAGAGCTTAACCCAGAGACATGAGGTGTGAAATCAAATTGTTATGAATCAAAGAGACCTTCATGGTGGAGCCCAGGCAGAGCTTTCCTGTATGCATTCTTGTACAGTCCCTCACTTGACCTTGGACTTAACCTTGGTGGTTGCCTGTGTTTCTGTGCATTGTCCTTTGCACAGTGTCAGCTAAACAGCCATTCATTAGGGTTTTTGGTGGCAGATACTAGCCAGAGGAAGTAAAAATGGTAACTTCAAGTGAGCATCCTGGGGTGGCTGCTGGAGTGCAGGATTTGGGTGGTGACAAGTGTCGGGAGCCTGACAGTTCTCCTCCCCCTCCCTTGCTTCTGCATTGCCTAGCCTGTCACCCACTTGATGTGCACGCCATCTTCAGGGCCAGTGCGGCCACAGACGGTACTAATGTGGAAATGACAAATTCCAGTTCCAGAAGGCCTGCCAATCTGTCTGTTTTCCTGTCTTTCCCTCCCCAGTCCAGATTCCCAGAGGATGCCCCTAGGCTTAGGGATGATTAGGAACCTGACCCTGGAACAGTTATCCTGGCCAGAGGATAGAGTCACCTTGTTAATGCAGGAGGGGGGGAATTAAAGGGGTGCATTGTCCGACCATCAGAGGTGATTGTCTCCTAAAAGTAGTTACAGTAGCTGAGTGAGCTACGTGTAGTAGGTAGCTCCTAGTCAAGGGCCACCCATGCCTAGAGAATGAGTGGGCAACCTGTTGGAAAGTTTGCTCTAAGTGTTTCATGCTGCACTGGGTAACTGGCCCTTTGGTCTGTGTTAAGGTACAGACCTATGCATGTTCTCCTGGAGCCTGCTGGGCCATGGTCTGTCCATGTGGCACTGGCCAGCTGGCCTCATTTGAGGAGACCATGGGCATGAGATCCCTGTAGTTTCCCTGGGCCAGCAGTTAGAGCATAGCTGCAGGGGACCCTCATTCATCTGCTGATACTGAATACATCATCTTGCCTTGGCAAGATGTCTTGAAGATTAGTGACAGTCCATTCCTTCGGGTTGGCCTGGTAGTCTTGGCCAGGACTCCTGCTGGGATAGGTGGGGGGGGGTGTGTCAAGGTTAGGGTAGGAAGTCATCCAGGGTCAGGCAGTCCCTGAGGAGAAGACCTAGCTGATGGAATGGGGTAGGAGGGACCCCAGGCCTGTCTTGAGGATACTAAGGCAGAGTAGGTTTCGGAATCCATCAGTGCTTGATTCAAATTCTGGTGTCACTTCTTCCTAACTGTGAATTCAGTCAAGTCGTTTGACCTCTCTGGACTTCAATTAAGTGTAAAAAAGCACCCAACACACCATGCCTGGCAGCTAGTATGGGGTGGGTGCTTAGTGGGGGGAAATAAGCTTAGTGGAATTAGAAAGTCCTGGTGGAGTCCTGACTCTCACACTGCTGGTCATCTGACTTTGGCCTGAGCAAGTGACTCAACCTCTCTGACCTGTGACCTCATCTGAAACATGTCATTAGCACAGGATGGTCCTGAGCATCAGATGATATAAAGTATATAAAGAACCTGCCCTGACCACAGAACAGGGGCATTGTCGTTATTATGTAAAGCCCCACTGGGCACACGAGGAGCTCAGGAGGGGCATATTAGAGAGTGGAACTGGCTAAATATGGGGGGGGGGTTCTCTGCTGGGGAAAATTTTTAAAGTCAAATGTATGGAGGTATAAATTACATAAGTTGAAGCTCATGCTTTTTAGGCTTATAATTGCATGAGTTGTGACAAAGGCTTGTAGTTATGCAACCACCATGACATCAATATATAGAATATTTCCAACCTGGGAGAATTTCATCATCCAGGGAATTTTGCACACAGGATTTTTCTTGTCTGTGGAGGACCCCAACTCAGATTGTGGGGGATCCCAAGGCCTGGACCAGGAAGGAACCTCCGAAGTCTACCCAGTGGAAGGATCCCAGCCTGTGCCCTGTTTTTTTTTTTTTTTTTTTTTTTTTTTGGTAGTTGTAGATGTGCAGCATGCCTTTATTTTATTTGTTTATTTTTTTATGTGGTGCTGAGGATCCAACCCAGCGCCTCACACGTGCAAGGCAAGCGCTCTGCCACTGAGCTACAGCCCCAGCCCTGCCCTAAGGTTTTTATAGTCAAGTGTTGGGAGTGGGATTCCGTGGGCCTTCCCAGCCTGCTCCTCGTCAGTTCTGCAGAAGGGAAGCTAGAACATTCAGGTGAACTTGGTCAGGCCCTGGCTGGGCAGTTTTGCCAGGCAGAGGCTGAGAACCCACTGGCCTGAGAGCTGAGAACAGCCCATGTTTGTGTGAAGCACCCAGAAAGCCAGGGCTAGTGAGGCTTGGCCCAAAGTGAGGGTGCATGGCCCTGCTTGCATGTGGCCACCTGGGCATGGATGTTTGGGGACCTTGTGTCAGAATTGCCTAGCCCATGAGAGATGGCAAAGTGAGCCCCACCCAGAAGGACGTGGCTTGAGGACTGGGGAGGGCTCCCTGCACCTGCCACTGCCTCAGCTCTGGGAGTTCCACCACTGGAATGAGTGTCTTTTAGTCACACAGACGTGATTTGGTGCCAGGTTCCTTTGGGCTAGCGTTATTTCCCCAGTGTCCTCTTGTCAAGGGTAACTCCTGTTCTGCAGATGAAGTCCTTAGCTAGGTAAGCAGTAGCAATGAGCTTTGAGTTGTGTGTGCCATCTCTGACCCACAGGGAGCCAGCCATCTCTAGCACAGTGCTGAGGGGGCCAAGACCACTTCTAGCTCTGTTGGAAAGAATGTGATAATTGCTAAGTGCCTCATCTCCCAAATGCCAGCCTTTGGGTCAGTAAGTGATCGTCTGTGATCAATGAAACCTACAGTGGCCTGTGAGGAAGTCACCCAGAGCACCGGGTAGTAGGTTTTCATGAAGCTAAATTTATTCCATCTCAGACTTTCTGGGAGCACGCTGCTCTGGTGGGAGAGTGGTACATTAGCAGCCAGTAAGTCCTGTCTCCAGGTACTCACACCTTCTCCCACCTGGACTGGGGCTTAGCCATGTGACTTGTTCTGGCCAATAGCATGTCAGCAAAGAAAACCAGCAGAAGACTGCATTGACTGTTAGTCTGCTTTCCATCCCTGTACCTGAGAAAAGTAACTTATAAAGAAAAAAGTTATTTGGGCACATGGTTTCAGAGGCTTAGTCTATAATCCGCAGATTTGCTGCTTTTAGGCCTTTGGTGGTGGTGACCAGACCAGAGGGCCATGATGGAGAGTATGTGGCCCAGCAAACTCTTCACCTCCTATGGGACCTCCCACTAGGCCCAACCTCCTGAAGATTCTACCACCTCTCAGTACCCTGGGGACCAAGACTTTAACACATAGTCCTTTGGGGGACATTCAGCATCCAAACTATAGCAACATCTGTCAATGTGTTGGGACTTGCCCACTCGTAACTCTGTTATTTAGGAAATCCAGGTTGTCCTGCTGGAGAAACTACAGAGGGTAGCCGAGGCCCCTGCTGGACCATCCAGCCGAGCATCAGACCCGAGTGAGGCCGCTTTGGACCACCTAGTGCCTGTCAAACCTTCAGTTGACTTTAGCTGCATAAATTGACTCCAGATGAGAAAATCCCAAATTGTGGAATTCTGTGCATATATGCAATTATTTGAGCCACTAAACTTTGGAGTGAAAAAATATTTTAGTAGCAGTAGGTAGTTAGTATGATCCTACTTTCCCTTTCTTTTCTGAACTGAATATGGCAGCAGATAGATGATGGATTTAATAATATTAATATCACTAATATCCTCATGTCTGCTCTTGGCAAAATAAAAACATGATGATACTTAGTCAGGTCCATAAATTTGGGGGAGGAGGGAGATTTTGCCGCTTGGTAAATTGAGGCATCTTTGGACCACTGAATTAGTGGAGATCTGGGTGGCAGTGGCTGTGCAGGCTTGGGTCTTTAAATGTCATTAGCACTCCAGTTAGTGTGACTTAGATTATCAGAGTGAGATTATCAGAGTCTTGTCAGTGTTTTGTGAGCCACCTCTTCATGTTCCAGATGAAGAAACAGAATCCTAGAAAGTGACAACCAGCTGATGAGCACACCTGCTGGCAATAAGGTCATGCTGTTTCCTCAGGGCAAGCCAAGGCTCTGAATGTCTCTGTGGGATATTAGGGATGGCCAGGAGGCTGAGAAGGGGATTGTGGGGTTACAGCATCTCATTTGGGCCTGGTGGTTTGTGAGGGCACCCCAAAAGGTGAATTTGTTAGTCCATTTTCTGTTGCTGTAATAAAATGCCTGAGACCAGGTAGTGTAGAAAGAATAGAGGTTTATTTGGTTCCTGGTTTTAGAGGTTGGGAAGCCCAAGAACCTAGTGCTGCCATCTGCTCAGCATCTGATGAGGGCCTTCTTACTGCAGCATAACCTGGTAGAGCGTAGCACAGGGTCAGACAGCAAGTGTGCTAGCTCCGATCTCTCTTCCTAGCCACTAATGCTATGGAGGGCCCCACCCTTGTGACCTCATCTTACTCTGATTTCTTCTCAAAGGCGCCACCTGCAAATATAAGCATATGAATTTGAGGATTAAGATTCTAATACCTGAACTTTGGGGGGACATTCAAACCGTAGCAGGGACTGTGGGAAGTAGAGGATTGTCTGCCCTAGGAGATCAGCCTTTTGGGGTGTCATTGGAAGACGGTGGGCAGTGGTACCAGAGGCCCAGCAAGTACCTAGTTCTGCTTGTTGCTTGCGGGGTCCTGCCGGATCTATCCCAGGAGAGGCTGCTGGGAGTGCGCGTGGGAAGGGAGAGGGAGTGATAGCGGTGGAGGTGGAGGGAGAGAGAGGCAGACCCAGGAAGAGAGAGACAGAAGTCGGAAGCTTCTGGTTGGTTTCCCTTGGGACTCCTTTGGTGCATTCAGATGTGAACCCATGAGGACACGCTGGTCACGACATGGATTCTGCCCCAGTGCTGCACTCATTGGGCCTTCAGTGAACATTCAACACAAACTCAGAAGCCAAAGACCCAGCGGCCCTGCCGTGGATGACAGCTCTGCTGTGACTCACAGAAAACTCGAGAGTTTTTTGCCTCAAGGTAGCAGCCCGACTCCCTTCCCAGGACCCTCCTCCTACACCACACCTCGCCCAGGCTCCAGCTCACAACTGGTGTCTTTCTACGAGAGAATTTGTAAATCTGCTTCCATCTCTGAATCTGTGTACAAAATTCAAGACGCCCCTCCTCTACCCATTTCCCCCTCCTCTCATGGCTCGGAACCTGTTGGGGCCACGTGACCATCCCAGCTCCAGTGGCGCCCTGCCATTCCCAGCTCCAGGCTTGCTCCCAGATTTGGCAACTGAACATCATAACTCTCACCCATGTCAATGATTAAAGCCAAGGTCACTGCCAGTTGGAAAGCTGGAGGTCAGCAGGGGAGCTGTGTGTGAGGTCCAGGGTTCTCCCCACTCTGTCCCATTTGGGAAGTCAAGAGTTGAAGCCAGAAGCAACACCCATAAAGTGTAGCTCCTGGGACCTGGGTGGGCTGGGTGGGGTGAGGCAGTTCCAGAGCCCCTTCTGGAAGGGTCCCTGACATGTGTTCTCTTTGGGAAGCTATGTTGTACCGGGGACCAGCTCAAGTCCTGGGTGCAAGCCTCAACCCTTCTGTTTACCGGTGATGGGTGCATGGACAGGCCCTGAACCTTCCTGAACTTTCATTTCTGTTTCCTAATCTGAAGATGGAGCCAAGAAAAGCAGCCAAATCTTCTTGGTATGGCCCCACAGGGAGAGAGTGGGTGGTGGCAACCTGATGTTCTGAGCCCAAGCATGGATAGTTCATCCTTGTCCTGGATAGTTTTGGGGACATTTCCTTGTGGCCTTATCTCAAACCACAAAAAGCCACTCCTAAGACCCAGGTGGTCCTTCCAAGGAGGAGAAAGGCCTGGACACTTCCCCAGGCTCAGTAGAAGGCACAGAAGTAGACCTGAAAGTGGCCCTAGCTCTCTTCCTTGGGTTCAGGGTGGGTGCTGTGGTGCCTCAACTGGGGCTGCTCCGTCAAAGATGGCTCAGCAGAGCAAGGCTCATGCCTGGGCAGAAGTGACCCTGGCTCAGATATTGGGTTGTGGTCAGAGGCCCTCAGCCGGGCATTAGGAAAAATGACAGATGAGTCTGGAAGGCCCAGCCCCTCTCCTCGGAGGTGTGTTGGCAGTGGGTGGGAGCAGCTGGGTTCTATAGCGGAGCAGGCGGAGATGCTCCCTACCCGCCAGGGCCTCTGCTCCCATCTGCAATGTGTGTTTGCAGCGGGCAGGAAGCCTCATTCCAGCTGCTCCAAGTCCCTTGTCACGGGGCAGCTTTGCTTCCTATTAGCTGGTGCTAATGCTGGTGCCCCATGTCCTGCAGAGGGCAGAGCTGTTGGGGTGAGGCTGCTGCCTGCTGGTGGTACAGCTGGATAGAAGGAGGAGGCAGTGTACCTTGCTCATGGTGGCAAGCTGGCGGCCTGGAAACACATGTTTGCTCATCCATTATCTTGGATAAATTGGATACATTGCCTATAATTAAAAATATGAGAGAGTTCACACGAAGTCTGGCTTTCTGGCTGTTTTGTTGAGCTATAGCGCTGCAGTCCCTGCAGCGGCCCGGGCTGTCCGGTTTGCGAGGTCTTCTTCACACTGTACTGTTCCTGCCATTGAGCTGATTTTTTTCCCTTCTTCATCTCAATTGTATTGCTGTTTTTCTTAAGGCAGAGCAAAGGGAAAGGTTCTGTATGGACAACCCAGTAACAGAGAGGCATCAAAAGCAATGCCTCTGTCTTTGGGTCACCTGCCTGACTCCTGTGCAGGAGACTTTGGTGATCCCTGAGAGCAGGTGGAACTCGGGCTTGGAATCATCAGACCTGGATTCAAGTCAGCTTTGCCTCTTGATGGCTTCGAGGGAGGTTTTATCCCTCGTTACACGTCAGTTTCTGAAAGCAGGGTAATGGTGCAGGGTGGAGCGAGGACACAGTGAGAGGGTGGGCAAAGGACAAAGCTGAGTAAGGGACATGGCCTCAGCAGCCCAGGTTAGGAACCTTAATTGTTAGTCTTCATTATTATTATTGGTCCAGTATATGTTCCATAGGGTTACAAAGTTTAGCAAACAGCTCATGGATTTTTACATATGGATATACCTATGTGTGGTGAGTGGAATAATGGACCCCCAAAGATATCTGCTCTGGTCTGAATGTTTGTGTTACCCCAAGTTCATATGTTGAAACCTAGTCACCAGGGAGATGGTCTCAGGAGGTGAGGCCTTTGGGAGTGATTAGGTCCTGAGGGAAGAACCCTCATGAATGGGATTGGCTCCCTTATGAAAGAGGCCCCAGAGAATTGCCCTTCCCCATCCACTATGTGCGGTCACTGTGAGAAGGTGCCATCTCCAATACCCCCCAATCACTGAATTTGCCCATGCCTTGATCTTGGATTTCTCAGTTTTTAGGACTGAAAAATTAAGTTCTGTTGTTTATCAGTTACCCAGTTTCTGGTATTTTCTTACAGTATCCTGAGCAGACCAAGACAGTGTCCATGCCTTCCCCCACAGGAACACATTCCTAACATGTTACCATGGCAGGACTTTGTAGGTGTGATTAGGTGAAGAACCTGGAGATGAGGAGATCATCCTGTAGTATCTGGTGGCCGGGGTAATCCGTGTAATCACAGTGTCCTTAGAAATGAAAGAAAGCAGGAGAATGGGAGGCAGCCGGGTTGGAAGTTGGAGGAGGGACATGAGCTAAGAAATGCAGATGTCCTCTAGGCAGGGTATGGATCCTCCCTGGAGCCTCCAGATGGACCTGGCCCTGTTGACACCTTGACTTTAGCCCAGCGAGACCCATTTCAGACGTCTGACCTCCAGAATTGTCAGAGAATACATTTGTCTGGTTTTAAGTCCCCACATTGGCGTAATTTATTATAACAGCTATAGGAATCCATGCATTGTAACCATGCCAGTCAAAATACAGGAAATTGGACCCCCCCAGAAAGTTCTCTGTGCCTCTTTCCAGTACCTACCTACCCCTTGGACTAGTTTTGCCTGTTCTTGAACTTCCTGTGAGTGGAGTTGTGGGGAATGTGTACCTTGTTTTCCAGGGTCTCATATTCTCCCTGGTGCTTTGAGTGGCTCCATTTTGGTTGTGAGTAGCAGTCCCTTGCAAGGGTGTGCCATACTTTGTCTATCTTTGTCTTTCTCACAGGTCTTCCCTTGGGGACCCACAGCAACCTGTGAATGGGACAGTTGTAGTTGTAGAAACTGAGGTCTGGCACAGGGTCTGTCTGCTTTAGAGTTGGCGAGGACAGAACTTGGTATCCCTCTTGGTATCTTCCAGCTAACTCTGGGTCCTCAGACACGTCCTTCGCCCCTGGAAGAGCGGCTCAGGGCCATGTCTGCTTGGAGGTCAGCCATGAGGGTCAGCTCCTCCCACAGGAAGGACAGCAGCGCCTTTCTCCCTGGAGTCTGTGCACAAGACACGCTGGAGGATGGCAGATGGCTTCCCAGATGGCAGAGAGCACAACCCAGCTGGTCCAGGGGATTGTATGAGGGGCAGTAATGACAGGGGTAGTGGCCAGGGGCTAATGGAGGCTCCCCATTGGTTAAAATATTGGATCTGATATGAAGTCGAGAGCTCCAGCTTAAGGCTGGGAAGGACGTGATGAAATTGGTGGTTCTGAGGAGACCCTGGGGACAGTCTGGAGGCAGAGGGTGTAGGGCCCTCTGGGAAGATTCTGCCTTGCTCTGCCCTCCCCGCCCCCACAGCTGTCCCCTTCCCATCTTGCTCACTCAGCACAGCAGCCCTTGCAGCCGCCAGTCAAGCATCACCTCCCAGAAGCTCCCTTCCCCACCCGCCTCCCTCTGTGTCCTCTGCCCTCAGACCTCTTAGACCCTCACCCCAGTGTCATAGTGAGTTTACGGCAGAACAAAAGTTTACAGTGCTTTTTTTAAAAAAATATCTTTTTAGATGTTGATGAACCTTTATTTTATTCATTTATTTATATGCGGTGCTGAGAATCGAACCCAGTGCCTCACACAGCCCCAGTCCACAGGGCTTTTACTTGCAATATTTCATTTGAAATTACTCCCTGAAAATGCGTGGTCAGAGGCTCATGATTGAAATGACCGTGATGCGTGGCTTGTTTCTCCACTGCCTGTTGAGTTTCCAGAACCTTCTTGTTCACTAACCCACAAGACTCTGAGCTTTGTGACCACACTATTCAGGACCCTCCAAGGCTAGGTCTGTGGAGAGGGAGAGAGGCCAGGAAGTTAAAGGTTGAAAGAGTGGGGCCTGTGTGGGTGTCCCTGCCACTAGCCCCCGCTTTTCCTAGTCTGAGGCCTTCCTGTGGACACCTCCCATGGCCAGTGCCCTGGACTCAGACATTCCGGGCTCAGTGGGGTGTGCCTGCAGGGAGTCAGCATGGTCCCTCTGTGATGGTCTGGAGCATTCCACTCTGCAGAGGAGAGGCCAGCTGATTAATTGAGTTGCAGACAGAGCTGTTAAAGATAACAGTGAAGTCAGAGAGGCCGTCCTTCAGGCCTAATCAAGTGGGCAGGCCTGCATCCTGGGAGGGACAGGCCCGCAGTAATGAAAAACCAGAGACAGACCACCCGGGTACCCATAGCCTCCTCCCTAAGCCTGGGCTCGGGCCACTGGCCATCTTGCATGGCTGTGAATGTGCAAAGTCCTGTTCCCTGGACCCAAGCACTGCGTTACTGGAGTGCAGGGGCTGGACAAGGGGTCCTGGGAGGCCGTGTGTGCTGAATCTCTCATGTGTACATGACATGCATGTACCATGTGACACCCATAATAATTCTGAATATTTTAAGCTATCGACTGATCTCCCCAGGGCCCCTTAAGCCCATGTTATTTCCTGGCATTTCTAAGGACTCTGAGACCTGCTGTCCCCACCGCAGCTCAGTAAAGAATTTGGAGGGACTCACATTTGCATTTTAGTATGGTCCAGGGCAGGAGTGGGGAGGAGGGTGGGGTTAGGAGTGTGGGGATTGTTTGCTCTGTTCCTGCTGTTAGTTGTTCACACCAGAGTTTTTGTTTTGTTTTAAGTGACACTGGTTTGCTTTAAGTTCAAATTCAAAAGCTTACAAAATTTGGTGGCCGATGTTTGCCTTCTCTGGGCAGGAGCTGAGTTGGGTATAGTGTAAAAGAGGGGACCTCTGCCAGCCTCGTCACCCTGCTTGGCGTTATGTGAGCCAGGGGATGCTCGGTGTGTGTGTGGGGTGGGGGGTGGCCCTCTGGGTCCCGTGGCTTGGGTCCCTCCCCCTGCTCTGTGGAGAGGCCTGGAGGTAAACCCCATTCCCTAGAAAGCACCCTTCTATGGCTTTGTATTTCTTGGGATAAGACTTGAGCAAATCCAGCCCTGAGGGAATCAACTGTTCATTCAGTGAAATCTCCATTTGTTTTACCTTCCTTTACGGCTCTGGAAGTTAAGATATTCTATTTCCACTCCCTTGGAGAGTAGTTATTTTTGAAATTTTGCCATGAGTGCTTAACTTAGCAAAATCTAATGTTAATCAATAACTGGACCCAGTTTACTAATTCTTTCTTCGTAAGAACGTAAATCTCCCACTGAAGGTCTTGTATTTAAAAAGTAAGAAGCAATTAGGGATTTTAAGCTTAAATGGTCTTAGCATGTCTGTGAAGGGATCTGCTCTCCTTCCTCCCAACCTGCAAGCTGGCTGCCACACGGGAAGGTGCTGCCCACTTCAGGGTGGACTGTTTCCACAGGGCAGTGGCTCTGGGTGTCCCTCTGCCCTGGGCAGCTTCTCCAGGACTCCTCCCCAGGCCACAGGGGCCTGTCCTGGCTTAGGGAGCCAAGGGACTTTTTGGGCCCTCTGACATTTGTCTTCTCTTTTCCTTCACCTTCTGGAGGACACAGTTCTGGCCCTCGCAATGGTGACAGCAAGGGCCCTCCTTTAATGCTGGGGCTGTGACTTCTGCAGGTTTTTAGGTGTCTTCTACTCTTGTTCCAGAAGACCTGGACGCTGCTTATCTTACCAGCAGGGTGTGGGCGAGTGGGCGGAGCTCGGTCCCTCTGCCAGCATCAGGATGCCTGGACTTTGGGGGTAGCCAGCTGTTCTTGGACCAGTGGCTTCAGAATATCTAAGAAAAAAGTGAAAGTAAAGGCAAGATGGTGTTGTCCCTGCTCGGTGCCCATGTTATTATGTCGACAGGGCACGGGGTGCTGGGGAGAGGCCATGCCAGCTGCTGCCTCCGTGCTGACCCCACACTGTGGACTCCCCGGCTAGGTTCACCCTGGAGAAGGAAGGAGCCTGCCCAGGTGGCAGGGGTGGGGAGGGGCTGGGGATGTTGCTCCCAGGACCCAGGGCTGTGCTCCTGAGGCAGGCAGGGCAGGGAACGGTTTTCCTACCAGGCTGTTTCTAAGCTCTTTAAGTTTTAAAATTGAGATGTAATTCCTGTTTCATTCGAGGTGTATAATTCAGTGGTTTTTAGTATTTGCAAGGTGGTGCAATCATCACGGCTGTTAAATTCCAGAACGTTTTCATCACCTTGTAAAGAGCCCACTGCCTATTAGCAGTCGCTCCCATTTCTGCTCCCTGTTTTTGCTGCTCCTTGCAGGTGGGGAAGACTCCAGTTAGCCATGGAGTCTGAACCTCAGGGCTGGGATGTGGCCCGGGGAAGGGGCTCAGCCACTGAGAAAGGGACCTGCTGGCTGTGCGATTTTTACCTTTCTCTTCCTTGTTTTTTTCTGCTGTTAAATGGGGCAAATAACTACCTATTTCCTATCTCCGTGGGCTGTTTGTAGGGATAAAAACGAGACACTGTAAGTAATAATAGCTGCACTTGTTAAAACCTTTGTCTGCTTTGTTCTTGTTTAATGCTCACGAATCCTGGGGGGTGTGCGTTATTATTATCCCAACTTAATACATAAGGAAAACCAAGCTACAGAGGACGTTAGTAGCTTGTTCAAGATTACATAGCCTGGAGCCAGTTTTTATTTGGCAAAGTGTGGAAAACCTGACTTAGTCTTGTTCATGCAAAAGGAAAATTAATTATTCCCCAAATGAGGAGTCCAGAGGTACAGCAGGCTCCGAGGTGAGGGGACTCGGCAGCTCATGGAGGTTTATCCAGTGGTGGCCACTCCTGTGTACTGGCTTCGTGTCCTGTGTGTCCACCCTCTTCCCAGGGAGCCCACTTAAGAAGCAGGATGTCTCTTTCCCGGGAGCCTGCCAGACTTCCCCTGTGTGTGGATCACACACCTGTTCTTGGCTGTCTTGTCAAGGGATGGGGTTCACCATGACTGACTTATACTGGACACATCAGCCTAGGTCTGGGGAGGTATTGCTTTCTCCCTTCTTAACTAAACTTTTGTTCTAATTAAGAAGGGAGGAATGATTTGGGGTGGACATTGCATATCCACTAAGGCTGGTGAATGAGCAGCTGGGGTTGGCCCAGTGTTCTCAGGTCCAAAGTCCCTGTGCCTAATGGCAGCCGTGGCCTCTGCACTCGGGCGCACGGCAGGCACTTAGTGAGCCTTACACCAATCCATAAAGGCTAGTTCCCACCCCACTTCCTGAGTTCTTTTGGCCCTCTGTTACCCTTCTGTAGCTCAGATAAATCTTACCTCTGCTTGAACTCTTGTAGGGATAGGGCGCTTCGTATTTTAATAGGAATTTCCTTTATTGCTGCTGTTGTTGCTATTAAGTGTCATGGCCACCTTTGTGCTTTTATGTGGATTAGAGCAAGACCCATTTTGGGTGCAAAAAAATTCAAAAGAGGTGTCCACTAGGTGATGTAGCCCTTCCATTCATGCCTTAGCATGGCACCTGTGTATAAGAACATGGTGCTCCTGTCTTTGGATGCATGCATCCCTGCTTGGGAGATCTTCCCCAGGGTGTGTATCTGTGCAGTGCACAAACTGCTCAGCTGTCCTGGGACATTGCTTCCATTAAGGAACTCTGCAGGCGATGGCAGAGTTGAAAGTTTGTGCTCCATTTCCCCAGGCACAGGGCACATGGTGGGATAAGGTGAGCTTCCTATCTGGAAGTGGTGCAACTCTCTGTCATTAGAGGGTTCAGTGGAAGGAAGGTGAATCCAACTGTACCATCTCCCTGCCCTCACATTCTGACCACTCCCCCCTCCCTAGGGAAAGAAGGTGAGCATTTGGGAGGTGAAGGATTCTTCTCAGTGTGAGACCAACTGGCCTGGAATGGCACAGCAGCTTTCCTTGGCCTCAGAACAGCTGCAGCACTGTACCATGGCCTCTGCAGGCTGATCTGTCCTGAGGTGGTTCACCATAAATTGGGGAATTAAAAGCCTGGGGTTTCCAGAGGCCCAGACAGGTGAAATCTTTTCCTTGGAGTGCGGAAGAGTTTTGTACATTGACCTGCTCAGTTTTAAAATGTGAAACTGGCCTTCCTTGTAGAAGACAGAAAGCTGAAGTCATGGTCACGTGGCTTCCCAAGTTCTCTTTGGTTGTCTAGAAAGTGCCCCTGAGCAGACAGCCTGAGTGGGAAGTCGGGCCAGACAGGTCCCCTCACCCCGGCACCAGTGGCCCTTATGCTTCCCATCACTGAGATTTTCCCTGAAGGTTTCACTTGCCAAGTTTCTGTCTGGTGAGATTCACAAGCCCAGAGGAGCAAAAGGTAAAGGAAATGCATGTGCTGACTGTGTACTTAAGCCAGGGCTCTGCCGGTCTTAGGGTGAAAGGTATGGTCCTTATCGCAGTAGAAGATGGACTGATTTGATGATGATGATTGAAGATGATGATGATGGTAATGATTATAATAAGTAACAAAATAATAATTTATTGGGCACTTGCCATGCACCAGGTTTCATAGGGTTTGTTTCATTTATTCCTTAAGGAACACCCACCTCCACCAGTACCGTTTTCTAGGTCAGAACAAGAAGTTAAGTAACTCACTCCAGGGCATGTATCCAGCAAGTGGCCAGGCTGGGATTTGAGTTTGGGCTTTCCTGACTCTGAACTTGTATCTCTGACCTCTATGTTATCAATATACCCCCTGCCCTACCTCAGTGTTTGGATTTTGAAGGATTATAGGCTTTTTAAATAGAGACCCCTGTTCAGCTTTGCAGCCCAAGGAAGAATGAGCCACATGGTCAGTTGAGCCTGGAGACAGCAGGAGAGACTACGGGGCCTGGGGAATGCCCTGTGCCTGTGACCTCCTGACTTCCCTACAGTATCTGCTTATTTGAGAAATGGAGATTTATATTCACATCTACTGTGATTAGAATGTGTGTCTCAAATTGCAGGTGTTGGAAACGTATCCCCAATGCAACAGTGTTGAGAAGTGGGCCCTTTAGGAGGTGATGGGTCTCATGCAGGAGTGGGTGAGCTCCTGCAGGAGTGGGCTCTTGATAAAAGGAGGGGTTCTGCCCCTTCCTGCCTTGCTCGCTTGTGCTCTCTTGCCCTTCCGCCCTCTATCATGGGATGACATAGCAAGCAGGACCTTGCCCAGTGTTGGCCACTAGACCTTGGAATTCCCAGCTCCCTAAACTCACATCTATTTTGTGCTTCTATCTATTAAGAGAAATGGAACTTGCGTGTGGGCCTGCGTTTGGCTTGGTGCAGGGGTCAGGTTCTGAGTCAGAGAGCGGCAAGTCCAGCTGGGGGACCCCGAGTGACAGTGTGAACCCTCTAGGCTTCATTTTTCTCATGCATAGAATGGGAATGACGCAGCACCGCACAGCAACCCCATGAGGCAGGATTTCATGAGAGACTCCTGCGCAGCTCTCAGCCTGGCACACAGTCCACTTTCAGTGAGAGCAGACTACGAGAGCTTTCCTGATAGACTGCTGGATCTGTAATTCCTAATAACTTCAAATTAATAATTTGAGTTTGAATAACCTTGAAAAAGAACCTAAAGTAAAAAAATAGATGTAAATATCTGATCCGTGGAAGAATTCAGAAAGTGGTTGGTGGGCTGTGATTTCAGAGGGCTTCTCAGGCAGGGTCTCCTCTGCTCTTGAGGCATGGCAGTGGCGGCCCTGGGATTCACTTCACAGAGGGAGAAGGGGCCCAAGGAGAAGCAGCATCTCGAGGCTCACAGACTCTGTACCTCTGTCCCCTCCATCTGCTATGACAATATTTTTGGTCATTGTCTGCAGCCATTTTGTTTTCCTTGTGCTTCTCCAAGAACAGCAGCCAAGGATCCCACTTGGGCTTTGCTCCTGTTCCACGGCTTCCTTGGTTCTTAGAAGACATATCCCTTGGGCCTCTATCCCAAGCTGATGGCCCCGCCTGCCACCTCTGCCACCCCTGCCACCCCAAGGCCAAGGCCAACTCAAGGCTGAGAGTGAAGGATACCATGCTGCATGCTGGGAATTTGCACCCATATCCACCCATATCCACCTTTCAGGAGGACTCAGGGCCTGCTCTTATGGTACAGAGGGTCACATGGTGACATCTGACATCAGTGTTTCAGCTTGCCCTTCTTCTCTGGGGTGAGAATCACAGAAAGATGTCAGGGCTGTCACCGAGACTCATTACCCCACCTGTTTGGTACGGATCCCAGCTTGACTGAAGGACAAAGCAAAATGAGCATGTCTGGTCCTTAAAGTGACCCTGCTTCTCTGCTGGGGCAGCTCCTCTGTTTCTCAGATTTGGAAGGACCTCCAACAGGGGGTCAGGAACAACCCCATGCCTCCTCTGAGGCCCAGGTTTGCAGCGGGGTGACAAAGTCTAAGAGCTGTGGGCTGATTACCAGGAAGAACCTGTCTCTGAGCTGGCTGGAGACCATCCTGGTGGGTGAGTGCCCAGCTGGTGGCTACTCTGTCTCTGTGGGCAGGGGCACTGCTGAAGCTCAATCGCCTTGGCCTCAGAGGAGCCAGCGCAGTACACCCCTCAGCTGCTCTAAGACCAGGTCCCAAGCCTCCCCAGACCTTCAAAGGCCGTGTGTTTGGATTTAAATAAACTCACTGACTTGAGAAGTCTGGGTGGAGCCTACTGTGGCTGGGCCAGGTGCTCCATAGACGGCGGAGGAAAGGAAGAAAATCCTTGTCTTGCTCTCCCCAGTCTTCCATGTTCTGCATGTTAAAAGTTATTATGGAAAATTTAAAACATACAAAAGTAGAGAAATTAGTGTGTCAAACCCCCATGAATCTGCCACGAGTTTTAATCATTATTAACTGTGGCCAGTCTTGTTCATCTCTGCCCTTCCCCTTCCATTGGTTTGATGCAAATCCTAGACAGATCGTTTCATCTGTGATCAGTTCATCTGTGAACATTTCAGAATGTATTCCCAGGGGACAAAGACTTAAAAATGATATAGCTCTGCTACTAAGAATAAATCCCTTAATATCATCAAGATCCAGCCCATGTTAGCATTTCCCATTATCTCATAAATGGAAAAAGGTTTTGATTTTTGAATTGGGATCCAATGAATGTCCACACAGGGCAGTTACTGGGGTTGAAGTGTTTGAGGTCGCTTTAAGCTGTAGCAGTTGGTCTCAGGGCAGAGTGGAGGGGCCTGGGAGCTAATGCCAGAGGCAAATTATCCAGCCTGAGGCCTACTGGCTCAGGAACTCTAGGGGTGAGACCAGAATCATTCTCATGAACAAGCCCATGGGGGATCTGATGCACATCAAAGTTTGAGAACCCCTGGTCTGTAGGTTCCCCTCCTTCTCTGTTTATTTCCCTGGTGGTAATTTCTTGGAGAAATGTGGCTATTGTGGAATTTCCTTCATCTGGGCTTTGCCAGTGGATCGCCAGGCACTGATTAACATTTTCCCGTCTGCTTGTACCATGGAATTGCGAAGCCTCTCCTCTCTCAGAGGTGGTCGGCCTTTGGAGGTGGAGTCCTAGAGGACAAGGTGGAGTTGGCCGCCTGTGGAAGCCAGGGCGGGCACTCTTCCAGAAAGGGGCCAGTGTGTGCAGAGCCCTGGAGGCTGGTCAGGCACAGATGTTCTAGGGCCTGAGGGCAGGTTTGGTCTGGCCAAGGATGAAATGGAGAGAGGAGGCCACAGATGGATGGAGGTGAGGAGTGAAGGCCTGGATTTTACCCAGGGTGGAATGGTCATCAGGGAGACCTCTGACAAAGCTGAGAATGTGAGCAGACTTAGTGCTTTGACCAGGACGCTCTGACTACAGGGTGACTGTGGCTTGGGGCAGGGCAGGCCCAGGGCAGGGAGACAGAGCAGGAGCCCTGGTCCAGTTTGGGAGGATCTGGAGCATGGCTACGGTGGTGACTTTGCAAAGGACAGTGAACATGGGAGGTGTGAGGAAATAGGAATGTCAGGGCTTGGGATGGGATAAGAACGGAGGGAGTATGGCAATCTCCTGTCTGGGAGCCATGCTGTTCCCTGGCAAAAGGGGTGTCTGAGGAGGGAGGCAGATCCAGGAGATTTGGAAGCTGATCCCAATTATCAGAGGTAACTCACAATGTGCGTTGCCAGTGTCCCAACCCGGGTGTGGCTACCCACTCTGAGAAACACCTCACTGGCCCTTTGTCATGATGGCAAATAAAGAATGTCCACGCACTTCTGCCTTTGTCAATGCTGTATTTACTCAAATCATTCAATACAGTTTCACTCTATAGGTTCTTAATCAAGAAAATGACTATCCTTAATGCTAGGCACTGCAATAGACATAATCAATTCACAGCAAACAATTCTAGGTTAATCCTAAGCACTGCAAACACACCTAATCATGACAGGCTCATGACAGACATTCCCTCTGCATGCTAAGTTCAAGTGTCAGATCAAAAGTCTCAAGCCTTAGGCTCTAAGTCCAGCAGATGCACACTCACTCAGACCACAGCGGTCAGGTCAGGGACCATGGCAGGCTTCTCCTGGGGTGGAGCTGTTGAGGAGAGGGTTGTAGGGAGAAGTTTGGTTCTCACCAGGGTCAAGATGTGGTGTGGAGTCTGAGAGCAGTGAGGAAGATGCAGAGGATCAGCAAACGATGAGAAGAGTTGGGATGTCAGTCCAGGTCCTCATCAGGCCCTCAGCAGGAGGGCATCACTGTTGGCTGGCTGAATGTCTGTCTGTTCATTTGCCCCATAATTTATACTAAATTTGTGGGCTGCTCACCACCCTTTCAATCCCTATCAGCTGCCACTAGGTCTCTCAGTGACGTCATTTACCCTGGTGTAAAATCAGGGTGGGGTCTCCACCCTGATTTTCTCACCTTTCCCCCTTAACGGGGTGAGGACAACAAGCCAGAGACTTCACTCTGAGCTTGTCAGGAGAAGTGACTTGTTTATGTCAGGACTATGCCTGACGATCATATTGGAGGGCTCCGTAGGCGTGCCTGGTGAGACTGCAGGTTTCAAACTGGAGTTTTAAAATGGAGTTGCTTAGGCTCAGGCCTAAGGCCATCCTTACACCCTTCCAGTCTGGATATCTACTGAGTTCACTTTTGGTCCCACATAGAAGCATCCATCTCCCCATTCCCCCGTCCATCCATGCAGTGTCCACTGTTCCTTCTTCCATTCATCCAGTTGACATTGAGGGTCAGAGATGAAGTAAGACATTGCCTTGCCCCACTGAGCAGAGACTGTGGGAGGGAGGCCAGTGGACATCTTGGAACCATGTGTGGGGTGATTTGGTAGAGCCCTACCAGACACTGGGTGCAGCTGGGCAGGAGCTGCAAGGTTGCTGAATATAATTCTTGAAAACTATTCATCTAGGTAGTGTTTCCTTACCTCTCCCAGCAATTGCCTGGACACATAGAGGCCCAAGTGGGAGGCCCACAAATCAGTGTATGAACCTGTGGTAAAGAGAGAGAAAGTGAACTAACTGCCCATTGACCATCTGGGATAGCAGTGACTCAGGATTCACTATCTGGGGAAACCCAGCTGCCCCTGTTCTCCTGCTGGGGCATCTCATCTCCTGGACTGTCCAGGAGGCAGGAAGGGTAACTAGAAGGTGCCGCCTGGTGTCGGGGATCTGATGCAGCGCCCCCATTCAGACTGAGCCTGGTGTTGTGGTTTCTGCCATGGTGAGTACTCATTTCCGTAATTATTATTTAGCATTTGGAGAGTGGTTATTTTACACTCAGTGTTCTTCATAGTGAGAGGGTCTCCTGTTCATGCCAATAAAATTTCCATTTACTCTGGACATCAACCATGGTGATTAAAAAAATAAAGCCCATAAATTATTTACTGAAATGGAGGCTCAGCTTACGGTAATAATGCATTAGTTCAGCTAGCCATGACGCCTGTTAGAGGGTCATAAAAGATTTTTTATTTTCCTTCTTAAAAGACATTTGCAAGTAACCTACACATGACCTTGAACTGATCAATTTTCAGAGATGGCACTGGGAGGAGGGTGCATCAGGAGAGAAATAGAGAGGGCTTTTTCTCAATCAGCCTGATTTTAGACAGTGAGGCAAATGCCTGTCCTCTTATAGCCTGCAGGGGAAGAAAAATGAGGAAAAAATGTGTGTGTGTAATTTTTAAAATAAGGACCAGACCTTAAAAATCCTTTAGAAATGGGTATTTATTTGATAGATACATAAATCTGAAAGCTGTCGAGAAAGACCCTTTGGAGAGTCGAGCCTGTCGCTATTGTTGAGACCACCTGTCACTTTCACATAAGTCTGGAGCTCCGTAGAATAAAGCCAGCCCAATGGTTCTGTCTTCATCTTTAAAGAATGTTGCATTTATGGAGCAGGATCGATCTGTGTATCTCAAAGCCTACGATGCTGCTCACGGCCATTTGCTGACTAATGTCTCTGGAGGAGGAGAGCAGCGAGTTTGTGAATTATGGCTGTCTTTGAGGTTCTCTTAGCAAGGCTATTTTTTTATTTTAAGAACGTCTGCTTTGATTAAAGCCATTAGAGCTGGAAGCAAATAAAAATGTGTTTGAATAGTACATGTCTTGCATTTTATAGCAGGAACCCAGATGAAGCCTACGTTTTCATTCTTGTTCCATTAAAGCAAGTGAGGAGGATTCAATTACCAAGTTAAACTACGTCCCCCTCAAATGCCTGGTTTGGGGTTCTAAGAAGCCCCGTGGTAGGACACTTGTTCGAGTGATTCTTTTATTTATTTATCCTGTGCATTGCTTCAAAATATTTATTTATTTATTTATATCCTCTTTTTTTCTTTTTTCTTTTGCTGCAAATGTTAGTTTTAAGATGACATAGTTTAAAAATGACATTTTAAAATTCATTTTTAAAATGAATGTGTTAGGACAGGAGGGTTCAAGGTTTATGAGCAAACCTGTGAACACTTTGATCAACTTGTTTTTTGAAAAAAAATTTTTTTTTGTAGTTGTAGATGGACAGAATGCCCCCTTTATTTTATTTGTTTATTTTTATGTGGTGCTGAGGATTGGACCCAGTGCCTCATGCATGCTAGGCAGGTGCTCTACCACTGAGCTACAGCCCCAGCCCTGATCAACTTATTTTTATATTCATTAACCTTAAAGAGATCATCTGCACACTATGAGACTGAAGTGGTATTAAATTATCTAATAGCAAAGGAGACCTGACAATTCATTTCTAGTTATTAGAAAGTTCCGGGGTTGCTTCCCTTCCGCTTAACTTAGTTTTGTGGCTAATGATTTGCACTCTTGAAACCGTCAGCATATTTCTAATTCTGTGAAACCATAGACTCACTCTGTGTTGTGGATGTCGGGGTAACTCAGTGCTTGACAAGGAAGGAGCTCTGGGTGGTCTTTATGCACTCTACCTGGAGTGGTGGAGTAGGTATTCTTCAGTGTCCCGGATCCTTGGGCTCTGCCCTTGACCACATTTCCTGATAAAGCATTTTCCTTTCATCTGCCTTTTAGCAGTCTCTCTTCCCTGTTTCTGCAGCTGGGGCCTGAAATTTCTTTTCTTCTGCTTCCTTTCTTTCTTGCAAACCTGCAATATAAAAACCTGTATTCAGGTTGAGCTTTTGGCTTCTCGTATGTTCCCAGTGTGCCCCAGTTGACCTGTGTATACTGGGAACTTGCATAGGTGGAAGTAGCCTGGGGCAGATGTTATTGTACTAGCTTTACAGAGGCAGAGTGAACAGGGCCACAGTAATGGTACCTGGACTTTCTTACTGTGGGTAATGGCTGTGCAGGACTGAAGGGGGCGTGTGATGCCCGTCCTCTGTTAGCTCAGGTAGCCAGAGATGAATAGATCACACTCCACTGACCTTCTCAGGCTTAGTCCTAAGGCATGCAAGATCTCAAGCCTTGTTGGGATCATTAGCACACCAGGATTAATAAACTTTCCACTGTTGCTCTTCAGGGGATAAGGTTGGATTTTCACCTTGAAGTTTTCTCTACCACTTTGACATTTTAAATGGCAAAGTAGAGATATAAGCTGAAAACAAATGTGTCTCTGCCGCCTTTGTATATTGCTGTGCTGGGTCGGTAGGCATTAACTGATAATTATCTTTAGCTTGGACTATGTGCAGATGTGGATGTGCCCAGTAACACAAGTATCTATGAAAACCTTTCTCCTCCATTCCTTCTCAGCAGATCAGTTTTAAATCATTGAATAATGTAGATGAATTTTAATTTCTGATGAAAGAAGTCCACGAAGTTCAGCTGCCTCCAGGCCTGGCGAGTAATCAGCAAGTCAAATGATTTGTTTAGTACTCCCCCGGATGCAGTGGGGGAGGGAGATATGGGGAGAAGAGCAGCAACAACAAAAATCCTTGATTCTTGCCCTCAAAGTCCCCTGGAGTCCCCTGGGGGCCCGAGGCACATGTTCAGTGTGTGGCTGGACCCACGCTATTTTGCAAGTCAGTGGGGTGACCCAGACCAGCTTGGAGAAGGGCTGAGTGACAGGATAATTAGAACCGAGCTGCAGCAGGGTGGAGGGCCTGCCGGTGGATAATAGCTTGTTTGCTAATTGCCAACACCAGATTTTCTGGGCCATTAGACATTTGGTTTCTTCCAAGACCTTCTGTGCAAATGTGGACGCATGGCCGCAGGCCTTCCAGGTAGCAGGTGGAGAGAGGGCAGCTCCTGGGCCTGGATGGCATCTCTCCAAGGGCTGTCTGAGGGGCCTTGGGCAGGAAGGAACTGTCATGAACAGGTGGAAGGATCACCCAGCTGGGACCCTAAGTGGAGAGGCAGCGTTCACCCAGCTTTTATGGAAGGTGGGACCCTTGTGCTGGGAGATCAGCGAAGATGGTGGAGTTAGCAGGCTGGTGGAGGAAAAGAGCTGACTTCTCCATGCTCTTTTGAGATCCCTGGGCCATGGAAGCTAATAGAAATGGGAAATGGCTTTCCCTCCCAGAGGAGCAAATTGTTTTTCTTGTTTGAAAAAAAAAACATTTTTTACTATGATAAAGTATATGTAACAAAACTTACCATTTTGACCATTTTTAACTGTACAGTTCAGTGGCAGGAATGATATTCTCAATGTTGTGCAACCTTCACTGCTATTTATTTCTAAAACTTTTCATCACCCCAATCAGTACCTTTGTGCTCATTAAGCAATACCTCTCCATTTTTCCTCCCTCCGGTTCTGGTAACCTCTACTCTACTTTCTGTCTTTACAAATTTGTCTATCACAGATATTAAACATAAGTGAAATTATATAGTATTTGTCCTTTTGTGTCCAGCGTATTTCACTTAGCATGTTTTCTGGTTCATTCATGTTGTAGCATGTATAAGAATGTCATTCCTTTTTTGTAGCCGAATACTATTCCTTTGTATGCACATACCACCTTTTATTTATCCATTTATCTCTTCATAGACACTTGGGTTGTTTCTATCTTCTGATTATTGTAAATATTGCTGTAGTGAACATACACACATAAGTACCTCTTTGAGTCCCTGTTTTCAATTACTTTGGGGAGATACCTAGGGGTAGGATCACTGAATTATAGTACTTCTATATTTGACTTTTTAAGAAACCACCAAACCGTTTTCCACGCTGTACCATTTTACATTCTCACTAGCAATGCATAGAGTTCCATTTTTTTTTTTCACATGTTTTCCTACACTTGTCCTTAAAGAATTGTCAACTTAGCGGGTGTGGAGTGGTATCTCATTGTAGTTTTGATTTGCATTATTTATCCAATGAGTAATGACATTCAGCATGTTTTCATAAGCCTCCTGACCATTTGTATGTCTTCTCTGAGAAATATCTATTCAGCCTTTTGCCTCTGTCGTCTCGTGGCTCTCACAGAGCTGGAGCTGAGCCTCATGGGGAGGAGAGCGATCATGAGCTTGCAGAGAGGGGAGGCAGCTGTGCAGACTCCAGGTCTCACATTCGCTCTCACCATTGCTCTGTCCCTGGGCTGTTGGGTACTCACTGTAATGATACTGTTTGAGTTCCAACCCAATTGAAAGAGATTTTGCAGGAGCCTGAGATTAATGCAAAGTGATTCTGCAGAAGGGGCAGATAGAGCCGCTCCTGTGCTCCCTCAGAAGCAGCCATGCCTTTCCAAGTCACCTCGAGCCCTCCTATCAGGTATTAGGCTCTGCATTAAATGGAGGGGGACATGCCAAGCCCCGTGTGGCTCCTGGGATTCATAGGTGCAGTGTCCAGCCTTTGGAGGACTTAACAGCATCTCCTGCTTGGTGGGGTTGGGTGGCACAGTGAGAAGCCTGGTAGTCACTGGGAGAAAAGGGACAGGGACATCTCACTGGGTCAAGTTCTAATACCAAACCCAAAGGGGTGCTGGTGTGGACTTGGAACCCCTGCCTTCCTGGCTGGGGTCGGGCCCTGCTTTCAAGCAGCCCAGAGCCTGAGGAGCAAAACCATGCGGGCCTCACTCCTGTCCCCGGGCCAGCCTGTGCCACGTCTAAGGGAGGACTTTATCTTTCCTTTCAGAAACGGCCCCCACCTCTGCATATTCATCTCCAGCCCGGAGTCTTGGGGACACAGGAATAACGCCTCTGTCCCCTTCCCATATCGTGGTAAGAAGTGTGTGCATGTGTGCATGCGCCCGTGCGTGTGAGCTGGCTACCTTTTCCTTCTGCATCTGCTCTCACTGTTCAGGCCCCTGGGCAGCCCCGCATGTTCACTGGGTGGAGATCAAATCCCAGGTACTGGCCATGGGAGCCCTGCCAAGCGCCTTCCCCACTCGGGGCCTAGAAAGGCTTTCCACCTGTGGCCCATGCTTCCAGAGCTGAGGGCCTGGGGGAGTGGCACCAGCAGGCAGGCTGGGCGCAGCTCTTTAAAGGCCAGTTCCAGCCACCACAGGCACCTGCCGGGAAGGAAGCGAATCAGTGAAACGCAGTGGCTTTGCCCTCTGCCGTTCCCTGCCTGCTTCTCACCGTGCCACCCAACCCCACCAAGCCTGAGGCTGAGGTATTGCTTCTGCAACAGTTTGCCCAGGAGAGAACATGGGAGCAGGGTTTCGCACTAGCCATTGCTCCCACCCTGCCCTGCACTTTAAGGGTGGTCCTTGTGGGGCTGCTGTAAAGAGGGGCATCCACGCAGCCAGTGCAGTCAAGCACCTGAGGAAAGCGTGGCTTTGCATGAGCTGCACAGCTCACAAGGACCCTGCTGAGAAGAGCTTTGGAGCTTGGTAGTGGGTGTCAACCTGTCCTGGTTTCCTGGAACTGTCCCCCTGTTGCACAAAGTCCTGCATCCTGGAAAGTCCCTCATTCCTAGCAATGGTGAGGTTGGTCACCTGTGGCCAGGTCCTGTGGTTTCCAAACTCTGCACACTGAGGGTTCCTTGTAGAAGCTTCAGGTTGGTGGAGAGGAGGGTAGGGCCAGTGGTTAGGTGGGTATTGTTCTCACCTCCTGCTTCAACCAACACACCAGCTTTGAAATGTGCTGGCTTTTATAATTTGGAGTTGTGTGGGAGTTAAAAGAAAGAAAGTCTACATTGCTTTTAAAAAAAAAAAGAACATCTGCCCAAATGACTTGACAGATGAGGAAAGGCTCTGACAGATGAAGGCATGGGCATGGCAGGGTCACGTGGTTGGCATTTTGCAGGATCAGGTAGGGTCCTGGGTGTGCCCAGCCTGTTCAGGTGCATGAAATGCTGGCACAGATGGAGAGATCACTGGGAGGCATGAAGGGCACAGCTGGCAGAGTGCTCGGGGTGGTCACTGGAGGTCTGCACAGGAACGTGGAGGGCAGTGGGGGAGACCGTGTCAAACCAGAGAGCTACTGGGCTTCTGCTCCATGGTAGTACTTCCATAATTAGCCCCAGTCATGCAGGGTTGATGAGCTGCAAGCAGTGCCCTGCCCAGGTGTCCTGTCCCCACTCGGGCACCTCTGTCTCCCCAAACCACTCAAGTGGGGCTGAGGCTGGCCTGCCCTGTCCCCAGGGCTGCCACGTGGCAGACTTGAGCAGGAATGTGGAAGCCCTTCTGCCCGCAGTGAGTTCACAGCTGGGCTGGGTGGAACTGCCCTCCCCAAAGCCAGGCCTGGCCCGGGCACAGAGCCTCACTTGTATCTACAGAATGATGCCGACCCCAACGTCTCGGAACAGCAGACGTTTCTTGTGGTGGTGGCCATCGACTTTGGGACCACATCCAGCGGCTATGCCTACAGCTTCACCAAGGAGCCAGAATGCATTCACGTGATGAGGTGAGTGCTGTGGGTGGGGCAGGCTTGAGCGGCACCAGGGGCAGGGCAGTCAATGGGCAGGTGAATGGCACTTAGGAGGAGGACCCTGGATTCTAGCCCAGATCCACTGCCCCACTTTGAGCAAGCCATTTCTGACCCACAGGCCTCCAGTGCCTGTCTCCGAAGCATTGGTTTAATACTGATGTAGTTGGTCAGGGAGGGACCGTGCACTGTGCTTGAAGCCTGGCCAGGTGACTCTAGGGTATGGCCTGTTGAGAGGAGCTGACCTACACAGCCTCTGTGATGGAGGAGGTCCAGGTGCTGGCTCAGCCAGATGTTGGATTGAACCAGCTAAACCTCAGGTTCCTTATCTATCTGTGAAATGGCAATAGCAATGGCGCCTGTGAATTTGCCTCCTGCAAATGAGATTTCCTATCAAGTACTCAGCATGCAGAGAAGTACCAGCTCTTTCAGGTGACAGTATCACAAGAGCTGAAGGCACAGGCCCGGGAGGAAATAGGAGGGGTGAATCTCAGCCAAGTGGCCCTAAAGGCAGAGTAACCCTGGCCTCCTGGACACTCTGTGCCAGATCACCCCCACCCTGCCCTCCATGATGCACGGAGCAACCCGGCAGCCCTCACACCACCCAACCCTGGAAACCAATGTCCACTAGGACTCTGGTTTGTCCTGGCACCAATGTTGGCTCTCTCAGTGGTAATCTTTGACCCTCTTGTAGACTCTGTGGCCCCTCAAAACTTTGGAAGCCTGGGATTTATCATCCTAATTTTCCATCTAGGAGAGGGTTTGAGTTTCATTATAAATGGTTTTGATTTTCCTTTAACTGGTTAATTGTGAAATTTATGCATCACCCCCAGAGTAAGATTTTTAGGTGGTTTTATGACATGCAGTGTAAAACACTAGCCTACTAGGTTTGGCTTATCATTCTCTGATGTGGTTCAGCCTGAGGCCCTGTCCTTATAAAAAACTCCAGAGGCTCTTGGGTGCCTGGGTGTCATCTCATTAGGAAATAATGAAAAGCCAGTTCTACTAGACCACATAGCGCTCAGCGGCCCCTAGGATTCCATCTCTGGCAGGATCTGTGCTGCTTTCCCAGATGGAAAATAATGCCAATCAATGTTTGTCTGCTTCCAAATGTTATTTCCACAGGAGAGTCAGGCAGTGAAAATAGAAAAGAAAGAGTGAAAAGGCATTTTATTTGCCTGAAGGAGCACTGAGGACCATCACTGTGGCTCAGGCCTTTAGAGACGCATCTTTGTTATTGTAGAGTCCTTGGAGGAGGTTGGTTCTGCTCGAATTTTATTTCAGTCAGAACATATTAACATAACCATGATACAGACCGATAAAGGTAGGAATGAGGAATGTAATATTTTGCATTTAAATAGGAATGAAGGAATCAAAATTTGAAGGGAAAAGCTCACGGGGTCATTACTGAAAATGTCACTGTTGATAGTAATGACAAGTCCATTTGTGAAAAGTGGCGTATAGAGCTGCTGCTTGGCATGAGAATCATCCCCGAGTCTCCATGCAGTCACCTCGGGGACTTTGGCTCCTGGAGTGGAAGGCTGCATCCTGATGGAGCTTGGCTGGGAAACTGGCCAGGGATGGTTCCAGAGCCATCGGAGCAGCAAATCTCGCTGGAGGTCGGCACTCCATCTGGGCACCGTGGCCCAACTGATGCTCAGTGGTCCCGTGCAGGGAGCAGGTTTAAGCTCAGCCAGGGGGGTAGCCACCTCCCCAGGGGGCCAGGGGAGCGCCCCATTTCCCCTCTGTGCTGAGTCTCCACCTGAGGCTGCTCCCAGGGTCGCGTGGAAGGGAGCAAGCTGCCTGGGTCCTGGCAGCCCTGGCTTCTGTGCAGTGAAGAGAGGAAGCGTGAGTCACTTGCCCTCTCCATCCCACTTCCCTGTCTCTCCTTTCTTTCTGGTGACAGAGGAAGGAAGCTTCTCTGGGGTTCAGCCTACTCCTGCTCTGCTCCACCACCTGAGTCTGTCTTCCGCCTTTCTTCTGGCTCCGCCTTAGTGGCCCTTTCCCTCCTCGATGTTCCCATCCCTTCTTGTCACCCTGGCTGTCACTGATCTGTGAGCTTCATTTCCTGCCAGTATCTCTCCCATGAACTCTGGGGTTTTATTCTCCACCCCTCCCTCCAGGAGTTCAACACCCTGCCCTTCCCTCCAGCTCCCCTGGCCTGGCTCTCAGCTCTTGTCTGTGCCCTCTCCTCTGGGCTCCTGAGCTTGCGGACTCAAGGGTGCCCGGGCTCCTGCTCACGGCCATGCCCAGTTGGCTCACTTCTCCCTCTGGGCGGGTTTGGCACTCCTCTGCCCCGACCTCTCTCTTCCTGTGGCTTCCAGGCCAGGTCTCACTCTGCATCTGCCCGCTGGCTGCCTGTCCGCCCTCTTTAGTTCAGTTTGCCCTCGTGAACAGCAGCTCTGATGCTGTCACACTCTGATCTAAGACCTTTGGTAGCTCCCCATTATTCACGGATTTTCCTAAGTCCTTAGGGTCCTCCCCAGCCCGGGGCCACCACTTTCCCAGTCTCATTTCTCACTTTTCCAGCTACACAGTCGCTCTTCTCATTTATACACGTTGCCCACTCCTGACCTGTTCACCGCCAGCAGCCAGGACGGTCCTTCTTCCCTTTGAGATCCAATCTTCCTTAGCTTCTCCCATCCCCCTGAGTCCTGCACACTTTCCTGGCCACATGGCCACATGGGCACTTGTTCCTTCTCTGATCTCCTCAGACCACTTCTCTGGTCCCCTCATTTCCATCTAAGAGGGCTGGCATTTATATATTTTTTTCAAAGAGGATTCAAGCCAACCGGATGCTGTTGAGTGCTTACAGATTAACCCCCAACCCCTGCAAAATCCAAAACAAATTACCTACCTACCTGAGTTATTGGAAGGCAGAACATAAATTTTCTGTCCCTGTGTCACCAGCACGTGGCACAGAGTAGCTCCTCAATAAGTGCTGAGTGAGAGGGTAAATTAGAACGTGTTATTGAGCAGGAACGTGGCAATTGCCCCTTCCCCTTCTAACTGAAATCCTGTCTCTGGCCACTGGCCAGGCACCTGGACCAGAGTGTACCTACACCTTCACATCTATGACAGCTATGCATACAGTGGGTGCTTACTCAGTGCTGCCTGAACTGGGATTTTCAAAGGCCTCATAACCTCTGCCTTTCCTTGGTGGCAGGCGATGGGAGGGAGGCGATCCTGGGGTGTCCAACCAGAAGACCCCGACCACCATCTTGTTGACCCCTGAGAGGAAGTTCCACAGCTTTGGATACGCTGCCAGGGACTTCTACCATGACCTGGATCCCACCGAGGCCAAGCAGTGGCTGTATCTGGAGAAGTTCAAGATGAAGCTGCACACCACAGGGGTGAGAGAGTTCTCCTCAGGAGCCAGCCCTGGGGGGTGGGATGTGTCCCAGCCCAGAGGCCCTCAGGTTTCTCCACAACAGAAATTAAGGTCCATTTACCTTGAACACATGACACTTTTTGTGGGACACATTGCTTTCTGGTGTCCATTGGTCAGAGAGACATTCAGAATATTGAACTACTCATTTGTCTTGGAAACTGGTCAGTCAGAGG